>NC_064304.1:49706095-50043813 GCF_023373825.1 Bactrocera dorsalis | reverse complement strand
TAAAATGCACAAACAAAACAAATAGAGAAAGGCCCCCCAAAAACAATTGTTAAGTACCAATGCCGGGGTATCGAGGCATCAACACATAACAGTGCTCATCAAAAGCAAGCAAAAGGTGGAAAGAAACCTTCACAATTACTTTGCAGTCTTTGCTGGCCACTCTAAACACTCAAGTCGGGTCCACAATAAAATTTTGTTTATGCGAGGACTATTTTTGATGACCAAACTGGGTTTTGTAAACGAGGCGACGGCGAGGAAACACGAAGGCATGATCGGGTGGTATTCTTTGACATTCCCTTTCCTTTTAAATTCGTTTCAATATTTCAATAACGCTCGCTTGGATGGATATTTACATTCTGAGCGGGAATTTGGAAATTTAGAAGAGGGTGAAAAAGAATGGAATTTGTGAATGATCGATCACTTAACTCCATTAGCGACAGCTAATCGCTTTCGAAGTTGGTGCTAAATCGAAAACCATGTAAAATATATCGCGTTAATAGTACCCATTTATGGAAAGCTTTCCTAAACCGTCATCCTTAATACTCGGGTATAGTCTTGAGAAAGCACAAAATATTTAATATTAATCTAATTCTTTGATAAATCCCAAAACATAAGGAGTTAGTAGGTATCCATAGGAGGTCATTCATGAAAGCTACCACTTTAACTGAGAGTTGACTTGGTTATATCTATTGATAAGCTTACAAACAGTCGTGCTTGTTAGGATTACATAGCAACTTTGACGACTATTTCTTAACGTGTCCTCTTTGAAATATTTGGCACCTGTAAACACAGTGGTTTTAGTTCGTTCGCTATTCTCATTCATTGCTGACGCTTGTCATGCTATCATCTGTCTATTCTTTACAGACGCTGTGCGAACTCTTCGTTAAAAAAAGTGCATACCTATATTTATGTATGTGTATGTAATAGAATCCCGCAGGTTGGGCCCATCCCATTGTTGTGCGCATACACGGGTATTTTCACTGTAAATTGCGCATTTTTTCGCCGGTAAAACAAGTGAAAACACACTTTGGCCAAATTGATGATAGCAAACAACAAGAACAATAGTACAATGTTACTTGCAGCCAGCACCAAAATGAAATCAGGGAATGTGACCAAAAATAACGGCAGAAATAGTACATGCAAATCAGAAAAAAAACAGTAACAATGACTGAAATAATGGCTAAAAACGAGAGAAAAAAAAGAGCTACCAACACCAAGAGAAAGGCACTAACAAAAATTTGTATGATGACAATAATGGCACGAACAACAAAGCGTTGTTGCCTTTGTATCACGGCATAATTCAAGGGATGGGTGGAGCGTAACTGGCAAGTGATGAGTGCGAATTCTTCACTTTTCATCGAAATAACTTTCCTAAAAAGAGCAATCATTCGCAGGAGTACATAAAAAATGCCTCAGCAGTTTAAGAAAAAGAGCAATAGAGCACCAAAAAGGGAAAACAGAAATTGCCGTCGTAGTACATATATCGATATAGTTGGATCATATCTTAAGATTAAACATAATCCACAAGGATCCATATCATCCTCGTTCTGACTCAGCCAAACATGTAATTTTCTATAGCAATATACAAACAATAATACAATATTAAGAAGTCCAGTCAACTTCTTTCTTTTATACAAGTACTCTTCAAAAAGTCCCATATTAAAATTAAAAAATAGTACAAACTCATAAGGGATATTGTATACATACAAGGTGGTTTCCAAAGTAAACAAGACTTTTGAATCTAGTGCCCCTGGTAACGCCATCCACCTATATGTCGATCTGCTATCTTTATCGATTGTCCAGTGAGAATTTCATGACATTTCAGTTAAATGAAAGTTGGAACTTATTGCGTTTTAAGTGGTCAGTATGTTGTGAGTTATCGGTGCGAAAATGAGCTTCAAATAAAGAGCCAAAATTAAATTTTGTTTTAATACTGGTAAAACTTTTACCGAAACGTTTCAATTGATGAAACAAGTTTATGGCGATGATTGCCTATCCCGTAGCAGAGTGCACGAGTGGTTTCAACGTTTTCAGAGTGGTAGTGAGGACATAAATACCGATCAACATGTGAGCCAATTAATATCCGTGATCATCAGAAATTCCATCGAAACTGTTCGTGAATTCTTCAAAAATCAGCCGAAATCAGTATTGAAATTTATGGAAATGGAAGTAAACATTTTTAAAATATCGATTTATCGCATTTTGACCGAAAACAAAAAAATGTTTTTTTGGGCCCTTTTAAACCGGGGGGGGCAAGGGTGACGTGCGCACGGTTTGTTCCGCACAAACTGACTGACGACCAAAAATTGGTCAGAATCCAACATTCCTATCGACCGCTTGTCCCGATTATTTGACACCAAAAATCACATTTTAACTATTAAACACTAATGGCACCGTGCGATTTCTTCCTTTTCGCTCATCACGGTGAGCTTTAATCTTTCAAACAATACGCTCGATAGAACCTTATATGCGAAAGTTGAGGAGGTTTATCCCACGGTAGGTGGCGCAGATTGTGGGGTCTCCCTTTTTGTGGATTGGGAGAGCACCATTAAGTTCCAATCGTTTTGCATGCTTTCGTCCGACCATAGTTTACAAAGAAGATGATGCTTGCGCAGTTATTCGCCGCCGTGATTGAGTAGCTCTTGCTGGATTAGCATATGTATCTGAAAATTTTAAGAAAAACATTTAAATTTAAGGTGTGCTTTAATAGGCTGTTAATAGCAGCCACTTCTCATTTACAACAGGATAACTACCCAACACACACGTAAATGGTCTTTTTATGGAAATAAAAATAACCCCATAGGTCCCGCAATCACTATACAATTAATCCTATTCAAAATATCTGGAACTTTTTGTGAAAACGGTATTCGAAAACAAGCGAATTTCTTCAAAAATAAGGCCAAAAAACTGGATCATACGACTTAGTGGGTCAAAATATCCGAAAATAATAAAACAGAAATCGAGGGGGAAACATACATTGACTTAATAGGGACAATACTTTAGCAACAACATGTAGGCCAAAAACCGCTTTAAAACTGTTGTTGTTGTAATTACTTTGGATTTAGTATATAAATAATCATTAGTGAACCGTAAATTTTTTTTTGATATAAAATTATGATGCCCATTTTAAGCTTTAGCATTAATTTTTGTTATTTATGTTTAAAAGAAAAAATATTTGAGATATGCTGTATTTAATGTTAAAATATACAGATCTTAAAATGGATAGAAAAAACCACAAAATTTATTTGTTTTAAAACAAATAAACGTGTCGAAATTTAATAGAACAAGGTGTATGTAAACTTTATTGGTCCACTTGTACATATGTATGTGGTGTAAGGTAAACCGTGCGCAAAGGAACGTCCATGTAGGCAATTGCCTAGGTCTCAAGAACTTTAAGTGGCATTGTGGCTTACGTTCTTTACATACATATGTGTATACTATACAATAATTCATAGCTTCATATTTTCGCCACTCTAACACAAATTGCAAACAACGACAGCAATACAATTAGTTTGTTTTTATGAGCAGGTTGTTTTTGTCATGGTATACGTTGTCATATAATTTGTGTGTATGTACGTACATTCAAATCAGAAACTGTAACAGTTTAATTTTTCGACAATATTGATACTGTATTCAATCGATTGAAAGATGCGATAAGTTTGAAATAAGTTACTAAAGGGTGATCCTTTCGAGATTCCTTAATTTTTTAAAGAAAAAACCCCAAAAATTTGCATAACATTGTCAAACACTAATAATTATTAAATAAAAAAACAAATGCTCCACGTTGGAGAATAGATCATTCTCATTGCGTATTTAACTTGCAGTGTACTGTTATCACGGAGCTAAATTCAGGCGAAAATGGTGGGTGCGTTACGGTAGTGGGTGTTAAATAATTTGGCCGAAGAAATCACGAAGAATCAATGCATTATCGTGATACCAAACCCAATAGGTCGGCCCACAATTCCAGTCCTCTTTATTACAAATAGCTTCGCGCAAACGACGCCAGAACACCGAAATGTTTCGTTTGGTAATCGAGAAACATGAAAAAGATGCAGAAGAGCACGACCCAATGGTAACTGATGACAAGTCGATAAACCCAACTAAATGCGACCACAAACCTCCCAGGCTGGAAGAAGTAGAAGAAGATAATAATGTTAAAACTATTGAAGACGAAGGTGAAGCGGAAGTAATGGGACAAATTTTGCAAGACGAGGAAAAAAGAGAAGACTAAGTGGAGCCCTCTGGTACAGACGCACATGTTCATTTTTAAACAGTTCTCGATTTTTGTTCTACAAGTAGGAAATTTATTAATGAGATGGAATTTAAAATTGTCGTTTAAGGTAAGTAGGCGTGGTTTTTGCTTGATAAATTTTCGTACTGTAATATAGGAATGTAAAAATAATCCTGTATACTTGATTTGGCTGAAATTGGTAATGTAGATATGGAGATATGTGATTTCACATAACAATGGGCTGGGCAACGACTATTGTCCAATTTTGATACTGGCTCTTATAGAGCCCTCATGTAATAGCATCCTGGGTGTGATATTCCATGATTTATCGCACTTTTAATTTAAAAAAAACGTTATATGCACGGCTATCATCCGATTTCACCTATATACTATGTGAAAATGTGCGTCGATGTCGTTGTATGCTGCATAAAAAGCCATTAAGGGAACTCACACCTATGTTTAAACCGACAGGTGCTTTTCTCACATTAAGTTGCGAAATTCCCATGTATCTGTCCCGCAAAATACACAGTTTGTATATTGAACCCGTATTTTGGAACAAGTACCTGTAGCAAAGACAGAAATTTATAGGTTTAACGTTTACACGTGCACCGAGTATTCAACGAAGTTTTATTTTTACACCCAGAAGGAAAGGCGCCGGAGACCCTATTAAAGCTTATATATGTAAAAGATCAGTTATGTCGAGCTGAGTCGATTTAGCCATGTCCATCTGTTCCGTCTGTCCCTCCAGTTAGTTTTAAGATATCGTTTTGAAATTTTGTAAACGTCATTTCCTTTTCAAGAAGCTGCTCGTTTTTTGAAACTGACGATATCGGAGCACTGTAACATATAGCTGCCATACACACTGAACGATCGGAATCAAGCTTCTTGTATAGAAAACTTTTATGTACAGAACAGATAGGACCGAATGGACTCCGCTTGCCTCCTAATCCATTTACTATTGTATATATGTTAGGCCGGGAGTCGATTGTGTTGGGAGGAACAAAAAAATATGCCCATTGCTCCTGTGAATGAAAATCATATTCGTTAGGGATCAAAATAAGGAAACCTTTGCCGAAGGAAACCATACCATCTGCAAATGGAATCTGATTGTCCCCCAATTTAGGTAGTCGAAACTTTTGTGTAATTTTGAAGATAGAATATGAAAATTACCATTTCATTCTTATTACATTCTGAAAGTGAGGAGAACTAAAGCAATAACACCCCTATCGGTAATTCTCAAAAACAAAAAAATAATAAGTGAGCCAGTGACACATATCCAAATCAAAAAGTTTACAATGAATCCACCATCTTCTACACCGCAAGATGGAGCAACTACATCAACAACTATCGAAAACCCAATGAGTCATATACCCAAGCATGATGTTACTGTTTTTGGTGTGTCTACTGATTTGACTGATCTTAATTTACCAACCCATCTGGATATCTTGAGATATTATTTTTACACAAGCGAACGTGCTAAAACAGAACAAAAAAAGTTTTCCCATAAATCATTCACTTTTCAAGTACAAGATAATTTGATTGGAATTTGGGAAAAACTTGGTATGGAAATAATGCTGAAAAAAAGTGTATGTAATAAATTGAATAAATTGCTTGACAAGTATCAAGAGCAATTCAAGAGAAGAAACAACACCCAACAATTTACAGAGTATGTAAAACCTCTGGAAACAATTTTTTACGTTGGAACATGTAAATGCGATTTGAAGGCAGCTCCATGTGCATGCGGCTGGATTCCCGAACGCCTCAAAGAGTTCATGCACGATCACCGTAATCAGAGAAGACTAACAATGAATGCATTTATGATGGAAACTGAAGAGCAAGGAGCAACGTCTATGTCATCAATGCCAACACACCAAGATCCCGATGATTCAACATACGCACCGCCACCGGTTCAAGAAGATATGGATAGAAGCACAAGTTCACAATACACAGAGAGATACGATTGTTTTAACTTTGCCTTGGTATGTGACAGATTTGGTGTGCCTGACAGAGTAGCATCAGCATTGGGAACCGATCTTTTGCAAGATTTTAAAATTAAAGATAAGCATGGGAAACCTCTCATCATGGATAAATCGAAAGTTCGCAGAGAAAAAGAGAAATGCAGACAGAAGTGCTTTCGCAAACGGTTAGATGATACCAATTTGTTAGCGTTTTCATTCGATGGCAGAAAAGATGATACTTTAACGATAGATAAAATTGATGAGAAGTATCATACTAGGATGGTAAAAGAACCTCATCTTGTTATTTTGAGAGAACCCAATTCTGAATTGATTGGTTACGTAAGACTGGAACATGAAACCGTTGAATACAAAACAACCAAATGAAATGGTTTTTTCAACGATAAAAATATATCACTGGATACATTAATTGGAATATGCACTGACGGTGAGCCAACAAACACTGGCCCACACGGTGGAATTATACGACGATTCGAATTGCTGTTAAAAAGACCATTGCATTGGTTTGTTTGCCTTTATACCACTTCAACGAACTTCCGTTTCGGCATTTGTTTGAAGCTTTGGATAAATCAACCAGCACTGGACCGTCAAATCGAAACTTGTGAAACTCTTCCGGTAAGTTATTGCTATCATTCATTTATTATAATTGTCAACCATTTTTAATTATTTTATTATTATATATTTTTAGGTGGTGGACGGCTTCCAGAAAATTGAGTTGCAAAATATGCCCCCTGCTCCAGAAAAAAAAAGAATTTTCCACCGATTCGAAGTACTTATACGACATGACCCCTGCAATTTCTAGCGGCGCACATTGGTATATCTGTGGCCGAAATTCAAAAATTTCATGTTGTCTGATTTGAATGAAAATTTCACAGTTTGTTACCAACTATCTATACATTATTTTCCCAAAGTATTAGGATTCTATCTGCATTAGTTTTTTGTCCAGAAATACCCAAAGTTGGTGAATGTAGAGAACATCAAAATTAGCAAAAAATTTACTCAAAAGTCAAATCATTGATACAATAAAACAACTATTGAAATTCAACTTTGTTATTATTTTTCATTTATAATATGTATCAAAGAAAAAATTTGCATCAAAATCCACTGAAAAAAATAATGCATAAAAAATTTTGTGGAACAACATAATTTGGACGTCAAAATTTCAATTTTCTTCAAATTCAAAGTGGTGCATCTTTTTAGCGCTGTCTACCGCTGTCGACATACATATACCGGAATTAAAGCCTGAAAGTCTCAGCTAAACGATAAAACAAAATTTCAGCTGCCCCAAATTGCCCCCCCTTGAGAAAAAAACCAGTGTCCGGATGTCAGAAGATGTAAGAAATTGCTAATACAGAAGATGTAAGAAATTGCGAAAGAGAGACTTCGATAAAAGAGAATTTAGTTGTTATGGAGGTGGGCGTAAAAGTGGTGCGGATATTATTGAAAATTTAACACCAACATATATAATGTCATAAAAATGCTATGCACCAAAAATCAGTGCTGTAGGTCAAAAATTAAGTTTCACCTTATATGGGAGGTGGGTGTAAAATAAAATTTTTTAAAAAAATTTTTGCATTTTTTTCTTAATTGAAATCCAAAACAATGATGTACCAAATGTCATTGTTCTGCGACAACTCCTTATATTTTTAGCCGCAGTATGCACTAGCAGAAACCAATGTGCGGCGTGGTTCCGGTGGATCTGGCTAACATCAAACCAGGGAAAATTGTACATTTTCGGTGGCTCACCAAGGCCGCTAGATTATTGCGATTATATGTGACAACGGAAAATCCAGATGCAAATTTAAGGATTCTGGTTGAATTTATAATTAAATGTTATGTGCCAATGTACTTCAATATCAAGTATTACAGCTCTGATTGGTTGGTCACGATTTCTAGAACCTCGTTCAAGAAACCTCCATCAAGAAAATTCTACGCTATCGAACCGATGTTGACGAGCCAATGGAACTTAGAGTTTATAAAAAACCAGATATAAACTTTAATTGCACAAGTTATACGGAAATAATCAATTTGAATGATATAAATATCGTATTTGAACCACCATTCACGCGAAGCATTCCGTTCGATACATTGAAAAAAAAAAAAAAGAATATTTTTAAATTTTAAAAAAAAAAAAAAAAAAATCAAGATGATCCACCGTTTAATGATCCAAAAATTCCATCATACATACAAGGTACGGAGCGACATGTTCAAATATCGGAAAATGTAGAGGCTGTTATGGCGACGACATTAGAGAGCCGTGCGAAATTGCTTTTAGTTTCTTTTCTATAACTCACTTAAATTAATTTTTTCATTTATGTACATATGTTCTGACTAAATAAATTTCTTAAGAGAAAAAATAGATATTATTATAAATAAATAAATAAAAATAAAGAAAAAACATAGCCATTTAGCTGATTTTTTCATGTACACGGCCCCAAAAAATGGTGATTTTTTGAAATGATTGTCATGGGGAAACCCCCCAGGGGAGTTCCACTGGCAAAGGGTGGATCTGCCAGTTCTCAAAGTTAGTGGGGGTTCGGTCATACATTGGACATCGATTAGAATTAGAGCACTGACCTAAAAATGGGTCAAAGTGCGATTTTTCAAAATTTGGCCCTACCCAAAAGTTCGACCCAAATTGGGGGACATCAAAATTCGTTTTAGAGGTATGATTCATTCGGCAAAGTTTCTTATTTTGATCCCTAGAATAGGATTTTCACAGAGCAATGAGCGATTTTTAAATCGACCCGCCCTAATATATGTACTTAACTCCATATCTATCTCGATTAGTTTTAGGTGAAACGCACAACCGTGAGGTGAATGAAACTATTACACTCTGTAGCAACATGTTGCAAGAGCATAAAAAATAATCCAACAAAATTGATTAGCGATTTTATTTAATTTAACAGATCTTGGTATTTAATAGACTGGGATATTTTCACTAATCCACAAACTAAATGTAATAAAAATCTTTTATCTGATAATAACCATGATCATTTCCCGCATAACGCTTATGTTGAAAACTACTAAAGTGGGGTTACAACACGTTGTTCAATAAGTTTTATCGTTTAATAAGAAAAAAAAAACAATTTTATGATTCAAAATACACTTTATTATTCAGTATAATAATTGCACCGGGAAAAAGAAGACAACCCAGTGTTTGCATATTCTATAAGTTATATACTTTCGATTAGTCTACAGTTTATTGCGTAAGAGAGTGCGTGTAATGTTTAAAAAATCTTTTTTTAATTATTAATTAATTACACTTAGCATCTCAATTCCCCGAAATTAATATTTTAATGTAATAAATTTTATATATAAATAATTTTCATCCCGTATGGTGGGATCTTAGACTATAATGAAGTCGAGGCTGCGTTGACCTGAACGGGCAGACATGTTGTTTACCGGAATGCGATGTAGTAAATTATCTTTTCGATGCTCAAATTTAAATTATTTTGCTTCTAAAAATATGAATAGTCATTATTTTTACTGTAACACAGCGGACAAAGCTAGTCACACATATTTAGTTGTTAGATTTATAGATGAAATTACTCTAAAGATGGAGTGCCAGTTTTTAATAGTATGTAAGGAATTGAAGCAGTGCTGCACTGAACTTTTCAGAGATCAAAAAAGAAAAATTAATGACATTTTACGCAAAGCTGTATTAGAATGTTCCAATGGGTTATTTTTTATTACTTAGTGCATTAAAACTATAATAATTTGTTTTTTTATGAGTTATTTATGTTTATTGCAAAACATGATTCCCCGAAAAATGTCGTTAATTGGAAACTAAAAACCTATTCCTGGTTGTAGCTTAATGAAGTTAATTTCAATTAGTAATTACATAGGGACAAAATGCAGTTTTCATGTGAGGCCCTGCGGTTAGCAACTAATATTTATGCGTCCTTTTTGGATGTTTTTTGCCAACTAAAGGTTGAAGAATCCCAGCAAATGTTTCTCTAATTTGATAGCCAGAAACTAGATGTACATATATGCCTACATTATTAAATAAGCTTTACCTGCATAATTCTGGTTCACCTGCAGTCAGAGGCATTTCTCAATTAATCAACCAATGTGACCATGCAAAAAATTATGGAATATCAAACATAGAGAAAAAAGAGTGGAACGACATGGAAAACACTCATACACACACACGTGCATAAAAAATGCCAACATGAATTTTCGCTTTGGGAAATTGCAGCGAAACATTTGATATTCCACCCGATTTTGCGCTCGTCGTTTTCGCAACGTTTTTTTAAGACCATCGAATGAGTTTGAGCAGGTTAGAACGTTAGGCTGGCTGGTTGCTATGCTTCTGGGGCATGCACAAAAACACTTGTTCACCAGCTTTTTTACCAATGACATATAGCCATTTTTCAAAATTTCAGCTGACAGCTGGTTAGAGAGCTCGCAAAAAATTATGAAATCTGCAAGGTAATGAAAAGGAGGGGGAATGAAGGAAACGGGCCTAAATTGGAAAGCCAAGCTGTGCTAAAACAAATTTGATTTATAATGCTTCATTGTGACTTCCGAGAATGGAGTCGAAGTGCTGGTTCAACGAATGCAGCTTGGATGGAAAGGGTCGGAATGAGGAATTTTTTTCTTTTTGGTTAATTTTTTATCTTTTATTTTTGGCGTAACATTTTTATAGAAATTTCAAATCAACTCAATGGGTTTTGCATTTTCCATTTTAGCGCATTTCCAGTTTCATGGTATCCAGTTTCATGGTTGTTTGCTGCCGCATACCAATGATACCTACATACATATATACATATATCACTAAGCCACAGAAGCACCCATTTATTCATTGGAACATACATTTTTCATATGAAAGTGCTTCTGTTATATTGTTTCGTTTTATTTTGACATTTGGAATGCTTTTAAGACCCAACGCAGCATAATTATCAATGGTTGTGGTGTTTTGTTCGGATACCAATTACGTCTCCGTCTTCTAACAAGTTCAATACCTCAAGCTACGATTTTCACTTACACCCTCAATAGAACAGATTACTTACAGGGCTTCAGCTATTTCGTTACAACTTTCGGAGAGGTATTGCCATATTTTTACTATCTCTATTCAATTGTATGTCGGCACCGTACGGATTTTGACAACTCTTTCACGAAACAAGAGGTAATGGTGTCGCCTCTGTCTGTTGAAGGATATTTCAGTGCAGTTCTAGGACCAAAACTTCGGTAGCATAGTTTGAACTTGGAAGAATATACTGTCTCAGGTATTTGAACTTGCTAATATTTAATAATGAATTCCGCATTAAATGCAGTTAAATCCAGGGTATTATAATAGTCTCAGTTGAGTTAACCTACGAAAGGTACCAGAAATCCTAAGAAAAATATGCGCTGGGTATAAAATGCCTATTTCCAGCAAACGTTTTCGTTTTTTATAGATTCTTGCTATTGCTCATTTTGCACCGCCAGTATGAATGTCCGTTGTTACGCCCTCAATTGCAAAAAATTGCATTCATAAAGCCTACATTTTTTGCGGCACAGACCAATAACAATTCATATTCATTCGGTTTTGTTACCCACACCAATGCGCAACGGCGCCCAAAAACGTCATATATACACTAATGTACCGCTACAAGTGCACAAATTTCTGTTTGTATGTGGCACGAGTGGCTCATTCTCTTGTGCAACGGGATTTTTTCTTGTGATTTGCCAATGCGCAGTTATGAGAGCATGGGTGTTACCCATTCATTTTCATAATTTTTACGTGTATGAGTATGCGAGTGTATATACATATATGTATATACATATATATTTGGAACTCTTTACTCGTTGTTGCATTTTTGTTTTCTATTTGATGCAGTTATTTTGCGGTGATGGCGTTCGCATTTCCATTCGTCACATTCATCAATTTTAATGACTCCAGTTATGTGCTGACGCCAATCGTGGCGTTGACAGTTGCAGCGGACATTGCCGTTTTGGCTGTTAAGGATATACTTATGTATGTATCTTTGTGAAATCTTTATGAATTATTCGGTTTATAGTAAAGAGATCATTCTATTAACATGGAAAATACAGGAGACCCTAAAAATACAAATATCAATGATCAGCATGACGCACTCAGTCGATTTAGCTATGTTCGCCTGGATCCCCGTTTGATAGCATATACTCATTTATAACCGAAATACAAACTGATCGAGTCTACGAGTATAGATTCCAGAATTCTTTGATTTGCAGCAATTTTACTGGCATGTCTGTATATATTTACTACTATGAGCAAAAAATAGTAAGCTTAAAGCTTGTGCCAACGTTTCTTCCAATCCTCGAAACTGTTCTTAAAGTCAATTTCCGGAATAACCTTCAATGTGCGTAGCGATTCACATTTAATGTCTTCAATTGCCTCTTTCTACCACTGGCTTCGCGCAAACGATGCATAACACTCAAATGGTATTGTCAGTGTTGTCAGTTTGGCCGGTCGGAAGGAATTAGGAATTCACCACACCTCGATCGCAGAAAACTGCCAACAAAACCTTTAGTTTGAGCTTTAACGGGGGTTTTTCGGCTTCGGCTCACCTTAGCCACGATATTGGGCCGATTGATTATCTGTTTCCGGGTCGTAAGCCTACATCCAAGACTTATCGGCAGTAATAATACCTTCTATGACATCTTGGTAGTCGGAAAGCATTGTTCTGGGCGTGGTTCGTCGACAACGCGATATCAAACATATTACAGTCTGAGAGCTCCTCAAAATTAGCGTTTTTATAACATCATCAAACAAAATAATAACACTGGTAGACACATAATTTGTGACACGAAAATTCTTAGGTGTTTCTAATCCAGTTTAATACCCTGAAATCAAATCTGAAAATATAATTTTTCTATCACCCACAGATATTCTGTAACCTGCGCCTTTAAAGTTTACAATACTGTTAATGACATCTATGCTAAATTGCACGTCAAAATATTCATTAGTATTTGAGAGAAGCGTCGTTGTATGGGGTTCTAAACGTGAATTCTTCGATTTTTACTAAGTCTGAATTTATTGAACAAAGAAGTGCGATAATGCACCATCTCTTACTGCATTGGTTATTCGTGATAATTTCGCCACATTTTCAACTAATATCGCGCCTCAGCATTCGCCTGATTTACCTTCGTGTAACTTCTGGCTGTTCAGCAAATTGACATGACTACTCCGAGCAGTGGCCAGTACGTCAGGCACTCACTCCGGGACAAAAAAACGTTACCAGTGAGCCTCTAGTTGACCCCAAAAAGGTATTACTAGTACTACCACGTTTGGTTTAACGAAGAATTTTGTTAAGGCAATGGATAGAAATGGAAGAGGATTCTTCTATTTGAAACAAAAATTTCCAAGAAACAAAAATGCTTTCTATTTGAAACAAAAATGCTCAATGAAACTTAAATACGAGCCTGCAGTGTCATTAAGAGCGTTGTTAAATATACTCTTGGAAATGTGAAAGCTGACAATTACAAAGATCCTGTGACTGAACTACTTAATGCCTTAAAAAATGGGTTGCAACATATCCCTAAAATTCACTTTCTGTACTCCCATGACGAACATGAGGAATGGTTACATCAAGACATTTTTGCTTTGGAGAAACGCTACCAAGGCAAGTAGATTGCCATTCTGCTTGCCAATAATTGCTGGACATTGCTAAAGGATACTCCAAAAACAAAATATCGCCGAAAAACATCGACAGTACCATTTTAAGGTACTCTATGGTTAATAAAATAATATTACAATAATATATCTGCATTTGTGGAAATTTTTGAAAGATAAACACTTTGTTCTGTTCATGTCACAAAAATGGATTTTTGTTTACCAGTGTAATTTTTGTGCATTTAAATTAAACCACTCAACATTTTTGACGACTAAAAATTATTATATAATATGTTGCCCATTTAATATAAGGACAAACTATTGAAATATATTTCTTTATGATTTAGTGGTATATTTAAGCAACTGACTATCGAACTTTCAAAACGTAATAAAGGCTTTCAATTAATAAATGTTTTAGTAATTTCCATCACATTAAAAACGCTTCTTCAAATACATTTTTAAATTTTTTATGAGTGGTCTTGAACGACGGCAACAAATCCCTCCCTCCCTCATAAACCCATGCCTCATCGGCAGTGATCTCCATGAATGTGGAAACGGAACTCGCACGATCAAGCATGTCCAAAGAGACTTGTTGATGGTACTCAGTTTGAAAAAAAATTCAGCTTTATCGGGACGAATGGAGCAAGATCGCGTTTCCCACTCAAAATATCCACCAAAATAATTCCAACGGACTCGCGAGAGATGTCGAGCTCTCTTGTCATCTCTCTAAAACCAGCCTGACGATTTTAAAGCACCTTATTTTTCTATTTTTAATGTTTTCATTAGATTAAGAGGTCGAAGGTCATCCAGAACTAGGCATGTCTTCAACGATTTATCGACCGATATTTTTATTCATTTCAAAAAATAACATACATATACATACATATAATATTATACAATGTGCGTTCTAAAGTAAACTTTTTGTCGTCTGGTGCGTTAGAATCTGCTATCTCTATTGATTGTCCAGTGAGAATTTCATGACATTTCATCGATTGGAAGTGATGTTATTGCGTTTTAACTATCAGTATGTTCCTGTTATCGGAGCGAAAATGAGCTTGGAACATAGAGCCAATATTAAATATTGTTTTAAAATTGGTAAAACTGTTACCGTTTCAATTGATGAAACACGAGTGGTTTCAACGTTTTCAAAGTGGTCGTTAGGAGAAAAATGACGATCAACATATGGGAAAATGAAAATCCGTGATCGGCGGAATCATCATTAAAATTCATGGAAATGGAATTGAGCATCTCCAAACATCGATTTATCGCATTTTGACCGAACATTTGGGCTTACGAAAGGTGTGTGCACGGTTGCAACATTCGAAGGACGATTAGTTGACCAAAAATCACATTTTAACCATTAACCACACACACAGACAGACGAACGATTTTCTACTGGACGCACTTCTGCTCTCTGAAAACACTTGTCAACATACGGGAACTATTGGGCAGCATTTCAAGCTCCTTACGTACAGCTGCAACCGAAGCCATTGGTTTTCGAAAATGCAAAAGAACAGATGGAACGACGAGGAGTGCCGTGTCGCGGCGGAGAGAAAACAAACTACTTACCTCGCAATGTTAAGATCGACCACACAACATGGGGGATGAGATAAATACCTCGAGTTGAAGAGCGAGACGCATTTGCAGACAGAAAAAGAGAGAGGCCGAAATGTGTGAATATGGAGAGCCTGACAAGCTGGTTGACAGGGATAATGTTCGAAAATTCTACGAAAAACTGCGGGAACTATTAGATGGTTTCAAGACCAAGGTGCTCCCATGCCGCTATGTCCTAATTTGGTATACCCGCAAAACTCATGCGGCTGTGTAAACTGACGTTGGGCAATACCAAAAGCTTCATCAGGTTTGGGAAGAACCTCACCGAGCTGTACGATATCAAACGCGGTTTTAAACAAGGCGACTTCCTATCGTGCGACTTTTTTAATCTACTACTGGAGAAAATAATTCGAACTGCAGAGCTTAATCGGGCAGGTAAAGTCTTCTATAAAAGTGTACAGCTGCTGGCGAACACCGATGACATCGATATCATTGATTAACAGTATCAACACCAACAACAATGGCAGCGTCGAAATCCAACGCAGGATTACTCTTGCGAACAGGTGCTACTTCGGACTAAGTAAGCAATTGAGAAGTAAAATCCTCTTTCGACGAACAAAAACCAAACTCTATAAGTCACTCATTATTCCCGTCCTACTATATGGCGCAGAGACTTGGACGATGACAACAACTGATGAGTCGACGTTACGAGTTTTCGAGAGAAAGGTTCTGCAAAAGATTTATGGTTCTTTGCGCGTTAGCCACTGCGAATATCGCATTCAATGGAACGATGAGCTGTATAAAATATACGATGGCATTGACATAGTTTAGCGAATTAAGAGACAGCGGCTGCGCTGGCAGGTGATATCATACGTATACGCTTAAACACTCCGGGGGAAGCAGAGAAAGAGGAAGACCTCCACTCGGTGGGAAAGACCAGGTGGAGAAGTAGCTTCGCTTGAAATTTCCAATTGGCGTCATGTGACGAAAAGAAAAAAACGACTCGGTTATAATCGCGTAAGCGGTGTCTACGCTAGTAAAAAAGAAGAAGAATGGGAAATAATTTTGAGGCGTCAAATTGGATGATCTTGGAGACCATTTGAATGGTCCATTACTCGAAATCAACTAGTAATCAAAATGAATTTGTAAATTTTTCGGAGAACGTGCATTTGCGTAATAATTTTGAACAGTTTCTATGAGTTGTACCAAAAAGAAACGTTACATGATGAAATGGCAAACCTTACTGAATCGTATATATTCATGATCAAATGTAATCGATACTGAAGGAATATAAGGAAGCGGTACCTAGGGTTGGAGAAGGTATATTATTTTTAATGCCACCATAACAGGTACGGTCAGAGAACTATGTAGACAGTTTAGAAACACTGGGGCAAGAAGCTTTGATCAGCTTTTCGTGTTGATTCGTGCGTCGAGGTCTTCAGTAAGTAGGTCTGTCTTTGAAAGCTTTTGCCCTCTGAAAGCTCAGAAAGAAAGAGTGGAAAACTCCTTTGTGGATACCAGAATAATCGGAAATCAGATTTTCAAACAGATGAATATTCAGTAAGGTCCGTAAAAGCAGACTTAGTACAGATTGAGCATTGCACATTGCTCTATTTAAGACCGAGACCCACGATTAAACCTTACCTAACCTATGTTTATAAGATGGTGAAAATGGAAGATTAACATACATTGCTTGATAAAATAATGCCCAAACGTAAAATCTGGCACACTTTTCCAATTTTCTGTTAATTAATACCTGAAACCCATATTTGCACTTAACTGCGGCTTGAAAACGAGTTTCTAGAACAAGTGTCATAAAGCGACCAACGAGCAGATTTAATCTACTTCAACAACAACCCCGTGAATATTTCACTCATGTGCCAAGCGCTGGGAAACGGACCTATTATAGGATTATGACGGGATGTTTGAAAAGGTCGACGCATGAAGGCTGATGAAAAGTGGTAAGCGAAAAAGCAAACACGAATAAATGGAATCATCGACACCGCCGCTGTGCAAACAACACAATCAGAGGCTTTTTAACGCGGAAACATGCGACCACACACCAACACTCGCTTATAAAGTTATCTGCGTGTAGCAACGTAGCAAACCAAGCATGCATAACATTGTAAGTAGATGACACGCCCACTTATCAGCAATTAGTAAACACTAAGGAAACATTAACAAGCGGCAGACGTACAGACGCATGCTCGCCACTCAGGCAACATATGCATTACGCCAAACATGCAACTCCCAGAAGTTAAACAACAACAATTTCATGGTGGTAGTGGAACAGTATGTAGTATATTTGGTCGCACGGCAGCACGTGGTGTTGTTACTGTTGAATTTTCTGGAATTTAGTAGGATGCTAATGGGGTTGTTTGCAGCAACAATAACAGGGAACTCCAAGCGTTCGCACGCGCCCACGTTTTCTACACCGATCGCGCCTGTGCCGCTGCAGCCGGTGCTTTCGTTGACCATTAGCAACAAGACTTTTGCCTTTGCCGTCATATATGTTATTGTTGTTGTTTTCTATATGCTGCACGCATGCGAGCCACGTGTGGTTCGCGGCGAAAAGGTTCACTGTTGCGCACAGGTTACAAGTATCCATTTCCGCATTTTTTGGTCGCTATTTACCCGCTGCAATAGCCCGGCATCCTTGGCAGCAATTTCGTTTTGAGCGTGATTCAATCGCTTACGAAATCGAATTTTGTTCTTTCCACACCAGGGTTAGAAATCAATGCTTGTTTTCATGTTATAATAGTAATTATTTTTATTATATTGTTTTTGTTAGTTGTGTTATGTTGTTGCAATATGCTTTGATACGAAAGTACCACTTGTCAGCGTTCTCAAGCGCGCTCAAATTGAAGAGCCCTTATATTATTTTCCTCTTTGTGTTTTCCAGCTTGCACTGTGTTGTGTTGTGCTAAGCTCTTCATTGATTATGCCTTTCCGATATGAGAAGATTGCGCATTGAATAGGATGGTTTGGTAGCGATTTAAATATTGCTGTGAGAACCTCACCTTTTCACTTTTCGCTCGTGCAATTATTTTGTTCATTTCGTTAAGGGCTTTTCGATTAAATGGACACCTTAATTGAGAGCATTCTCAACGTTTGATATTGACGTGGGAATAATGTTTGAAGTTTGCTCACATTGTTAACTGGTTTGACGAGCATGTAATAGGCAGACCGAAAAGTTTGTATCACTTTCTTTACATTATTCAATTTTATTATGCAATTTACTTGCTACTGAGAATAATACACCCAGAACGATACACCTCAATCTCGGCAATTGTTTTCAAGTGACTATTGTGTTGACGCACCTTAACACGAAAATTTAATTCGGGACCAGATCAATTCCAGAATTTTTTTTCATTATGTGACAAGGGGCACTCAGTCATTCAAAATCAATTCGTGGACTTTGTTGATGCTTTCCCTCACAACGACCACGACGTACGTTGTCCCTTTCTTGTGTCCCAAGCTCATATGGCCCTAAAGGTTATTTTGAGTACATTGACTTCAAATCTCCTCGGTGACGAGATTAACAAGTGTAATTTTTGCATGGAGAAATCTTGCTAAATCTTGTAGATTAGTGATTAAGTGGCGGTGAGCATATGGTATGTATACATGTTCCGCTTAGTATAGGGCCTTTATAATAATCATGGTACTATTGGTATAAGCATTTCGATTGCAACAAAAATATTGCTTAATTAACACATGCAATTTCTTTAGACCATATTTCTTCAAAATACCAAAATGTAATGGTACTCGCTACCAAATAAATATTAAGTTAAGTTTTCTGAAGAAAAATGGTCTTCCAAGCAGAGAAATAAACCGTAATATTTATGTAATTGAAGTTTGGCTTCAGTTCTATCATTAACATGGTGAGCCAAAAGGCTTACGTATTCCTACAACACACTCTACCGGGCTGGGAAGCGGTTCTTGACCTCACCCTCGAACCTCTGATCAGAGACTGAAACTTGCTTGATCACGCTATTTTTGACCATAGCTGCAGTACTTAGTGCAGTCTTGAAATCCATATAGAAATCCTGGGAACACAAACTGGAAGTTGTACTATATTAGTCAAGTTCTTCCATGCGAGTTTGGATTTGTTGCGAAGTCTTCAGCTTTGCATGTGATGTATTAGAGAGCAGGAGTCTACTGAAAATTCAAAGAGAGAAAGAGGGAAACCCCTCTGGATGGCCTACCAGAAGCAGAAATCAGGACATCTTGCAGACGGTTATCCTATCGGTTCAGCCGTATCTTCGCACAAAAGAATACTACATACTATTTTACTTTAAAGACCTCTTGGAGTGTTGACATTTGAGACGCTGATTAGGTGACACATAAGTGGGTGCATTCCGAGGAGGGACCATTTTTCAGAAGCACAATTCGCTTATTGTAGAAGTAAGCCAGTAAACACTGCCCTCCACACTATCGTGTAATGAATGTTTGAAGAAGCTATCATGATAAAAGAATTCGCCTTTGGGACATTCCGAGATATTAAGACAGCGTTCAAAAATGCATGGCTAGATGCGGTCATAACAATATTGGACGGTTTTGAAGTTGACTGAACCTCAACCATTATTTTCAGTCTTCTTTGCGACTGACTGATAGCGACGGAGTGAAATGAAATGTGAAAATGGTCACCCCTCAAGGTGAAGCTTTTTCTTTTCATCTAAGGATCCTATTCGTTAACAACCTGCCGCAAGAACTTCAAGTCCGGTGAGCTGATGAGAATAGAAATTATATGCCTAAGTAAATTTGTATTGGCCTTAAGACGTTTTGTCGATTTATAACATCTTTTGTGACTTTGCAATTGATTACAAGGAGTGTTCCAAAGTAAACAGAACTTAAAAAAACAGAGAACCAATGGTTTTGTCGGCAAAATCAATTTACTTTATTCAAAGTAGTCTCTTCTTCTCCTCGGCTTCAATACAGTGAACGAGTGTTTTACTTCGTTGGCCGGTATGGCCGCCAGCATGCCGGTGCAATCCTTTTGAATGACCTCTATGTCTGCATAAGAAAGAAGTCGCACGGTGCCATATCAGGTGAATACGGTGAGTGGTTAATGGTTAAAATGTGATTTTTGGTCAAATATTCGTCCTTCGAATGTTGGATTCTGAGCAATTTTTGGTCGTCAGTCAATTTGTGCGGAACAAACAATGCACACACCTATCGGAAGCCCAAATGTTCGGTCAAAATGCAATAAATCGATGCTTTGGAGATGTTCAATTCTATTTCCATGAATTTCAATGATGATTTCGACTGATTTTTCATGAATTCACGCACAGTTTCGATGGAATTTCCGATGATCACGGACACGGATGATCACGGACGTTGACACCACCGTGCACTCTGTTATGGGATAGGCAATAATCGCCATAAACTTGTTTTGTCAATTGTAACGTTCCGGTAAAAGTTTTATCAATTTTAAAACAAAATTTAATGTTGGCTTTTTGTTCGAAGCTCTTTTTGGTACCGATAACACAAACATACTAACACTTAAAACGCAATAACTTCATTTCCAATTGATGAAATGTCATGAAATTCTCACTGGTCAATCGATAAAGATAGCAGATTCTAACGCACCGGTCGACATAAAGATGGCGCCCCCAGGGAGCGCTAGATTCAAAAAGTATTGTGTACTTTGGAACGCACCTTGTAGATATACAGTAGTCCAATTACGAACCCCTTATTGAGGATCGGGCATCAAACCTAGCCTTATTTACATTTCCGCTAGAGATTAAAACCCCTTTTTCGACCAAAATAATTCAATTTATATTTAGTTTTTATTGATAGTCTGCGTGAAAATAATTCTGTTACAAGCAAGGAAGTGTTAAGCGTGTGTGTAGAGAACGTTTTCAGCCGGGAAAATACCTCCAGCTATTGAAGGGATTTAATCATATCTGGTACTTATTAACGGTCTTAGATTTGCTAAAGCCCCTTTATATAACAAAAGGATGTTTATGCGAAGTCAAAAAATCAAAATGAAATTTTGTCTATGATAATAAATAAATTTAAATTCTATCTTAATTTTTCAGACGCTATACAATTTTAACCCGAATCACCCTACGTAAATTTTTTGTGGAATTTTGAAAAGATTTTTTTTTTTTGCGGTATCCTTTTGGGTAAACTAAAAAAACTGTAGCATTAGATTTTCTGTCCTGGACCCAGGGTCCTTGAAATGTCCTGTTGCCATATGGCAACGCTAGGTAAGCTAGGCCACTGGTTTACATATATGTAGAAAATCATTCCGCAACCCCAAAAATCAAACTTCAAAACAAAAATTTTCAATTTACTTTATTATATATCATTAAAAAATCAAAAATAATGGATTCATTTTATTAAATATCATTGAGATGATACAAAATTTTATTGAAAAATCCTGGTTTTTTCACATTTTTGTATGATATGCTTCGAAGCAAGGCAAACAAAGTCCAACATCGCATTTGTTGTAGGCTGTTCGCACGATGGACTTGCATACATCACCTGCACAGCGCCTCTTATTTCCAATTGGAACCACAAGGTGATCAGTCCTGTCACAGTGCAGGACATTCGTTACGGATTCAATTCGTTCTCTACTGTAGCGAGATGCTGTGGATTTTGGTTCGCCACTAAAACACGTCGATGCAAGGCAGACTACCGAGTTATCTACCCATTTAGTCAGATAAATTGACTCTTCTTTGATTTCCACGCTTTCGTAATATCCTCTTTGCTGTTTACGCAAATCCTTCTTATGTGGAATAGGACAACTTTTTGGATTTCGGTTTTCTCGAATTGTACCGGTAGCCTGGAAACCTCTTTTTTTCAAATAAATCATCAATGGTATTCCAGTGGAAAGATTGTCAAAGTAAAAGGATAACGGAAGTTCTTGCACCTCTTCCGAAAATTCGTCAATCATACACAAGAGTGGAGCTGCGCAAGTACCAAAGCGTTCTTCATATTTAGGATTCACCCTCGGATTCTTACCTTCGTATATTTCAAAATTGATCATATATCCTCTAGGAGTGCAAAGAGACCAAGCTTTGTATCCGAAACGAATTGGCTTTCCTTTTATGAACTGTTTACATCCATGGCGACCGAAATATGCAATCATACTTTCGTCATATGAGAGATTTTGTTCTGGGTGAAAGTTTTCAGTCATTTTGGCCTTTATATGGTCAGTCAGTGGGCGTAGTTTCCAAAGAGTGTCAAACCTATCAGAACTAGCAGACGGTTCGTGCAATGCGGACTCGAAGTGCAGCATATAAAGGGTGAGTTGATTTCCTCAATGCGGTTCCTTCGCATAGCATTGAAGACCTTCTCCTAGCTGGAGAAGTGTTCCCTCCATAATTTTAGTATGCTCTGGGAATCAGTTACTAGATCATATCCTTAGGTTCTACAAGAGTATGCTCCGGTCTTGAAAACTTCTGTTAGTCGCCGGATTTTTTCGTAAAATTTCTCGGCCAGCTTGTAAAGCTCTTCATACTCCGCATTCCTCTCTCTATTTGCGGTCTGCAAATCCGTCTCGCTTCCCTCTTCAACTCTCGGTATCTATCCCATCCTGCAAGTGTTGTGGTCGATCGTAACGTTGCGAGATAGGCAGTGTGTTTTCACTCCGCTGCGACACAGCACTCTTCGTCGTACCAGCTGTCTGTTTGCCTTTCCCGAAAATTAAAGGTTTTTGTTGCAGCTGTACGTAAGGAGCTTGAAATGCCGTTCCACAGTTGCCTTATACCGAGTTGTTGGCGAGTGCTCTCAGAGAGCAGGAGTGCAAGCCGAGTAGAAAATCGTTCGTCTGTCTGTAGTGATTGCAGCATCTCGACGTCGACCTTTCTTGTGTTAGTTGACGTGCGTATTTTGCTGAGAGGTGGGTGCGAATCTTGGCTGCAACAAGATAGTGGTCCAAGTCGATGTTAGGACCTCTGAGAATGTGCACGTCTATAACACTGGAGACGTGTCTTCCGTCTATCACAACATAATCGATCTGGTTTGTGGCTTTTTTATCCAGAGACAGCCAGGTAGCTTGATGTATTTTCTTTTGCTGGAATCTAGTATTAGATATAACCATATGTCAGACCCCGGCGAAGTCGATCAGCCTCAACCCATTTGGAGATGTTTTTTCGTGGTGGCTAAATTTACCGACCGTAGTGCCAAAGATACCCTGGCGTTTAAGTCGCCCAGCCTGATTTTGAAATCGTGGGCGCAAATCAGCGATATGTTGAAGAACCTCGCTTTGATGCGGATTGTGGCTAGACGTTCATTCACCAGAGTGAATGATAGTACTAGGTGACGGAGTCTTTCCCACACCAAACTTGCGCTCGGTTATGTGGCCACTGTAGTAAATGCCATAAGGACCCACTCGCCTCAGTCCTTGTCCCGTCCATCGAATTTCTTGGACGGCGGTGATGCCAGCCTTTGATTTCACGAGGGCATCAACCAGATGGGCAGTGGCACCTTCCCTATTAAGGGACCGGACATTCCAGATGCATACCTTCAAATCATAGTCCTTATTTTGTTTGCCAGGGTCGTCATCAAAAGTTGGGTCTTTCATCTGAGGCTGGTTATTATTTTTCATTGGGGACGGTTTCCTACGTGGCGGGTCCCAAACCCAGCACACAACCGTGTGTTTCGCCGTCCCACTTCGCCTTCAAACGGATGTCCCAGAGGATACTTGGTCAAAGTCCGGAAATCGTGAGCTGCTTGAGTCATATGTAAAAAAATCGTTTCTGGCCACTCACAAGTGAATGGCGATCAGAGAACTTTCCTCACTTGCGTGAACTTTTACACATGACTCCAACCTCCTTAACTATCATATCGTCCCCTCAATATAACAACAGCGTATAATTTTTTTTGGGTTTTGAGAAAATCGAGTTTAAAGTTTTTGTCAAATCAGATGTCTATACACTTATTGAAGGAAATTTTTGAACATGAAATTATACACCATTTTTTCTAATGACATTTTGACCCACTTTGTGGAAGTAGAATTTGACGAAATTTTGACCAGACATAGAATCAATGATGGAGATTCTAAATATGCAATAAAAAAATAATGGCGTATCAGCACATACGCTATTGTTATATTGAGGGGACGATATACTCGTACTTAATGTAAATGCATATTAAATAGATATTAACAACGTATATTAAATCTACGAATTTACCGGATATGTTCCCAATTAAATCCGTGTCATTAAGACAAAAACGAATATTTTTTCTGTAAAAACGCATTACAATTTTACCGAGTGGGTACGATCTAATTCGCGAGGCACACGGCAAATTGAAATGCACCAGAACGATTATCTGAATTATTTGTTTCTGAGATAACACTATTATGAAATAAACATCCTGCTTTCTTCCGATTCGGTAGGTAATCTATATATATAAAAGAAAGTTTATGTTAGTTATACCATTTAAAACTCAAGAACGGCTGAACCGATTTGGCTGAAAATTGGTAGGAAGGTAGCTTAGAACCAGGGTAAGGACAAAGGATAACTTTTATCTCTTTGTGTTAAAATCTTATACAACTCATAAATACAAAAATTATATTTCAAATAATAAGCATTTGTTCAAAATTCATGTTTGTAGGAATATATGAATATATGTATGCGTACAATTTTAAACAGATTTTTCTAAAAAATAATACAATTGCTAAGTATTTGGAATATAAGAAAAGAACTGCAACCAAATACGCAGTGAAATAGATTATAACTGGCTCAGTAATCAGTCATTGAGCGCCTTTTTCGTTTTTCCACGCCTGAGAACCGGTTCATCAGGTTCATCATGTGCAGTCCACTACATTGACTGTCGATTGGACTCCAGTGGGAAATTATGGAGCTATGTTTCTATCACTGACGAAAAATTTCGGCTTTATTCCGATTAGAGAGGACTTAAACACTTCTCAGAATTAGTTATTCGTTGTTTTTGTTGGATTATGAACTTGCGAGGCATCTACTTTGCTCATTTCGCCTGTTTCCAGGTTAACAAATATCTTTTCAACGGTGGATTTCCCTGAGCCCAAATTCAACAGTATTTTCCCCAAAAAGCCAGATGCTTTATTAACACACGAAATGCTTTATGATCCATTTTTTGTAAACTAACACAAGTTGCTTCACAAGATATTATATCCATTAACTAATAGTTATAATCCGACTAATAGAAATCATATAGATGGTAGTAGTATTATCTATGTGTCAGCCACAGTGAAGCGTGGACGGGTCTTCTAGTAGAATAATAAATAAATAAAGTAACTATTAACACAAGCGTTGATGCAATTAATTTCGAATGGGTTTGCATAAGGAACGAGGATTTCTTCAAATGAATTAGAAGAAAGTACTGCAAATAAAACACCTGTTCTGATGCTGATCAGCCGGTTGTTTCTGTAAAAGCAATGAACATAAATTAAAATTACAATTCAGCTCATTATGTCTTAAGACCTCTAACGTTTTGATAGCAAATGCTTACCTAATTTCTTTATAAAATTTTCACCACAAATCTAAAAAAATATATGTAAAGGGTGATTTTTTAAGAGCTTGATAACTTTTTTTTAAATAAAAATTTGCAAAATCTCATCGGTTCTTTATTTGAAACGTTAGATTGGTTCATGACATTTACTTTTTGAAGATAATTTCATTTAAATGTTGACCGCGGCTGCGTCTTAGGTGGTCCATTCGGAAAGTCCAATTTTGGGCAACTTTTCGAGCATTTCGGCCGGAATAGCCGAATTTCTTCGGAAATGTTGTCTTCCAAAGCTGGAATAGTTGCTGGCTTATTTCTGTAGACTTTAGACTTGACGTAGCCCCACAAAAAATAGTCTAAAGGCGTTAAATCGCATGATCTTGGTGGCCAACTTACGGGTCCATTTCTTGAGATGAATTGTTGTCCGAAGTTTTCCCTCAAAATGGCCATAGAATCGCGAGCTGTGTGGCATGTAGCGCCATCTTGTTGAAACCACATGTCAACCAAGTTCAGTTCTTCCATTTTTGGCAACAAAAAGTTTGTTAGCATCGAACGATAGCGATCGCCATTCACCGTAACGTTGCGTTCAACAGCATCTTTGAAAAAATACGGTCCAATGATTCCACCAGCGTACAAACCACACCAAACAGTGCATTTTTCGGGATGCATGGGCAGTTCTTGAACGGCTTCTGGTTGCTCTTCACCCCAAATGCGGCAATTTTGCTTATTTACGTAGCCATTCAACCAGAAATGAGCCTCATCGCTGAACAAAATTTGTCGGACGTAAAGCGCGAAACACATTTCGAACCGAACACTGATTTTGGTAATAAAATTCAATGATTTGCAAGCGTTGCTCGTTAGTAAGTCTATTCATGATGAAATGTCAAAGCATACTGAGCATCTTTCTCTTTGACACCATGTCTGAAATCCCACGTGATCTGTCAAATACTAATGCATGAAAATCCTAACCTCAAAAAAATCACCCGTTATATAGTAAAAAAATTGGCCTCATTGGACAACTACATCTCATAGCTTCCCTAACACAGTAAATGCAATTATCGTGCATGGCGATGATGCGCAAAAAATATTATACTTCTCATGGTAGCGGAGCACCAAAAGTTTAAAGACCCTTTGAAAAAATATTTAAAAAATTGAGAAAGCGGATTTGATATGATTTTTAGTTAAATTATTTCCCCCTTCAGTCCACATGCATCTTACCAAAAAAGTAAGGAAAAGCTAAGTTGGGGCATTTCATACTCTTGCAACTTGGAAGGATTATAACCAGGGAAGCACCTTCAAGTACATTGGGCTTGTTAGTTATGGGAGGTCTAAGGCGAGTTTTCCCCCGATTTTCTTCAATAAAAACACACTCTCTCAATTTTGTTAAGATATGCGGTATAAAATATTCCGGAAGTTCGAAAATCCTTATATCAGGTTTCAGGGGGCTAAGGGAAATATTGACGCGATTAAACCCATTTGTAGCACAAAGTGATATTAATATTTGAAAGGGATAATCTCTAAATTTCAATTATATACCTCACAGATTGGCCGATATTTCCTGTAAAAAGTTAACTACAAGCACTGGGACACAGAACAGCTTTGATTCGCTTTACGCAAATTTTCGCTATTTCTTCATTTGTACACAGGAAAGTGAAAGAATCAAATGAAATTTAAATGTTTTACAAGGGTAGTAGCCATGTAATCCGATTTCGGCCATTTTCACTTTGTAACATAAGAATGTCAGTGGGTATTTAGATATTTAATTATCGCGTTATTAGTAGTTTTCAACAATACCGTTATCTGGAGAGTGAGCTGTGTTATCTTCCGATTTCATCCATTTTTACACTGTAGCAAATTTGGTTGTGGTAGCCTTATTGGTTTAAGAGATATGTACACTAAACTTATTGAAGGGCGGAACCATGCCCACATTTTGACAATTTGTCGCCCACAGATGCCCCTTTGCTTTTGGGAACCTCTGTGACAAACTAGAGTTTTATATCTAATTTAATGCTTAGTTATTATGGTATTTCAGACGTTTTCGGTTAATGGTGTTTGTTGGGGTGACAGTGGTCCGATTACTCCCATCTAAGAACACGCATACCAAGTTTATCCAAGATATCTCAATATTTATTAAAGTTACAGACAGACAGTCTCTCGGATTTCAACTTTTCTCGTCATCCTAATCATTTTCATTAAAATAACTCTATATTTATCTCGATTAGTTTAAGGTGATACGTAAAACCTTTAGGTGAACAAAACTATTATACTCTGTGGCAACATGTTGCATGCATGCATGAGATTTCTCCAAATTAAATTTTTACTCTGAGGCAACGGCTTGAAGTCCTGTAATTTCGGATGCCAATTTGAGATTTGAAAGCAATTTTCTAGCCACACTACCTTCATCTCTGTGCTTGGTTACTATCACACGCCAGACTACATTCCTTTGAAGCTCCAAAATGATCGATCTTGTATTGTCCAATAAACTTTGCAACTCGATTTCAGCATGAGATTCGTCTACAGAAATATTCTTTGGATATCATTTCTTTTTTTGCATTTACCATTGTTTGTTAGCATGGAAATTCATCAAAAGATATTTTACTATTTAGGAGCAAATATTGGCTTTTAGACATGTCTCCATCATGAGTGAAAATACTTCGTTGGAATCTGCTGCCAGAAAGTTAAGCATTTTAGGTTCATTGCGCAATGCCGAAATAGCGGACTTATCTGTTTCGGTCAAATGCTATGTGGCATCGCTTTGTTCTACCTGTATTCTCGATGGATTTCAATACAATTAGCACCTTTTTGACAATCATATTGGTATTGGTGGATTGAATCGAATCATCTTTGAGAATGACATAACAAAATAGAAAAATTCTCAACATAATTAGAATTGTTAATTCTTAATTAATTTCATAAAATAAAATTAAACCCTTTAACTTCAAATTCCATTAAAAACAATTTAAACTTTTTGGACTGAACAATTACCAGACCTGATTCGAAATATTTCACTTAAGCTCAGATGTGTTTTTAAAATGACCACATGTTCATGCTATTGAATCTATTTTTATAAAGTACCGTTAGGTTTACAAAACAGAAGATTGGAAAAGCCTCCATATTCACCAGACAGGGCGACTTTTTCATGTTTCCGAAAATAAAGGAAACCTTAAAGAGTCGTCGTTTTATACAGGTATGAACAAGATACGAATAGATGAAAATCACTGAAAGATCTAAAAGCTATCAAAAAAATTTAGCTTGGGAAGTGTTTCGACTATTTTGAAGGCGACAACAATAATGTAGACGAATGAATAAATATTTTTCTAAAGAAACGAAAATTCAGTTATTTTTTGAACACACCCTTTTTAAAGACAACAAAAATTTATAAACTAGTATAAGTATTTACCGTTTGGTTTTCATACCCATGACATGTTTGAATTTGCCATATATTTTTCTATCCCTTGTATTTAAATAAAAATTTTTTTAAAAACCGCATCTATATCAGTGGTGGTGCAATTTGGATCCACTTTCAAGAAAAATGCAAAATCGTCTAATTCAAAATGTGAAATGAGTCTATTGAAATACAAACCAAACAAATCGCAATTTCATACAAATAGAATATTCCCCCACCGATGGTTAGTGTGGTCACAACGATGGTGTAGATTGGAAATCGAGCACATGTTGGTGGCAAACAGTTTTGATTTAAAAATCTTCCACTTGGGAGAACTTGAGAGGCGCAACAATTCACAGCAAATCAAAGACAATCAAGAATCAACAGCAAACCAATCGACGAGGAAAAAGCAGCAAGTTGCATACGCATGAGTATGTACCCACATACATATATCTACATACATCTCTATGTTGCACAGTGAATGGAGCTGAGCATTGGTGTGTGTGTGCATGAGTTAAGTTAGGTGTATACGTGTTTGTGCACTGCAATCAAGAAGCAATCGACACCAGAACAATGAGTGCAACGGCAGCAGCGCCGCCAACTGCGGCAACGGGTGAGCATAAGCCAGATGCTGCAACAACATGCGCCAAGCAGAGAGCAGAGCAATTTAACAAGAAAATGGAAATTTATCGCTACCAAGTCAACCAGACAAGCAAGCATTAAACCACAAGTGAGAGCAGAAGAAGCGTGCATAACGATTGGGAGGCCGGGGCGATTCTTGCACAAGTACAATTGCAATGCTGCGGCTTTGTGCGCTTTTCATTGCTTTGGCTGCTGCTCGGGTTTAATTCTTCAGCTAAATGCGCCGAAAACGCTTCGAATTGCTCCCGAATGTGCAGCAACGCAGCTTACACAGCTATGCAAATCCAAATGGTTGCATACACATACACACATACATATGAACATGCAGTGAGTAAGTACGAGTATAAGCACATAATAAGCGCATTGTTGTTGCTAGCATTGTTCATGTTGTTCAAGAAGCGAAGACAAGGAAAAGCAATCAATGTTCAACGTTGCTGCTACGGATGAGAGTGGTAGGTGGTGTGTGGGGTCGGACTACTGCAGCTTTGAGTTCCAATTGTCAATAAGACCCACACACACATTTTTGTTCTGTAGGTATGATAACAAAAGATGCCAATTGACTCTGCGATATGAGGCAAAGGGAGTGAATTGGTAAGCGAAACAAGACTGCACAGGGATTAGTGTAGTACGGGAAGCGGAAGCTCAGAGTTTGAGTTTGATAAAGTTCATTGCTGTGCTGCACTCACACTTCGGCAACGCGTGGGACGAAAAATGGTATTGCCACGATAAAGACCAGCTGCGTCTGTGTCGAATGCTTAGCGATTGACGGCGTAAACTGCAATCGAGTTTCGGGTGTCTCCCACAATTTGAACCAAACAACTGTAAATCGCCGCATACACTTCTCTTCTTATTTTTGTTTTCTTTCTGCTAAAGATTTTCTAAAGAAAACATTCCCATGAAATCTCGTCGGTGCTGACTGAATTGCGCTTCGCCATTGTACTTAGTGAACACTCTCACTTTTGTTCAGCTGTAAACTTTGTTGACGTGCTGCTTTGTAATATTTTCCTTTAAGTTTTTCCCAATTGGTATTACGTAATTTAATTTTTAGCTTCCAAGTAAATAAAAACAAAACTTTAATTAGTATATTGAAATATTTTTTTCACCTAACAGTTGTTTGTATCAGCTAAAACTAATCGATATATATCTAGGGTATATTTTATATATATGTAAGTGATCAGCATGACTAGACGAGTTGAAAATGGCATGTCTACCGGACAACAACAACGCCTACTTCCCATATAACACAATTTTAGATTCCACTTGATTCGTTCAGATTCCAGAATGCCAATCAAGAAGGGTTAAACATAACGGGATACAACTTTGCACGAATAATGTCTTTAGTGTGTGCCACCTTATGATCAAAAATTGTTTACATCCAATAGAAACTGTTCAAGCTCCTAGGTACCGAGTATTTCGACCCCGGTACTTATAGAACTTTTGATCGATATATAACTAAAATTAAGGGATAATCCTTCTCTTATAACGGTATGTCTGTATGTTGAAAATGGGTTGAATCAAACCAATACTTCCCTTAGTCCCCATATACTTTATATACACATTTTCGAACATCGGGGTGACTTTGTGCTGAATATACCGGGCAATATGTGAGCTTTCTCAATGAAAATGAGCTGGGGTGTTTTACTCACAACAGTATATCTTTGTGCCTAATATAGATAAATTTGAGCGAAAGCTTGGCCTAGCGCCTATATAACTAATTCCAGCATTTTCGAACATGCGACTGACTTTACTCTGTATGATTCGTTTTACACCTTATGGTATTTCCTTGGCTTCGAAAAATAAATGACGGCTGATATCACTGCTGTACATTGATGATCTAATTTAATATGTGCAAAAACGCGGATGTCTTTTATTTTTTTTGGTGACGACACTGGTAAAATAGCTTTATTAAAACTAGAGGTGCATTGAAGAGTGATATTCGTAAAATTTTGCATAAATAGACTCATGAAATATTCCAAAAATACGGCAATGACAGCAATTATTCGACGTGTCCCTGAAAAAATAGCGTTCCTGTATCGGTATCACTCTTTAGATAATGGTTTTAACCAGGTAATACCTTACTCCGAGAGAGTTTTGTGGAATTACATTTTTTCTTGAAAACTTTAACGAGAAAACGCGTCGTTTAAAAAAAATAGAATATTTGTTATTGTAAAAGTTCCAGAATTAGCACGTAAATTATGTACAGAATTAGCGTTCGAAATTTCAAAAGGATCGATGTAATAATCCTGGTGTTATGAAGGACACCAATTTGAAAACGTACTGGGGAAAGGGCTTTAAAACATTTTATAATAAAACAACGGATATAAGACCGACTTTATTGTCGGTTATGCGTCAATTTTGCTCCAAACGTTTTGAAGTTTTGAAAGAATATTCTTCAAAATATTATTCATGCAATTACACGCACTAAGTTATCTGCACCAAAATTTGTGCATACCCTATAAAAAGTAACTGACAGGCTAAATTACCAAAGCATCTCGTAAATTACACATAATGTGTTTGACCGAAATTTAAGGACAGACAAACAAAAAAACGAAATATGGTGTAAACAACAGGCATCGAAATGAACCAACGTAAAAAGTTGGGATAAGTACTTAGATTTGGGGGTTAAGAACTCAATGAGGCAGGCAGTTGGCATTAAAGGAATATGCTATTGACGATGTAACATATAAGAACAATAGCAGCAGATACAGTTAAATAAGCAAACACAGATGCAGCTACTCCATTGATCCCTGGGGATCACACAATTTCAATAAATATATTTTTGCATTAGTCTTCGTGCTAAACGGAAAATTTCTGCTGCTCTCATTCCACTAACGCTTGTTGCTATTGCTGTAAGCTACTGAATGTTGCAAACAGTTATTGGTACGTACTTTTGCAAGTATAGTGAGTTGCGTCAGTTGTTTGTTGTCAGAACATTATTAACCACCAGCCATTATCATTTCGGCACTTTGCTTCACTATTGAATCCATTAAGACGCAAAACGCACTTGGATTGGTTACAAGCACAAATAAAGTGCGGACCTGACGCAGTGAGGAATCAACCATACATATGGCGAGCATGTAATCTACTTCATTTGTATGTATATATGTATCTGGGACGATGGTTGGTGGATGTAGCAGCAAACTCGCCAGGAAAGATTTTAATTTGAGTAGTATACAATACCTTCTGAAAGACCCATCCGGGTTAAAGTGCAACCAACCAAGATGAATACGTTAAGAACAGTGGAATCTATTCCGTAGAACAACGGGGCCTTCCCCGAAAATAAGAAACCTCCGGAGTGAGGTAAACGGCTCCAAACTACTGAAGTCTCGAATTGCTCAAAAGTAGTGGAGTATCACACCTCTTATAAGAGACAGACTCAGCGGAATAGTCGGTTTCAATAACCGACAAGAAGAAAATTACCATTGACGAGGCAGAGGAGAAAATGAAGTCTTACGCGGAGGCGACACTGACAGACCCCGAAAGAGCATGTTGGCAGAGAAACAACTCCTATTCGAATCGGCGATGGTCTAATAAACCCAATCCTGTCCTTGGATCATTGACTTCTGACTGCTCTGGAAAGGCGTGTGCGGGGTGGCAGGTGGAACTGCTTTCGGTCAATACGTCCACCGGAGATCACCCGGGAGTCACGTCATCAAATGCGCAGAAGGAGGGAGATGATACCGTGGCAATGGTTGCTGGGTCAGGTTGACACTTTCTCAGGACGGCAGACTCCTGAGTAGCCCAGCGTCAAAAGTCCGCTAATCAAGCTCATTAGCTGCTACCGGAGCAGCGTGGCGCTTACTAAGTAAAATATAACTTTGACATAGTTCGGTTCGGCTACCGCTTCTTTTGAACCTGTTGGCCTAGTTAAGGCATATAGTAAGCAACAAGCAAGGCAGATAGGATGAAGAAGGTATAAAAACCCCTCATAAGATCACGTGTGGTAACTATCCGCTTATCTCGTTTGCGCTGAAGAGAACTTCGTTATTCAATTTCCTCTCCTTAAGAGATCGAACTATTTTACTCTCATCAAATATCTCGGGGTTATGATAGATAAAAAAACTAAGTTGTAAAGAACACATTGAGGGCAGAGTTTCCAAAGCCCTTCTAATCTGGAATGAGAACTACCTGAATAAAACCTCTGCAGTTTATCCGGCCAACACATTTACAAGTGACGTATGAGGCAATGCTTACTGGCAGTCGGTTCACGGGCACGGCATCATACTCGACCTTGTTAATGAAATAGTGCTCTCGGTTGTACTTCGACCTACTAGGAACTGAACACATTGTTTTAACTCTACAATAAAGAAGACTGGACCAATGGTTCTGTAGTTAATATTTCCAACGGCGAAACCTACATATTCATTGACGGGCCGAACGCGTACCCGGACATATAGAGAATAGAAGAAAATGAAAAGACAGACGACCTGGCTTGCTGAGGGGCAGCTGGAGACACATTCCTAAGCTGCCCCAAGCTTTTCAGCTTTTTCAAGAATAGTTGAAGCAATGGATTCTAGAGAAACAACTCAGGTCCTGGAACACAAGCAACATAGAGCATACTACAAAGTTACTTTGGGTTGAACAGCCACATTGTAAGGCCAATCACTGGGCACCAACTTTAAAATCCCATCTTCGGAAATCGGAAAAAATGGATTCAGCAGAAAGCAGAGCATTTTCGAATGATGATGAGCGCTGGGCATTATCTATGCAAATGCCCGGGTGAGAAGGGACACGTTCCAAGATTCCTAATACTCCGACTTAAAAGACATTGGACAGCTGGTGTGGAAATTATTTTCGAAATTCACTGAGTTTCTGGATAAAGCTTTAATTGTTACATTCCGAGAGGTCAATGGGCCGGCGCTAATGCGCCTCCTTTTTCCTCCGACCATATAAACGATATGTAATAGTTAAGGTGATGTGAATTACGTCATAACAAACACCAATATTTTAATAAAAATTGCCCGAAAACTATAGAAGGTTTATAGTTTTCAATCTTTTTTAAAATTTGTAAGCCGCTAATTGCGTTCAAATATCACCCACTTTAGCTACTTATAGCTGAAACTTTGACTGCAGATGTTTAATATAAACATAAAAAGTACCGTAAAACTAGTAAACTTTTTGACAAAAGAACGGAGCTCAGACACATTGAGCAAAGAAATGGCGGTTTAAAGACAATGATAGTAATGTATTGGTAAAAAGTTATTGAGTTAACAGCAAAAGGATGCTGGCAGTAATAAAAATAGTTTGACAATTTCAAATCTTTCACGGCAGCAGAATATAAAAATTAAGCAATAACAAAATGTTAGTAGCATAAAACTGGTCGACCCTAAACAGTTTTGGAGTTCGGTTGAAATGACAAAGCTGAGCGAAAACAAACCGGTAAATAAAATGCTTCTAATACGCTTTAAAAATCGCACCTCAAGGAGGTTGTAATTAAAAGGTAAGCAAGTTGTTTGGTAAATGAAAAAGTCACATAAATAATTATTACACCTTAAATGAGCGCATATAAAGTAATTACACGCAGTTGTCATTAACGGAGTGCGCTTAGAGGCGAAACACAAAACAAAGGTAAACAGCAACAGCAAAACAATAGCAATAAAACAACCGCAAACAAGATGGATGTGGCAAGACAAAGGGGTAGTCGCAGAGATACAAAAATTAATCTGCAAAACAAAACAAAAACAACAAATATGTAAGCAACACATAATTAACCCTTATCTGCTGTGGCAGAAGTGTGAGCTGTGAAAGAGTTATTCTGCCACGTTCATACACACATCGTACTTAGAATATCACGATTTTAGCTCGCAGCTAAACCAGGTAATAAAATCATAAAAAGTGTCATCATTTTAATCCTGACAACGTCACCCCTTGCCCTCACCCTTGGAAGCGCTACTGCGCGCTCAGCCATTAAATGGTGCTACTGTCTTATAGTATATGCAACATGTAAGCTCCACGGCGCAACGGCGGGAGAAAATCCTGACGGCTTTCGCATGTAATTACTTCAATTAAACCATCTGTGACAATTGCTAGAGTAGAACATGAAATTCAACTTTACTTTTAAAATTCCCAATTGAGTTTTGCGCCATTTAGCAGCGAATAGCAGCGGAGTACAAGTAGCGACAGCGGGAACAGTTGTACTTGGCAACCGAAACTGGTTGAAAGATAAAGAAGGTAAACGTAGCAAACGCTGCTAAGGATCAAGACACATAGAGAGGGAAGGCGTCCAGGATGTGAGAGCATGTCTTACGCGCACAAGTTGGAAATGCAAAAGCAATGAAATGAATCAAGCTCGGTAGCGAGCAAGGCAACGGAAGAAGAGGGTGCAGAGCAACGAAGGGAAATGTTAAGAAAATATTACAGTTAATAGGGTGACATTATGGCGCTTTATCACTTCGGAAGTCAACAAAGCGCAAGTTGTGAGACTGCACGTCATGTTGTTGCTGTTGAGGCTGTTTTGCCATTTGCGGTTGCTTGTGCTTGAGCATAATAAGTACGCGTATTTTATACCGTGTTCCTTGTCAAGTGCCCTTAATAGCATTGCGTTGTAGACAGATGCCAAGGTAAGTGAGCAAATCTGGATTCAACAGCTTCTATTTGGGTTTACTTTTTTCATTTATTATTTTTTGTTTTCAAAAAATACGGTAATCTGTAGAAAATGTTTAAAATGAGCAAGCTAATGCGAAAACGAGCCGTATGCGGGTGGATGGGGATACAGAGATGCTCATTTTGAACGCTAAACCAGAAATATTTGTGGCTTTTAAGTGACAGGGAAGCATTAGGCAAATTATACCCTACGGATATGCCATTAAGGAAGCTGCTGAGCTGTATTTAAAAACAAAATTAAGCCATTTAAATGGCTTTTGTTGCCAGATCATTTGTGTACAGGTGTTTTGATAATATTTTGAGTAGCAATAAATATATAAATTGTAACCATTTTGTTGTTGTAATTTCAAATGGAATTATAGCTGATATTTGACACAGACAAACATTTTTTCTTTCCACCATTAGTACCTTTGACCGGTGTGTTTGCTATAATAAGGACAATATTTAAGTGCCATATCTAATCACCAATTTAAGATGAACACCTAATACAACGACTTAATACCGCATATATCGGCCAACATGTGAGTTATCTCAAAGAAAATGAGAGAGCGTGTTTTACTCATAACAGTGTATAAATAGACTAAATTGAGCGAAAACTTGACCTAGCTAATATATAGGATTTTCGAACATCCGGCTGATTTTACTCCGTACAGATTGGTAATGGCATGTCAATGTCGTCGTATATCTCAATTCACCATTTTAATTGCCTACTCAGTTCGAAGTAGCATCTGTTGGCAAGAATTATTCTACGTTGGTTTTAAGATAGACGAAATTATCTACGATTTCGAAGTTACGACTCTCAACAGTGACGTGGGAGCCTAGTCGCGAGAACGACGATAGGGAGTCGCCTTGTCTGAAACCTCGTTTGGTATCAGAGGGCTGACGGAGCTTTTGGTGTTGCTCAACCTCAGTTTTCACAGCTGTATACGTTTTACGGTGATACCAAATTCAGATAAAGCGGCATAAAGGCAGCTCCTTTTCGTGTTGTCAAAAGCAGATTTAAAATACACAAAGAGGTGGTGTGTATCGATTGTCTTTTCATGGGTATTTTCCAAGATTTGGCGCATGGTGAATATCTGGCCAGTTGTTGATTTTCTAGGTCTTAGTGGGCTTTAATCTTTCACACAATACGCTCGATAGAACTCGGATTTTCTCTTTTCCTTCAACTCACGATATCTATTTCATCCCGCACGTTGTATTGTCGATCGTAACATCGCGAGATAAGTAATCTGTTTTCTCTCCGTTGCGACACGGTACTCTTCGTTGTACCAGCTTTTCTTTTGCTTTTTCGAAAACCAATGGTTTCGTTTGCAGGTGTGCGTAAGGAACTTAAAATACCGTCCCACAGTTCCCTTATACCGAGTTGCTGATGAGTGCTTTCAGAGAGCAGGAATACAAGCTGAGTAGAAAATCGTTCGGATGTCTATTGTGGTTGCAGGTTTCGTATTAATAATTGCTTTTATCAAATTTATTAATACAGAGAAATTTCACATAAGCGGATAGGATCAGTCTTTCTGTCCGATTAAAAATTATCCTTAATAAACATCAGCAAATGTTGAGATCGGCCAATAAGCAATTTTAATTGTGATACCCGTAGTTCCGGTTTATAGAGCGTCCACTGTAATTGTTTACATTTGTTTGCACTTACATCTTCTTTATTGTAAAGGTAATGAATGCAGACTCTTCCAACTCATGTAAGGATCTATGGACACCATATCTTCGAACACCATATGACAGTTGCAGAAACGATTAAAAAATCATTTACCAATAGTTCAGTAATAGTAGTTAAAGTTTAGAAATTTGAAGACAAGAAAAGACCCCGATGTATGGAGCAAAAAGAACCAAAAGATTGATTGATAGATGACTTTGCACTATTGCCAATTCTACGAATATATACAGTTGTTCCTTTAATAAAAGTTCCGTGTACATTGTTTAATATGAACCCAATTTTCTGGTGCATACTCTGACAACTGTTTAACGTAGAAGTCTACTGGTAGTCAGAAAAAATTCTAAATTGTGGCTAAGCCACTTCCGCTAACCGGAAACATGCTGTCACGCAAATTTCTTCCGCACTTTAAACGTTGCTGGTCACATTACAAAGTGTAAAGTGTTCACGCCACTTTGCGTGTATCATACAGGTATGAGAAGCCCACATTCACATTTATTCACGTAATTACATGAGGGTGTGAACTGTTAGGTATGGTTGGGCTCTAATTAGCAAAAGTTTTCCTCTTTCGCAAACTGCCTTCCCTAAATGGCCTCCAATACCTACGGAATTTGTCGCTAATTGCTTAAAAAGTAGAAAAGCAACACAGGTCACATATATACATGATTAGGGCGACGAGACGAGTTGAAATTCGTATGTCTCTCTGTTCGTCCATTCGTCCGTCTGTCAGTGCAAGCTGTAACTTGAGTAAAAATTGAGATAATTTAATGAAACTTGGTGCACATGTCCCCTGAAAAACAGGGGACGGGTTCGTAGATGGGCGTTATCGGACCACTGCCACGCCCACAAAACGGTATTAAGGGGTTATATACACTTGTGTTGGTTGGAAAAATCGATATTTTTTTTATTGCATTTTCTTAAAGTATATCCCTTTAAGATTATTTCTTGTAAATTTCATAGAGATCTGAGCACTAGAACCAAAGTTACAGCTGTCAACAGCGCGCTCCTCCCATATGCCCCCAAGTACGTGCCAAAACTTTAAACGCGATTATCTCGAAATGATGTTTTTTAAAAAGTACCGTTGCGGTGAGCAAGGTTTCTAAAGAACCATGCGACCTATCGGTCTAATTTTTTGCTAGCTACTTGAAAACTACAATATCTCGTACTTGAACGAAGGATTTTTTATTTGAAACAAGAGTTTTTTTTGGGAATGAAAAAAATGAATTTTTAGACACACAAAAATCGATCTTTTCAGTAAAATCATCACCACTTGCGTAAAAATGTTTATTTCGCCAAATCCTTCGTTCAAGTACGAGATATTGTAGTTTTCAAGTAGCTAGCAAAAAATTAGACCGATAGGTCGCATGGTTCTTTAGAAACCTTGCTCACCGCAACGGTACTTTTTAAAAAACATCATTTCGAGATAATCGCGTTTAAAGTTTTGGCACGTACTTGGGGGCATATGGGAGGAGCGCGCTGTTGACAGCTGTAACTTTGGTTCTAGTGCTCAGATCTCTATGAAATTTACAAGAAATAATCTTAAAGGGATATACTTTAAGAAAATGCAATAAAAAAAATATCGATTTTTCCAACCAACACAAGTGTATATAACCCCTTAAGCGAAAACATATAAAGTGCCATAAATAAACACTAAATTAACATATGTATACTCGTATGAAACTGTAATTTGACACAGCGGATCGCAGGTGCAAGGGGCACCTGTGTGCTAAGAATTTTGAAAAAATGGACGTGTGGGCCGTCCTCTAAAAAATTAAATGTACATATAAACCGCTGAAGCAACAACAGCCAAATTTGCCTATTCTATGAAATAGCAGGATGGAGTTATGTGTAGAAGTTCACGCAAGTGAGGAAAGTTCTCTGATCGCCATTCACTTGGGAGTGGCCAGAAACGATTCTTTTACATATGACTCAATCAGCTCACGACTTCCGGTCTTTGACCAAGTATCCTCTGAGTAGCCTAAGAACATACATTTGAAGGCGAAACTTCCCCTCCGCAGGGTTGTGCGCTGGGTTTGAGACTCGCTACGTAAAAAAGACACCCCCAATGAAAAAGCAACAACCCCGGATGAGTGATCCCCCTTTTGATGACGACCATGGCAAACGAAATAAGGACTAGGAATTAAGGGCATGCATCTGGAATGTCCGGTCCCTTACTTGAGAAAGTGCCGCTGCCCAGCTGGTTGAGGTCCTCGTGAAAATAAAGGCTGAGATCACCGACACCCCGACGGAAGAGAAGGATGATGTGACCAAAGATGCCTTCTATGAGCGCTTGGAGCGCACTTATGAGAGCTGCCCCTACCCAAAAGCACAGATAGTACGACAAGGAGTGCCGTGTCGCAGCGGAGTTAAAACAAACTGCCTACCTCGCAACGTTACGATCGACCACAACACGTGCGGGATGGGATAGATACCGAGAGTTTAAGAGGGAAGCGAACGCATATGCAGAAAGAAAAAGAAAGATGCCGAAATGCGTGAATATGAAGAGCTTTACAAGCTGGCCGACAAAGCAAAGCAAATGGGTCTGACAGTGAACGAGGGCACTACTTCAGACTGACTAGGCAATTGAAAAGTAAAGTCCTCTTTCGACGAACGAAAGCCAAACTCTATAAGTCGCTCATAGTTCCCGTCCTGCTATATGGTGCAGAGGCTTGGACGATGACAACAACCGATGAGTCGACGTTACGAGTTTTCGAGAGAAAGGTTCTGCGAAAGATTTATGGTCCTTTGCGCGTTGGCCACGGCGAATATCGCATTCGATGGAACCATGAGTTGTACGAGATATACGACGACCTTGACATAGTTCAGCGAATTAAAAGACAGCGGCTACGCTGGCTAGGTCATGTTGTCCGGATGGACGAAAACACTCCAGCTCTGAAAGTATTCCACTCCGTTGGAAGGACCAAGTGGAGAAGGACCTGGCTTCGCTTGGGATATCCAATTGGCGCCACGTAGCGAAAGGAGAAACGACTGGCGCGCTGTTGTTAACTCGGCCATAATCGCGTAAGCGGTGTCTACGCCAATAAAGAAGAAGAAGAAGAAATGGCAAGATAACCCCATATAACGGTACCGTTAAAAACTACTAAAAGCGCAATAAATCCATAACTAAATACGCCACCGAAATTTACATTGTTTTTCCGGAAAGTAATAGGACTGAGTCAATTTAAAAAAAAATGTATTGAACCATTTTTTTCTAAATTCTTTAAAAACTTTTAAAATAGACTCCTTCTCCGTCGATGCAGCGCGATTTCCAAGCATTGAAGGCGTCAGAGGTGGCATTCTCTAAAATAGCCTTGAGAGCCGAGGTGCATGTTGCTTGGATCCCCCTTGCCGTCTCAAAATGTTTGCCTTTCATCGGTCTTTTCAGGCAAAGAAACAAAAAATACTCAAAGATCCATGACTCGTCACCTGTAATTACGTTATTCAAAAATTGGGGGTCACTTTCACACAAGTTGAAATTTTCTTGGCACACTTCCACTCGCCGCAATTTCTGGTCGTTAGTGAGCACTTTTGGATCCATCTTCGCGCACACCTTGCGCGTGTTCAAATGTTCCGACACAATGTCATGAACAACAAATTTTGATAAATTTAACATCTGGGTAATTAAACGAATACTTAGTCGACGGTCTGAGTTCAAAACTTTGCGCATACGAGTCACATTGTCGGTGTTTGTCGAAGTCGCAGATAGCCAACACGGTCTTCATCTTCCACCTCTTTCAGATCCTCGAAAATGGCATGGTGTCACCGAGACACACCACTTCTTGCTAAAGCAACATCTGGGTAAGCCTGCTTGTTCATATCAAACGTATCTGTCTCAGATTTAGCACGTTTTACACAGAATTTAATCGCGTACCTCTACTATAACGAAATGTCTGTCCTGAGCATCGTTAGCATTCTCCGAAGTATAGTCGCGGCGGAAGAATCAGTCATATTACATTCCGAAGTAGTTTTGGTGAAATTACATATTTTGGAACGCGACTGACCTAATTCTACTAAATATAGTAGGTGGTATTCTTCTAATATTCCTATGTCACTGTGTCACAATGAGCGAAATCGGACTACAACCATCACCCCTTCCCATATAGCACAAATTTAAATTCTATTTGATTATTCCACTTTCCTGTATACAAATCAAGAAGCAATCAATATATGGGATATGCAATTGAAATTCAGAGAGAATTGTTTGCTGATAGTGGTATATACATATATGTACAGTCTTCCACAAAACTGAAGGTACAGTGAATACAGTGTGCTACAAATACGTTGAATTGGGTCAATGCTTCCCTTAGCCTAATATACCTAATATAAAAATTTTTGAACCTCCGGGTGACTTTACTCCATATGGTGTAAGGTGTCTTAATAAAACCTAGGGGGCATTTTTTAGTTTTTTATTATGTGACATGAGTATAGTTAATAGATAAAATCTGGTCGATACTACCCGAACTTCCACATATATATAATGATATTCGTTTTTCTATCAGACCTTGTGCCGAAGATGTTGGTCAGTGTATTAGCTCTATATAGTATATACATATATCGGGATCCAATCCTCTGGTTGACGTTTAATGCTTTAAGGTATTACCATGAGTTTCATTCCTGCAAGTTGCAATGTGATTGGAAAAAAATTTCAAATCAAGTGGGTCAAATATTACGAGAGAGAGTAATAAATTATAGTTTTGCCTTTATGGAAAATATTGATGAAGATTTCGTCACTTACAACTGAAGTAATAGGCAATTTTTCTCCATTTACATCGGCAACGATCATGTGTTAAGGAAATTTTTAAATTTCTTAAAATTCTTGACGAATTTTTAGAGTAACCCTCCGCTCATGATTCAGACCAAAAAAGCTGGAAATGCCAGAAATTACAAAGGCATTGCTGCAATTTCGGGTACGAATAATATGAAAACTGCATAGATATGTACATGCGCGTTGTACGTATCACATTATATCATTCAATAACACTCATGAATTCACATTTATTTGCGCCACAACAACTTGACTTAACCCTCATCGATTCAACGGAAATATGTGTTTAACAATTCAATTAACTTCTGACACAGCACATTTTTAATATATTTGTACCAGCAGCATAATCGTATATATGTATATATGTATATGTATAGTACATACACATATAATTAAATTTATGTGTTCATGTAAGGCGTCATTCGGCCTTGCGTGCGTAAACAGCTTTGTTGTTGCCACCCGGTGCAAATGCATAAATAAAACTTAAACCACATTACTAACGAGTTATTGATTGTTGTTGCCGTGTGCAAGTTGTTAACACATTCGTAAATAAATTACCACACAAGGGTAATGACTTAAAGACTACACAAACTATCAACATTTTTTATGAGGGGGAAGTCAAAAGACCTCTTTATCTATAGAAATGTGTAACCATTAAGTTAAATTTGCAAACTGGCCGCGGGCACAACCACATATACATGTATGTATTAGTAATATACAAAGAAGATATCAACAATTGAATTTTACCCAGAAATTTGCATTCTAACGTAGTATAGTGCATAGAGCAAGGAGGTCAGATGATAACTATTGATAGTGGTTCGTGAACTTTTGAGACGTTATCTCTGGTAGCCGTTTTCGGGGATCTAATTTTGACTCTTCTAAAAGCTACAAGCGATCACATTGAAATTCAAACCAATTATTTGCGGTCGCTAATCAAAGAAAAAGCCTCTGACCAGTGAGACCAAAGTACTTGAAGCATTTACATTTCGCAGCGGTTAAAGTAAATTTCGAAATATCTCAAATGTTAGAGCATTTTTCCTTGTTTGTTGAGTTACAATGATCAACATTTATCTTAAATTGTTTACTAAGGATCACTATCACTAAGGTATTTATTTAATCAAAATTACTCCACTAAAGAGCAAAATATAAGCAGAAAAAGTTTCGCATATTATTAACGCTTATTTGGATTTTCTTTGTTTTTATTCAACTCCAGTGCTGTCTGAACGATTTCAATTTAGCTTCAATGCACTCTGTCACCACGCCCCTCTTACTGCAATCAATTTACTTTTCCAATATGGATTTTTTTCTAACAAAAATCGGAAAAGAAAGATTAAAGAGCATTCAAAGCCGTGCTGAATTGCTGTTGAGTACGAGGGAGGAGCCCCGGTTGAGAAGACGGAAAAATATTACAAATGAAAACAACAACAATTGCATATGAATATCAGGAAGAACAACAATTGTAAAGCATAATTACACTGTCACTCGGATTAAAACTGCTGCCGGAGTGTGAGACTGTGAGATTGCATGTTGGTAAAATGATCATCAAAGAAAATGTGCCACAATCAAGCACCCACCCTCAGTGACAACGACTACCTGTCTACCATCACCACCACCTCACACACACCTTATATGAGTACACAATTCATAAGTATATTGAGTAGTTGCTAAAGGATGTTTATAAAAGAATATTCTCTGAATACACTACATTTCACATTTTGAATAGAGTTGCACTGAATGGCGCCAATCGAAGCACAAGAGACTTAAAAAGGGGAACGAATCAGCGAGATAAAGGAGGAAAATAAATCAAAATTCCGCGCAAGAAACAATAAGAGCGATTGCGAAGGCCAAGTGGTTGGGAAGAGTAGTATGTGCATAAGCTTGCTTCGGCCTTAGCTATGCAGTGAATGGGAAAGTAGAACATGCACCTTGCATATGTTCAGCGCACATCTAATGGATGAAGGAAACCTAAGGGAAGATGCGCGCTGAGTGTAAGAACACTTGGTTAAATTGTAAAAGCAGAGCAGAACTTTGGAAAAATGCTCGAAATTGATATAGAATTCTACTCCAAATGCGTCACGCAGCAACAAGACAAAGCTAGGCATGATTACTTTTGCTCTTGAGTGCACACAGAAAGTGTGAGCGGACATGACTAGAGGGATAGTAAGAGAATTCAGCTTTACAAAACAATTGAAATATGACGTCTTTAGAATAATTGCATAAAAAATAAAAAATATTGTTCAAATAACAGATATTTTTGACATTTTTGAAGCAATATCTTCCTTTCAAAGCGAAACGGCCCTAACACCTGCTTCTACGGTGTGAGGGAAAAAGCAGCTATGCGTTTGGTTGTTGCTAGTGATATCTTCTAGTAATCTTTTCCACCATTTCTTTACCATTGCCTTGCATGCAGGACAAGAAATTATTTTTCAAACGAATGACTGAATGTAAATAAAAAGTGATCAATCCTATGCATAATGATGTAAAGCCAGAAGGCAATGGGAGAACGAAAAAGTTATTTACAATTGAACGAACCAAGAAGAGGGCACATTCTCTTTCAAGGAGGTCAAGTAACAGTTGATAGTGTTTTAAGACCTTTTACAGGTTTAATAAAATGTAAATTCGCTGCAAGTTTTCGCAGTCATGATACTCGTACACTTAGTATAAAACATTATCTTCATTATGTCTATGAATAAATGTTTTTAATTCTCATTTTACTGTTAAAAAACTTCACTATTAATAAGTCAAAATCATCGATATGTTCAAATTTAACTTATTTTAGTTACTATTGAACCCAAAATAGAACAGGGTCTAGAAACTACAAAAGGATGCGTAAGGCAGCCATTTATATAACATACAGAACACTCTTGGTATCTTAATTTCCGTTAAGTGAAATATCATAAGTCAAAAGCCGAACATATACAAAAATATGATTTGGTACAGGGCATCAACGTATTTTGGTACTTGACTAAAGGTGGGGCTCTTGAAATTCGCCGAAATAGTGGGGCCTACAACTACATCACTCTAGATCAATTTATGAAATATTGTCGTTGAAACAAGACAAATTAGTGAATTCCCGTACAAAACCCGGAAGCAGGCGAGATTAAAAATTCCAACACTTAATGCTCGATCATGGCACGATGCTAAACAAGTTTGCAACAATATTTTTAATAATGAAAATGGTGATAAATGAGAATGAGCCTAAAGTACGTAGTCGTAGTATACGAATATTACATTTCATATATTCAGTAATTATGTTTTTTATTATTATTATAATTATTTAATTTTATAATTTTTATATAAATATGTTATTAATAGACCAGCGGAGGATTCAGAGAGGGGAAATGGCGGAAATTTCCCTCACCAGAAGGTTTGTTCCAATTTAAAGTGAAGAAGGAAAACAAAGTTCGTAAAAGAAAATACTGCGAATATTGGAATTAATTTTTATTGCTTTTACATAAACCTAGCGTAATGTTATATTTACAAATATCTTTGAGTAAGGACGATATATTGAAATGGATTCAGAGTCAGAGTGTTTAATATTATTCGTGTTGAAAATAATTTCTTTTTGTATTAGATGCACCAAAATTAAAGGAGTAGGCAAGAAATACGAAACCTATCAAGGATTTGCACTTGATGTTGTTCTGATGCCTAGCATCAAATGTAAAATTAGAAATTGCTAAGTATAGTTTATATTATATCTTATATTTTCTAAGGTTATATACCAGCACATTTGTTTTCATATAATAAACAAAATCAAAGCAACGATATCATCGCTGCAGTGAGCAAATTTTAACCTATAATTGGGATATCCTTTCTTTTGCTCATTCACCAGCGTGATTCTTCAGAAAGAATTGATCGATCTGGCGCAAGCTGCTTGTAACGTTCCGAAATCTAAGACCAAGAGCTGAGGAACCTTTTCGATCCATTTATACAGACACGGAAAAAATGGCGGCAGAACTGAAAGTTGACGAAAAAAACCAATAATATGCGGCAGAGAAACAAACCGCGAAAATGGCTGTGTGAGAACTTCTGAAGAATACTACAATCGGCGAAGATTTGAAGACGCTCTTTTCATCAGAAGTATTGGATTTCAACTAAGTTTGCTGCTTTCAGAAAAAATATGTGCTTGGAAAATCATTTTGACTGCTTAATAGATAGATCTATAAATAATATCAAAACATATTTGGAGGCTAAAATAAAAATGCATATTTAACTAATTTTGTTCTCTGCAATAGGGACTTCTACACCTCCTACAAAACTTTCCTTTCGTCAAGCGAGTAAATGGCATCACAATCGCCTGCAAAAAGATAATGCCAGGCTGGAAAAAAGAGGGTAATTTATGTTTACTAAATAAATTTTTTTTATTTTTCCCTTACGCTTTCCCGTTTTACAAGCTTGCTTATCCAGAACACATTGGTTTGAGAAGGTTTCCAGGAATCCCCTGTAGATAGCGCACACGGGCGCAATTATGTCCGGACACGATTGATGACACTTCTGTTGGCAAACTGTTTGCTTTTCTAGCTTAAGCACTGAAAGTATAACTTATTCGCACAAAATATCCTTCATATATGGATCATTGATAATAACTTTACTCACTTGACAGATGATTGTTCATGCGTTCACAGTTTTCATTTGCCAGGAAACATTTATTAAGGAAAATGTGACATCCTCGATTCTCGCTTCCCCATACCGGCTCTTCCTTTGGTTGACACTGGTATTTCAGTGGGCATGGTACTATTTGAGCAACGGCAGCAGGAGCAAGGCTTAGAATTATGTAGAGAAACCACAAATATTTCAAATACATAACTAGATTTTACGTAAATTGATTACTTGTTTGAAAAAGTTTGGAAATTGCCTCAGGCAGAGTAGAAAATATACCTTATATACCTTTAAAGTTTTAAGTTAATGAGAATTAAGTCTAATTGTGCACGTTACTTACGTACCAACATTGCCGAATGGAATGCTTATCTAGTAAATGAAAAATGCAATTTTTGGCAATTTTCTTTAACCCTCCATTACTAACCTTAGGGTCTAATCGACCCAGACACGTAAACTTTTTAAATTAACAAAAAATAAAGAATATTTTTTAACGCAAGATATATGTGTAATCTAAATTTGTACATATTTAAACGTTTATAAACAATAAGAATAAGAAACATGTAAAATATTATGCATAAAAAATTGTTTTAAAAAATAGCCTGGGTCGATTAGATTACATAATTGAAAAATTTTTGCATTAGTCATTCCAATTTTTCTTTTTAATATTTTACTTTTATATTTCAGGTTTCAAATGCACTTTATTTGAAGTCAATATCTTTAAAACTAATCATTTTATGCGGAATCTGGCTGGATAACTTTTTTTCACTTTTTTAGCTATGTTGTAATGAATACAAACTTAATTTCAATTTAAGTATATACATTAATTTTTTAACACATAATTTTATAAATTTAGGAATAAAATACTACAATATACTAAAAGACGTATACATTTTAGCAATTTATAAGTTTAAACGATTTTAATAGATAATACAAATGAGGGTCGATAAGACCCATGGTTAGTAACCATGCGACATGATTTGAGGTTAGTAATGCAGGGTTAAACGTGACGATTGTTGCGTTTTAGCGTGACTACTTATGAAATGTGGGAGCGGTTATGTAAGCAATAATTGTTGATAGCTATCCAAAATTTTTGAGAATTTATTCTGTTTCGCTTACGAGTATTGTTGACACTGAACTTTTTTCATTTATTTAAATGAAATTCTGTCACGACTTATGACTTTAAAAGACTTCGGCGCGTGTGCTAAAGTGATATTTTGGAGCTAATTTTGCTTAAGATATTACTAAAAATAGGAGTGCATTGGACCGCATAACTTTTCTGGATCACATATTATATGCGAGCTACATTAGTGGTCCACATATTGAGATTAAAATACGAAACAAATTTTTATGTAACGGTCGTTATTCATACTCTGCTTTGATACAGGTACTTCTCAGTGACCCTTATAATTGATTTTAACAAAAATTATAAGGGTAAAACATTTCCTTTGTAGTTTTTTTTATCTAAAAAAAAATGATATAAATTATGGGAATAAAAATGGAACACCTCTACAAAAGCACCAAAGACCGATTGCAGACGATCCAAATACAGAACACTTCTACATAATTAATGTTTTTGCGTCAGCCAACAGCATCAACGATGTTAGTTTGATTAGAACAAAAAGAACAAAAATAACGCGAAAAGTACCGTTGCTAAAAAAGGAACAATTAAGAGAAGCTTAATGGCTTGTATGCAGATGAATCCAAAAACATTTAGAAAATTTGCCCAACGTTTCCATAATACAATTATTATCACTGATTTACAATAAAAACTGTCAAGCATGGCAGATATGAAGAAAATGTTACTGAATGAACCCCAACCAATCCGAGAGATTCTTTGCATTTAGTGAAAGATAATTGGGAAGGCTTATCATTTAAACGTTGGCAGGATCTCATACACATTATTTTCAAGAAGTATAACCGCAGCTATTCAATGAAATCTTGTTAGCTTCAAATAAATGACAAAGCTATACGGTATCACATATTTTTCTCTAACATCCTCACGCCTTCACCTTCATCGTTTTGGGTTTAAGCCACCGCCCAGAGTGATTATTGGATCCAATGCGTTGTATTATATACATATGTACATTGTGTCAAAAAAATTTTGTAAATAAAACGAAATTATTTAATTGTTAATTAATATTTATTTTGTCGCCTTCAAAGCAATCCCCACCAGATGTAATACAATTATGCCAATGATTTTTCCAGTCTTCGAAAAACCTTTCTTAAACACTTTTTGGGATAGTCTTCAGCTCCTTCACAAACTTTTTTTTATCTCTTCGATCGACGAAAAACGGGTTCCACGGAGCGCCAGTTTGGGGAAAAAGAAAAAATTTCATGGAGTTATATTTGGTGAGTTCAGTGGTTCCTCATTGGTATTCAAAGCATTGTTGGCTTTAAATTCGGCCACAATCGTACTGTTTTTCAAAATAACTTAGCTTTATTGGAACGCGTTAAACAAGAACGCGTTTCATACCCAAAATATCCACCAAAATTATTCGAACACTCTAACCATCTCTCTAACACTTGCCTGACGTACAGAATGAGGCATGTCCTCAACGATATCTCGACCGTTTTCCATTCATTGTAAAAATCGCAACGCACTACTGAGATGTACCGACTTAAGCAGCTGTTTTTGAAATATCAAACCCGGGTAAGTTAATAATTTCCGGGTGCTTTTTTGTCAGAATGTATTTCACCTGCGGCTATAAACTGGATTGCTGTTGAATATCTGAAAGCTTCTTATACTAAACATTCCTCAACTAAACAAGTAGAAAGATCGCCACCTCATCTCAACATTGTTAGGAACCGCTCTGCTATTTCTCAATAAAACTGGACAACTCTAAATAAATGTCAGCTGCAACCACTTACTTGTAATTTTCAGCGTCAACTGGGTCAATTGATATTTATGAACAAACATTAAAAACTGCCATCTCAATCGAAAAATATTCCTTGCCGGTCATAATGTAAAAAATGCGAAGAGCCTATCGCAGTGAACTAATTAAATTTCTATTTCCTATGGTAATGTTATATACAAATTTGCTTTATCTGCGGAATTAATAGCAACGAGAAAATTAACGACATCAAAGGGGACCTACCCAAATAGTAGATAAATAAAAGAGAGAACAAATGCTAAATTAATGAATTCAAATCCTACAACAAAGTGGCTAAAATATTGCGGTTCTGAACAATATCTCATACACTAATGCATATGTATGTGCGTAGCTCGGTCATCAAGGTGAAAAGGAAATTTTCGACAAAAGAACATTTTCATAATGAAAATAGCGCCATTAAAACGGACGTAACAACTTTAGATAGACTAAAACGCAAAAAAACAACAATAAAATATAAACACGCTGTGTTCGGCAATTAAAATAAAATACACACACTTGGTAGAGTCGTCATTTTTGACCGCAAAACACAAAAGCCCTAAAACTAGATGAATATGTATTTAAAAGGTATATATTATATTTACTTGTGGGTAGGTGTGTACGTGCCCAAAATTAGGCAGTGGCAGGACATGTGGCAGACGTAAGGACATATTTTTGTTTTGAAGCGCGCCTATGTGCCGAATGCTCACAGCCGCGAAGTTACACGCTGGTCAAAGAGACATTTTAAATGTGTTTATAAGTTTCTATGCATGCATGTGTGTGTACGAATGCGTTTATGCCCGTTATGCCGCGTAAATTGAAGATTATCACGAATATCTTACTGGGCATGGATATTCAGAGGTCAATCGCCTGTCAGACAAAAGCAGCAAACTATTTCAAAAATGGGTGTGTGTGTGTGTTTATTAAGTAGTTTCTAACTTAATACAGAGAAGTCGAACAGGGGTCATCATTAACACGTGCTTACTTATATACATATGTATATGCATTTAACAATCGAACGGATGGGCGAAAAGATCCCTCGGAGCGATTTACAGAATTTTCATATTTTACTCCGGTGAATTCTCTCCACAATTTCCTCAAAAAGGACATGTGCTCGAATTAATTACTTTCATAGTTGGCACTCAGCATTTGATTAAGTGGCTAATGTGGAGCAATCCTTAGTCTATTCCATATTTATATATTTATAGCAAAGGTTGTGTGAGTAAACAGATGCCACCGAATCATTTAGAAGTTCCAACAGAGACAAAACGGCGCTTGATGAGCTCCTATCAAGCCATAAAACTAACCAATCACCCTGGGGTGCCACTGCCGATGTTTGATGCGAAAACAGCAACAATGTATGATTAGTAGACACGAAATCGGTCGACGACTTCTTCAACCTTCCAGAAACTCTTGAAGACCATGAATTGATACGTTTCAATTAGTCATGAGTTGAATAATTGACGATACCATTAATGAAAGTCCGATATTCAGCATTTTGAAGATTTTAGTAAAATTATTGCCATATAATTAATTAAATCATATATGTCCGAATACATCCGAATATGTGAACCCCAGTATCTATAGTTGACTTTCGATCGAAAATATCAGTTAATGTGTGAGATATATAATTGAAATTCAGGGATGATCCTCCACTGACAATGGTATTTCTGTATGTAAAAAATACTTAATATAAAGATTTTCGAACTTCCGTATGACTTTGTGCCGCATATATCGGCCAATATGTGAGTTGTCCCAATGAAAATAAGAGACTTAGCCCCCTTATGACCATTACCAGAATTTCCGAACATCCGGCTAACTTTGCTCCATAAGATTGGTGATTATATGTGAGGTAGCTTAATGTTTATAGTTAATAGATAAAACCGGATCGATACTACCCTAACTTTCATATACTACATATAATGACTTTCGTTTTCTAACAAATCTTATGCCGAATATGTCGGCCAGTGTATGAGTTATATACAGTATAAGTATGTACATATAAAATTTAGCTTTAATTCTAGCAAGTTGCAAGATTATAAAATGTTTGGTTGCACCCGAACTTACCCTTTCCTTACTTGTTTCACATCGTTTCCAGGAATGACATCTAATTCTAATACATCCGACTAACTAAAAAACTATTTTGTCTAATTCTAGCCCTGTTCATAACCGATGACATTCTTGGTCAAAACTAATGCTCCCCATTTTCTACAAAATCTTTGAATACAACAATTTTAACAAGGTTTCTTCCTTGTGAGAGTAAAATGTTCCAGGTCGATTCGTTCGGTTGTAACTAAAGACTAAATTTACGAATTTTTAATACAATTTGATGTTCTTTTAATACAGTTTCAAGTCGTACTTTGAATATTTTTTTCCAACGTCATTTTAAACACCAGTTTATTAGACTGTATCTCAAACATCTGTTACGATCTCGTCCAAATCTTTCATCAATCCAGTAAAAAAAAAATGTTTTGCTCATAGTTTTAAAATTCTTAATTTATTCTTCAAAATCTACATATATCGCTCCCCTCAAAGTAATCGCTTTTGGCCTCAATATACTTGTGCCAACGTTTTTACCAATCCTCCAAACAGTTCTTAAAGTCAATTTCCGAAATAGCCTTCAATGCGCGTCGCGATTCACGTTTAATGTCTTCAATTGATTCAAAACGGTTTCCTAGTTTGTTGAATAGCCAGGAGTTACACGGAGATAAAATAGGAGAATAATGTGTGTGTGCTGAAAGTTTGGCCGGAAGGAATTCGGAGTGCACCACACCTCGATCGAAGAGAAGGTCAACATAACCTTGATTTTTGACCAGCTTTGACGTAATTTTTCGACTTCGGCTCACCTTTGCCACGATATTCTGCCCATTGATTGTCTGTTTCCGGATCGTAAGTAATAATAGTATCAGGACATCATAGTAGTCGAAAAGCATTGTTTCACAGACGTTAAGGCGACGCTAGTTTTCGAATAAATTGAGTGGGGTTTTGGGAATCAATTTCTTAAGCCCAACTGATCTTTCAAAATTGTTTTCACTGATCATTTCGATACTCTAATGATGCCAATAAGGTCTCTGACTTTTATTCGTCGATTCTTATTTTATTGACTTGTTGACCTTCAGTTGATGTTGATGGTGGACGTGGATTCCGCGTACAAAATTTTGTGAAACTTTTTTGTTGAATAATTTTACTCTTCGTAAAAATCGCCAAGTGCACTTTATATACTATAAAGGCAATCGTATACTAAACAATAATGATTATTTTGATGCCCGTCATACCAACTTAGAAAACAAATTTTTCGACTAATAGGTATTCACGCGGAACTTAAATTAAAAAGTCATTCTGTTTTTGCCCACAATACTATTCATTATCCTCATATATACATTACTTACATGAATTACTTGTTATTATACAAAAATTTTAATCTGAAAATAGCAGAGGAATATACGTTTTTAATATTTATTTATCGATTTAATATAAATATTAAAAATAATTAATTTCCAAACATTTGACTTAGTGCAACCAAATATTTATAATTCTCAAAAGTTCTTTTTCGCTGCTGCCAGCCTGTTCAATCAACAGTGTTCGATTCGCTATCGCTTACCAGTGCGACGCATGAAAATTTTTTTTACAAAAATATTGAAAAATAACGGAGTTATGGCTGTCTTCGGAGGGGCCAAAACAAAAGTGCCCCAACTGCTGGCATGATCCGGCCAAATGAGTAGCTGAAAAAACAATTTTGAAAGTCTATTAAACTTAAAGATATTTCCTATACAATGAACTACGATCTTTGAAAAATATCGAAAATTAACAAAATGGCATAATTTTGAAAAAAAAATAATCGTTTTTTTTAAGTAAAAAATTAAAATTTTCAACCAATCAAAAAGATCGTAGTTCATTGTATGGCAAATGTATTCGAAAATACTCAGTTTTAATCTGAAGTCGATCGGTCAACTTCTCGTTTAGTTATGATGTTAGCAATTTTCAAAAATGTTGTTTCGAGAAAAACGCGTTTAAAGTTTCACGTTTTCTTTAGAACGCTGGCATCCAAAAACTATTCAAGATACGACCTTCCCGATTTCACAGGATATTTATGGAAATGTAAGCTATCGAAAAAGCAAATAATTTTTTCTTTTTAAGTGTTGCACTGGTATAGCCCCTTAACACTTGGCAACTGTATGATTGTGTAAGGAAGTTATCCGTTGACTAAAAAATTCTACGTGGATATTTAAAGGAATTTTTCGGACAATTGAAATTCATCTCTTATCTATCTTATCCCTATTCATTATTTCCGAGAGTGGACTTTCAATGAGTAATTAACTGTATCTAATTCCAGCCCTGGGGAAAGAAACAACGATGGACGGTTCAGAACACACGTCTTCAATTTTAATTGTGTATGTATTCGAATATGAGTTGAACCCTTTTGTATCTGCCTGTCGCATGCATATGCCCCCGAAACGGTAACCGCAGGACTACATATGCAGACGAATGGATACATAAAAACTGACGGCTTAATTAATTTAATTACATGTTCAAATTATGAATTGTTTGTTTACTTTTATTTTCATCGTTTGTTTTTCTAAATGCAAATGTTTTTGTACTACGAAAACGTTGGTGAGGATAACTACTTTCGTTTATCACATTAAAATGTGCACATCTGCACACACATACACAGTACAAATGCTTATCTTTGTTTCGCTGCTTTTCACTAACTCGATAATTACATTTGTTCGACTTGCTGCTCAGAGCCCAATTATCTCTTGCTGTGTTCGCCACATTAAAAAGTTATTCATTTCGCGGCCTTTGACTAATACTTCAGTTAATTACCGACGTTCCGCCCTTCCGTTCTAACTGCACGTATCCAACGAAATTTTGCACAAGTTATGCCTCTTGTGACAGTTATATTTTTTCATAATGTAAAAGATCGAAACTAAAATTCTACTATTAACAAGTAAGAAAGAGCGAAGTTCGGGTGTAAACGAACTTTCCATACTTTTGCAACTTGCAAGACTCAAAACCGGCGAAATAGACCGTGACAGTGGACTAGGTTACGCCCACCTACGAACTCTATCTTTTTCTCATTGCGCTCTCATAATATAGGCCGAATCAGCTGATTCGATCTACGGTTTTGCGTCGGTCACTAACTGAAGCTTAACCGTGGCCTATAAAACTTACAACACTACTAGAATTCTTGCCAAAAGGTAGAAAAATATTATTTGCCTGATATGTTAATAGGCCTTTAATGGCTTCTAGTTTGCAAAATTTTTTGTCCGCTGAAAGACAAAAGTGGTTGAGTTTATGGGTTTATGACTGGGTGTGTCATATTAAATTGCTGCTCTAAACGGAGTACATTCGTACATATTTTAGGACGAAAAGTAGTAGTATTTGAATGCTTGTACACAAACATTTATATACAAGTATAAAAGAATGTCGTATTAGTTACACTATTTATAACTCAAGAATGCCTGAACCGATTTGGCGGCAAATTAGTGGGGAGGTAGCTTATAGCCAAAATTATATTTCAAATCATAAGCATGTGTTCAAAATTCATTTAAGAATCACTTCAAAGTTTTATTACAGAGCTAATGCGAAAGAACACTAGTTTTCGTATGCATGCATACTTAGTACAGTATGTGTTATAGTAGAGCCAGATATTTTTAATATCATAGTAAAAATGGCTTCGACATTTCCGTTGCTAAGGCATTGTGGCTACTTTGTTAGATTTTGGGGGAAGGAAGCAAATGCATTCATAAAAAACCAAACCAGACATAAAATTTGTAACTGCAGTGTTGACAAAAATGTCTATTATAATTTGAGATATACAGGAATATTTTCGAAGCATTGCACAGAGTAGTGCAATATTTAAACGGATGCGATGAAGTATATGCGTATAATTCAAACTGATCCTTCTCAAAAATAATACAATTACTAAATATTGAGAATGGTAGAATAGAACTGTAACCAAATACGCAGTACAATGGCTCATAAAATCCGATGAATATTATAGCACGTGCATCACAAAGGAATGTTGCCATAGCCTTGCCAGTCGACTTTTTCATCTTTTCACGCTTGGGGACCGGTTCATCATGCCATGTTTCTATTGTCACACACCGACGAAAAAATTCGGTTTTAATAAAGAGCACTCAAACAATCCTCAAAATCAGCAAATTGTTGTTTTTGTTGAATTATAAACTTGCGCGGCACCCACCTTGCACAGAGTTTTCGCCTCTTCAGGGCGTACACTGCCTTCAATGTCCTCGGTGGTCATTTCGCCTATTTCCAAGTTAGCAAATCTTTTTACAAAGTGGATTTCTCTGATGTAGAGCCCAAATTTAACAGAAATTTTCCCCCAAAAAGCAATGCTTTATTAAGACACGAAATGCTTTTTGATCAATTTTTGGTAAACTAACAAAATGTTGCCAAATTGTATACGTATTTTTTAAAGGTAGGGACTGACTAGATATAATACAGATAGTATTAGGTACTACTAATATTTGTATATGTATCAGCCACAGTAAAGCGTGGACGGATCCTCTAGTTCTAAATAAAATTAAAACCCCTTTGACTATTTTAAGTTATTGAGCATTACGTTAAATACAATTTTTAAGCACTTTTTTATAGCATTCTATATATCCATCCATTGTTTCGAGAGGATGATTCTTGCCTGAGTTTTTACTTAAATTTTGTAGCTCCTCATAACATATCCATATGTCGGATATTTCAATTCCTTAGTAGGCAATAATTACAATTAGGTCTGTATTCGGTTGGTGTTACAAATGTGGAGAAGGCTTCATTCTTAATTCCCTTGCCTTAATTTTTGTAAATTCAATCCCAATTTCCGTTAATTCTTTATAGATATCGCCGCACAATAGGTTTTCATAAGACAAATGCATTTTTGTAATGAAAAAGCACCTTGTTACTTTTAAAGGTTTATACTATATACAGTTAGAAAGCCGAAAAAAGCGAATTTTCCAGAACTTTTTCTGAAAGAACTTTTTAATTTATTGATTGAAACACAACTTTATAGTATCTTAAAACAGAGTATCTTTTATACATAAAACTAAGGGTATAAACTAATGTGAAGCTTGTAAAAAACATAGACCTGCGTGAAGAGGACTGTAGTTCTTTATAAATTAAAAAAAGCATGACATACAAATCATGAAAGAAAATCCTGTGCCAGATTTTCTATCAATAAGCTCTTCTTTAGTGGTGGTGTATAAACTTTCCTGATTGAGTAGCGTAAAGATTAGTTTGAAAGCAAATATCTTGTAAATGCTCTGTCCAAAAAAGGCGAAATAGTAGAAGTCCATGCTTAGAATTTGATCGGTTATTCCCACACTTTCAGTAAATTCACCAGGTATGTCCATTCTATAATTATTCTTCCATTTTGGAGCCATTGTAGCCGGTCTGTTTGAGTTGACATTGTTAGACTCTGTAGATTCAGGATTCCGAAGTACTAAGTTAGACAGAGGGATGTCATCATCGGAATCAAAGTTGTCATAATCAGTCATTTGAACTTCTCCAAGAGAATTCACGAAATTTGGCTGATTTCTTCCTCATTGCAACAAATAATCTCCGAAAAATTCTTCAAACAAGTATTCTTCGATTTGTCTATTATTTAGCTTGCGCGATATACTGAAATAAATATAAAAATACATGAATACTTACATGCCTAAAAGATATGTAGAATAAACCTATAAACTTCGGTCACGGTGGTTAGTTTACTAACCACTATATTTTCTGTCGTTAATAATTAATAAAAAAATTAATGATAGTTTGATACACATACATAAGAAATAGATATAGGAGAATAGTTGAATACAAAACATTAAAGAAAAACGTTACTTACGCCTCACAGATATTTTTTATCAAACACAAGAAAAAATGTATTAACGCAATTTTCAAATGAAAACAAATTGTTTTTGACAAAATGGCGGTTTCTAAAAAACAATTCGATTCGATCAATATTTCGGACTTAAATTTTTATAATCAAAAGATATTTATTGATTACAAAAAAATCCATAATAATTATTAAAAAAATATATTTAGGAAGCTCGTGTTAAAACTTTAGATTAATCAGTTTAGCCGTTTTCAATTTGAGAAAAACGCGTTTAAAGTTTGGAATGTACTGCTAATTAAGCACTCTGAAACGACTTTTAAAAATTGCGCATAACTTCGAAAATATTCACGGGAACAATGTGAAATTTTCTGTGCGTATTCTTAAATATACTATATGTACATTATGAAAAAAAAATAAAAATAAAGATTTTTCGAATATTCTAACTGTATATAATTCTTTAAATCTATGTGGTTCCCCTAACTCAAAGCCGACAATAGTTAAACACTCTAATTAATTGAGAACAATAACATTCATCTAAATGAAATGAGGACTCGATTAACTAAATTACAGACAGAATTATATATACAAAGTACAAAATATTTGGAAAATTTTAATATTATCCTTGTTAAACCCTTTTCTAACTCCGACCATTGTCGATTGGTGAATATCTAACTGAAAAATAATGATTACCTTTTTAACCGAACACAAAATATCAAATCCATTTAAATTAGGTATTTTTAAGTGAAAATAAAACGGTATAAAAATTAAATGGAATAAAACAAGTATTCTACAGCAAGGGCAGATACATCAAATTGATTGATTACCCAAAAAATATACAACAAAATAGATGAACAATATCAAAAGGCAGACAGAGTAGAGTCGACTCTGAAGCTTGTACAAAAACCCACTCGAACCCGAGTGCGCTTAGAAGCTTTGTATTGGCAGCTCGTGGTGAAAGTCAACAAATAAAAGAGGCATAGAGAATATGAGGAAAATGCGAACAGACGGTGAAGTGCGACAATGCGACAGGATAAACGATTGCCAGACAACAATCAACAAACTGACACAACAACACGCACAGTTGTGAGTTTATTATCAGTAAAGTAGCATCAGAGGCGTTTTGGCACTTCAACCACTGCAACAACAACAAAATTAAAAAGTGTATTTATATGTTCAGTTCAATAATAACAGATTTGAAAGGATCTCGATCGTACGCTTATGAGGACAACCAGCCGCGTAGTACAAACGTCGATAGGCACACTTTTGATGTTTGGACTTGTAGTTTTTGTGTTATTGTTGGCTTATTGACATTAATGTAGCAATTGTCAAAGGATTTATTAACTGCACACCACATTTCGGAAATTCGAGGGCCCGGCGGCTGAAGAGAGATGCGCGCACCGTTGAAAAGGGTACGTCGCCTCAATCTAACACCACGTGCATATTCAATTGCTTGTATGGTGGTGTGTAGATATGTGTGGGCTAAATGTTCATTTGACAATTTTCGCCTTCTTGTGGGGTTGTTTGTGTGCTCGTTATCAATCATTTTATTGATATTAATGAGCCGGGAATTTGCATGATACTTAATAAGTATCTATGTTTTATGTGCAACAACAACAATTTACTGATGGCAAATGGCATTAATGTTTAATAGTCAACTTCTTCCCCTTGATTTTGTTTACTCCACTTTATTTGTTTGTTTATGAGTCGCATGAATTTCAAGGGTAATTAGATATTTGGTTAATTTGAATTTTACACGAAATCGCTTTTGCAATTTATTTGCTTTAATTTATTTTTCGAAATTGGTATTGCAAAATACAAAAATATCAAGATAATAAGAACTTGATTCTTAAATGAAATTTATGGATTATGGCTCCATTATCAAAATCAGTTATTTATGATAATGCAAGAAGTTCCAAAAACAAATGTCTCGCACTTAATTCGTAATTCACTTAACACGTGACTAATAATATTCTTTAATTTTTAAGAAGAGGCCAACAGAGTTAAATAAGCTTTAACTCTGTGACCAACCAAGCCCACCTGCTAATACCTTGCTTCAATCTTAAAGTAAACCAATTACTTCTAACTGTAATATTCAACTAATTGCAATCAAATATCTCATTGGCAATAGAATTAATTGAATAATTGTGAGATGTGCCCTAAAGTAGGACTTTGGCCATCTACAACTTTTTGAAGTGATCATACAATATAAGCTTTTTTACCATCCTTATCGTTAAGGTTTCCGATATTATTTTTTAATTAGTTATCACTCCCCTAACCTTAGCCTTTTATCAATCAAGAATAAACAATTAAATTGCATAGAATTTGAGTTGCAAGTGTTAAACCAATAACTAAACGGTTAATTCATTTACGTTATTTAATTATTTAAGTTGTATGCATAAACTTTATATAGGGATCAATAAATAAGTAAAATTTTTAGTTTTGCTAGGGTAAATATAAATTGAATCAGAAGGGTGTTAGATGGCGTAATACATGGGAAGCGGGGTTCAACAATCCTCGAACAAGTGCAGAGATTGCAAGAGGGGAATTTTCCCTTCGCAAGAAGCCACGGTCGGTGCGGCACCCGAGCCACCAGGTAAGTTCGAAGGACAGTGTGGGACTACGGGGTGCACAAACTGATAAGGATGACGATCAGCCGGCATTTCACTATATGGAGACAGTAGCCAAGGTGAGTAAAGTATAGAAGGTAGCAAAATTCGTGACGTTGGTCAAGCTGATCTTCCGCTGCTTCTTCGAGCTCTCAGACACTCAATGTTTAGGCCAGCGATGATCTAGTTGACTCAGCATCAAGGTCTGACACTTCTAAAGTGGAGTTTGGAGCTCATTTAGCGACACAAAGGAGTCATATGCAGTTGTTTCGAGAGGGTGGTTCTCCCAACGGAAGTCAGGATGAATTACCCGCTACAAAAGAGAAGAGAGAGGAGACCCAAACGGGAATGGAATTAGACTCATCCTGTCGGACGCAGTGAGGGCGGGGATTGATCGGCTGTTAATAGATCCGTCATCTGTCTCGATCTCTTGTTCGTAGAGGATCGAGTCGGTAACGAGGATAGTGCACAAATTGCAGTGTTGGAGAAGAGTTTGGAAAATGTAGATCTTTCAAATGATTTCCCGACACGTAAAACGGCCTCGCCATTTTTTGGCTTCATCTTAGATAGATCGAAGCTAGGAAGAATCTTAATTTTAGGCTACCGGACCATGGCAGAAGTATCGGCAATTCAGAGAACAGTAGACGTACTTTCGAAAGTGCAGTGTCTTTCAGAGAGGTGAGCAACTTCTTAACAACGACAACGGCACCAAACTCGGTAAAGGCGTGTTTCTCCTCACTAGAAACCTCTGTTGTCATCTTGCTTTCAATCACCTGACCAATGGACGTCGCATGCATTTAGAAAGCATTGGTCGACATTCAGCTTCTGTGCAACTTCAAAATCCTTTTGGCCAAGAGTAGAACGCTAGAGATCTACTGAGTTAGCAAAGTTCATCTTACCAGTAAGTAGGATCAACCTATTAACATAACCTAATTATAGTACTTTCAACATTTTGTGGGCAGTAATCCGATTCTGTAATACCACTCTTCCAAGAGGCCAAGGAACATATGTACTAAGATTCATTAAGATACATACATACACTGCACATCATCAGGTTAGCACACCCCCTATCAGCTTTATATAATTGCTTTTGTAGTTATTTTTGTTAAGATGCAGCAAAATTATTTTACTCTATTTTTCTGATCTTCGTATTCACTATCACTGGCGAAGAGAACATGTCAAAGAAAGATCCCGTTATTTGGTTTTTGCTATTTTGTATTATTTTTGATGGAGAAGTGTGTTGTATTTTTGCGTCATCAGGTTAGCACATGCAAATTCTTTTCAGTTTATCTTCAACAGTTGAATGCGTATTGCAAACAATTTTTTTATACTGCTGAAGTAAACTATTTGCTTTAATATGGGTAAAGGAAAATCGCTATCTGTTGAGGAGAGATCCAAAATTGAAGCTTACAAGGAAGCAGGGCTGTCAGTAAGTTCAATATCCAAAAAAATGGGCAGAAGTCGTAAAGTTATATCAGCATTCCTCAGCAATAAGTTCAATTATGGCAAAAATAACAAAGAAGGGAATAATAGAGTGATTTCCGCTGCTGATAAGAGAGCAATTTTAAGAGAAGCTTCAAACTCTCACGCCTCGACCGGACGGATACAACTACTACTTCCATGATCTTCGCAAAGAGGAACATCAGTTGGATCGCCTTCATAGTAGGGTGGGGGGTGTGATGGTGTGGGGCGCCATCTCCTATTACGGTACGTTCGAGTTACAGTTTTTAACTATAAATATGAATGCAAACACTTACAAAAACGTACTTGAAATAGCTTTTCCCCATTTCCAAAACGCGTTCGGAGATCTGCCGTGGACCTTCCAACACGACAATGCCCCGATCCACACTGCCCGGGTGGTTAAGTCATGGATTGAGGACCAAAATGTCCGTCTAATGCAGTGGCCGCCTTATTCACCCGACATCAATACAATAGAAAACGTATGGGGATGGCTGGCTCGTAAAGTTTACAAGTCTGGGAAACAATATTCCAACAAAGAGGAGCTAATTGAAGGCATCAAGAATGCTTGGTCCACTATTTCACTTAATTATATTGGAAAATTTATGAATTGCTTCCCAATCGAATCTATGAGGTAATTCTAAACAAGGGAGGATCGACACATTATTAATTTTTGTTTAAAAATTTCGAAAAAAAAACAAAAAAATATATTAAAAAAATAAAAAAACAGTATTTTTTGTTTTATTTAACTCGGAATTGAATGAGCCATAAACAAAAATAATTTTTATTAATTTTAAAAACTTTGGCGCTTTATGTTTCGAACCTAAAGCACTTACACGAGAGTATGTGCTAACCTGATGATGCGCAGTGTATGTCAATTTTAACAACAAACAAACGTTATGTCAGTAAACTAGTATTGTACTTTACAGCAGCTTATTGCAAGAGTAAAAAAATACGAAATTACATATTTTAGGAAATAAAATTGTATGAAAGCGCCTTTAACAAACTCGATTCAAATTTGACTGAATAATGTTTTGATTTTCATCACCATTTTCTAAATATCCAAGGACCACAATTTAATAAAGCTCTTATATTGTATAAAGGAATCATTAATGTACTACATTAGAGCTTAGGCACATACATACGTACATATGTGCGAGATCATGTTCTATACAGCACATTATTAACTGCCGGCTGCAGAGAATGAGCAAATTAAAAACACCAAACACGTAAAAAATTCAAAAATTGCAAAAGTGAAATGAGACAAAAGAAAATCTAAATTATGGAACATATTCGTATACGTATTCGTATGTTTGTGTTCGTCATTGAAATAATGCACCTCGAAACTGTCAAAGCATGACGTATCACATTAGCACATGGGTGGAATAAACGTAATGTGCAGTGAAAAGCAGGTTTCACTGCTTTTCGGCAAAGTAATGCGGGCAGCACATTTGGAGCAATTCCATTTACGAACAACAACTGCGAAAAATACAAGTATGTAACGTAACAAACTTAACAAAGCTGTAAGTAGCGGTTTATGAAAACGAGATATAAAACACGCTTTGTTCCCACTTATTATTTTCACGTGCATTGCCTGGACTTATCATCATGACATTCCGATTTGTTGTTATATGTATATTTATTTAATAATCCCACTGCTTACACAAAACTAAATTTTTTAGGACAAAAAGTTTTATTGATACATACGAGTATTTACTATTTCTTCTTTTTCGGAAAATTTTAATTTAATTAATTTTTATACATTTTGAAATTTGGGATTTCTTACATAATTTGCGAGGTATTACCGGACTTATTTTGAAAATTGGTAATAATTTTTACTTTACAATAAGAAATTAGTATACAGTTTCGTTTTTTCATTCGGAGTAATCAAGTTATGTACGCACCGCATTTTTCTTTTCGAGCCGCATGAAATTTGGTGGTCTATAATGAAAATCAGTGTATGTAGTGTATGGGGCCTAGTATAATTCGTGGACCGATTTAACTCATTTTCGAAATACTAAAATATTCAAGAAATTGTCAAAAATATGACGACACATGAGTATGAATTGTATTAGAAAAGCTCAAATAAAACGTTGTATTGAAATAGTATAACATATTTTTTTGACAATTTCCTCTCTGTTTACTGCGACATATTCTTATTTCTAAAAACAAAAGTAATATAATAAATATGTATATGTATCTATGTTTTGTTTCATGTCTTCCGATTTTTATGTAATATTAGAGGACCCATCCAGTCAGTGCTACTAGTACTATCTATATGATTTCTATTATTTAGATTATAACTATTAGTTAAGGAGATATAGCATTTTTGATGAACCGACTTGTGTTAGTTTACAAAAAAATGGATCCATTTCGTGCGTTAATAAAGCCTTGGTTTTTGGGGGAAATACTGTGGAATTTGAGCTGTGCACCAGTGAAGTCAACAGAGTCCAATCGATAGTCTGCCTAGTGGACTGTATATTATGAAACGGTTCTCAAGCGTGGACAAAAGAATCGGCTGGCTGGGTGATGGCATCAGTCTTTTGGGATGGACGTGGTATATTATTCATCAAATGATTACTGGGCCAGTTTTAATTCATTGCACTGTGTATTTGGTTGCAGTTCTATTCTACCATTCCCAATATTTAGCAGTTTTATTATTTTTTAGAAAGGATAAGTTTGAAATTGCACTACTCTGTGCAATGCTTCGAAAATATTCCTGTATATCCCAAATTATAATAGACTTTTATATCAACACTCAAGTTACTCCGCTATATTTTTATGCTAGATATCGCGTTTGGTTTATTATGAATGCATTTGCGTTCTTTTAGCAAAGTATCCGCAATGCCTTGACGACGAAAATGTCAATTCAATTTTTAGTTGTGATCGTCCTAAAAAGAACTGTCCGGTTCAGTAGCGAAATCAGTATAACTTATATTATAAGCATTTTTGGATATGCACATTTTTACTTATTTTTTTCTATTTTTGAATTACTAAAATTTTCAAATGGTTCTTACGTGAATTTTGAGCAAATGCTTATGATTTGAAATATAATTTGTTTGTATATGAATTGTACTGAATTTTAACATAAAGAGATACAAAGTGTCCTATGTCCTTACCCTGGTTCTAAGCTACCTCCTCACCAATTTTCAGCCAAATCGGTTTAGCCGTTCTTGAGTTATAAATGGTGTAACTAACACGACTTTCGTTTATACATATAGATTATATTTAAACTCAAACCAGAGAAAATCATACAAGTTCATATATCGTATATGTAGGGCAACAAAATTATTGTATTCATTTCGAAAACAGTTGATCAATATGTGTAATATTTTAAGTATTAAGGCATTTTTTTACCCTCAAATATTCCATTGGATTTTAGTGCAAGACGATACCCAGTGTAGATCATTGACCGAGTTTCCCTGGTTGCAATACGAGAAGTATACTTCAGTCTAGTTGAAATCTCCAAATCAATGTCAAATTCTTTTTCTCTTTCATATTAGATATCAATACCATAAATTGGCGCGACACCGCTCCATGAAAAGCATACCCACACAATTTTTAATGTTCGTGCATGCTTTAGAACTGGTGAGCCAAACATGGACTCAACGTAACACGTTCGCACGATCGCAGAACGTACTCTCTACTTTCTGGGACAAAGTTATTTTTGTTTCATCGCTGAACACAATGAAACATCGCGGATTTTGAGTTGATGAGATGTTTTCTTGAGCAAATTCAATTCGGCGTTTTCGTTGACATGTCGTAACCAAGACTTTTTTCCTTTTTGGCTTTTCCAGGTGAGCAGAATTTTTTCGATTGACGTCTATAAGTATCAACCTAGTTAGAAGTTTCTCGAGCTTTTCCTTTCTTTAAACATTTTCTGCTGTTTACAACTAAGAATAAGATAATCCGGTCGATAATTGCTTTTAAAAAATTTGCAATTAAACTGTTTTCTTATGACATTATTTGATCGTTTTATCTAAAATAAAGTGTAGTATATGTATGATTTTTTATATTAACCTACCAAGTAAAATATCAACCAGAATAAACGAAATTTAATGAAAGTGAAAACAGCAATACACAACAAGTAAATAAGGGATAAGTTCGGGGGCAACCGAACATTTTATACTCTTGCAACTTACAAAAATCTAAACCAGGGAAATACTTTAAGGTGTAAAACCAATAAAGTAACCCGCAGGTTTTAAAATCTTTATATTAAGTATATGGGGGCTAAGGGAAGTATTAATTCGATTAAACCCATGTTTGACATACAGACTTACCATTCTAAGAGAAGGAGTATCTCTTAATTTCAGTTATATATATCACCCATTTACCCACATTTTCGATCAGAACTCAACTATACGTACCGGAGTCTAAATATTCGATATCTAGGGACTTGAACAGTTTCTATTGGATATAACAATTTTTGGTCATAAGATTGCACACACTAAAAGCTTTATTTGTGCAAAGTTTAATCTCGTTATATTAATTGCTTCTTGATTTGTGTACTGGAAACTCAACGAATCAAGGGGAATTTAAAATTGTGCTATGTATATGGGATGTAGGCGTAGTTGTTGTCCGATTTTGTAGATTCACACAACGTTACATAAGAATACAAGAAGAATGCCACACACTAAATCGGTTGGTCGGGTCCCGAGATTTAGGATTTCACCAAAAGGTGGGTGGTGCCACGGCCGTCGTCCAATTTTCACACCAGCTCTCATAAAGCTCAATTATACCATATCGGTGGTAAAATTTAATGTCTCTGGCAAATTTAGTTATTGCTTTATCGCGCTTTTAAAAGTTTTTAACAGTACCGTTATATAAGGAGTGAGCTAGGTTATTCTCCGATTTAATTCATTTTTACATTGTCATTGTCAGTTCTTATAAAATTTCTACATAGCAAAGAGATAAGTATGTATGTGCATTAAACTTGGGAATAGGCAACGTTTTCGGTTAATGGAAATTTGTGGGCGTGGCAGTGGTCCCATTGCGCCTATCTACGAACTCGAAATTTTTTTGTACTAAGGAAGTTTCATCAAGATCTCAATTTTTACTCAAGTTACAACTTGCACAGACGAACGGACAGACAGAGAGTCAAGTGGATTTCTACTTTTTGTCATCCTGATCATTTATGTATACATATGTATATAACCTTATATCTGTCTCGCTTAGTTTCAGGTGGTACGTACAACCGTTGGGCGAAAAAACTAGAAAACTCTGTAGCAACTGGTTGCAAGTGTACAAAAAATAATGATTGCATATTCAGTTACTAATTCGTTATGTAATTAGATTGGTCAAAAATATTTCAATGGTTCGAAATAAGTATTCTGTTTATTTTAGAGAAAAAATTGGAGAAACGATATTATTTCAAAAAACTTTGAAATAAATCATTCTATTGTTTTCCGAACATAAAGCCGATTCCGAACTTCAGACTCTTTAGTTACATCGCATAGAGGTGGAGGGCCGCGAAAATCAACCGAATGAGAGTATAAGCAGTCATTCGGACAATAAAAAATAAGATGCAATGCAAAAAATGTCACTTATCTTTAAAGACTGGCACAACCTAATATTAAAAATATAAAAAAAAATAATTTTAATGCCTTATTTTAATTTCATTCATTTAAATTTCGAGAAGATTAATTCCGTGCTTTAGTTTTGTCGCATTTTATCTTTATTAGCGTAGATAACGCTTACGCGGTTATATCCGAGTTTACAAAAGTGCGCTATTTGGTGCCGATTGGAGATTCCAAAAGTAGTAGGCTTTCTCCACCTTGTCTTTCTCTTCTTCTTCCTCAGTTCCCCTTGCGTGCTGCGTCGAATACTCTTAGAACTGGAAACTGACATGACCTAGCCAGCGTAACCGCTGTCTCTTAATTTGCTGAACTTTGTCGATGTGGACTTATATCTTGTACAGCTCATCGTTCCGTCGACAGCGGTATTCGCCATTGCCAATGCGCAAAGGACCATAAATCTTCCCTAGAACCTTCCTCTAGAAAACTCATAACGCCAACTCGTTAGATGTTCTCATCGTCCATTCCTCTGCATCGTATTACAGTCCGAAGTAAAACCTGAAGGCAAGAGTCATTATGCGTTGGATTTCGTGGCTGACATTGTTGTTGGTGTTAATACTGCTTTCAAGATAGAAGAAATTATATAAGATTTCGAAGTTATGACTGTGAACAGTGATGTGGGACCCAAGACGCGAATGCAACTAATTGTCCAACCTGGAGGAAGCACAACTGATGGCGCGGTTGTTATGTCCACTCTTGTAGAAAATTGTAAGATTCAGCTCGCACGATAGGGAGTCTTCTTGTCTGAAAACTCGTTTGGTATCAAACGGCTTGGAGAGGTCCTTCGCACCCTGACGGAGCTTTTGGATTTGCTCAACGCCAGGTTACACAACTGTACTAGTTTTGCGGGGTTACTAAAATCCAACTTAGCGGTGGTAGAGCAGCTTTCATAGGTGCGCTCCAAGCGCTCATAGAAGAAATCTTTGGTCACATCGTCTTTTTTCCTTCGAGGCGTGCGCGCAAATCAGCGATATATTGAAGAACTTCACTTTGATGCAGATCGTTCAATCCCCGAGGTGAGAACTGTCCACATATAGAGGCTGAGCGAAACCGAGTGTTATATTCTAAGAGTCAGAAGATCGAACTCAAAACTATATTTCTACTGAAACCAATGTCAGTCAGTCAAGAGTGAAAGAATGGCAATGAGCGCGAACCAGACGCAAGTTAATTTATTTGTTGTGATCATTTGGCGTGTTGTTCATAAAAGAGACGCACAACTCCAAATGTTAATAAAAATTGTAAAATAACTACTGCAAATTGTCTTTAGACATTTTATGATATCTTGTCTATCAGAGATAATTTGAACGAAATATCACCTAAATAGTGTTCGCTTCCTATCATTGGATCATACTCATGTTCGGTTATAGGAATTGGTTTGTATGAAATTATTCATGAAAAGTTTTGCTCATGAAATTGGTCAGGTTATAGGATGTGTCCAGTATGAGGATTGTTCATAATGGGCCAAAGTGAAGTTGGTTGGTTTTTCAAAGATTTTTCTTAATTTTTGAAAAATATTTGGTGTGGAAATATTTAAATGGCTATTATTGCAACTTTGACGTCTGTTTACACTTGTGACTGGTAAGCATTTATAAAAATACATTGGGTGTGTGCTTATTATAGTGTATGGTATGTATATGTATCATTCGGCCGATATGGAGGTACACATTGTACACATATGTATGTACACATATGTATGTACCTTGTGGAAAATGTAATAGATAATAATAACCACATTGAAGACTTTTCTCTGGAAAGCTCTGACGAATTCATACCAAGTGCTGCCTCTAGCTCCAGCGAAGCAGGGCAGTAAAGAAAGCAATCGGACGTCCTCGATTTACTTTCGTTACTTTAAAAATGTATTTTGCACAACCATATAAGCCACACAAGAGCACCAAAACTTACTATGTTGGCGATTTCGTGGAATGTGTGAAGAAAATATTTCAGAAATGCCGAGAGGATAGTGTTTACCAAAGCATTGATGAATCAATGACGAAGTTCAAGTGACGCCGCACATTGAAACAATATATGCCTATCAAGCCCGTGCTATAAAATTGTGGCTTCGATGCGACGCTGTTACCGGGTATTCATATACTTAACGTCAACATACTATATAGCATGACAGGGGACCTCAGGAATAAATTGGGACAGTGGGAGAGACAGTTGTGTTCAATCGCCCAAAAAGATGCCATACTGTGCTTCGATCGATTTTTTACATCTCTTAATTTATCATATCCTTTTCGTTTCGCGAAATGGCAGGACACCAAAGAAGTCTTGCTACTAAGTAATTGTCACCAAGCAAGAGTTAGTGGCGTCATAGAACTATTGAAAACAGGCGCAAAAATTTAAGTCCCCAATGTATCTTCCTGCTGAAGGAACTACCCGACGTCGTAGTACTAACTGTAGCATTCAAAAAATACAGACATGCGCTAAGATAATTTGTAAAGAGTGCCAAGCATTGGCAACGTGATAAAGGTAAATAGCTTGAATATGTGAAACTACACGCAAAATGTGCTTCGGACCATATCTTTCATATATTTTATATAATATATGTATATACATCTACCACTTCTTCAACAATATAAAAAAATAATAACAGTCGGTTTTATTTATAAATATTATTGTTCCTATTGCTTCTTAGTAAATAATTAGTGAAGAATTCTATACTGGACGGTTGTTAATTATTTGTACCACGTAACATCCCGGAGGGTACGGTGACTTACCACCACCTCCAGGCCACGCGATTATTGTTTTCAGTATATTCATTTAACAAGAACTTACAAATGACCTTAATAACCACAGTAAAAAATTTTGTTTTAGCATCCCCCGTAGAAAGCCGAGTCGAATGGGTTAAATACCAATGTGTTAAAGAGAGAAGCAAACGCACAGATTTACTTTACATCAGTTTTGGCAATCTGCTCTTAAGAAAATAATGGTAAACAAAGTTTTTCAGCTGACTGATTGGCACTTTGCTGGTAGAGATATAAATATGTATATATATATATATATGTATATATATAAATGCACATAAATAAACACCTATAGTTAATAATGCCATATTGGCGAGAAAACATGACGAGAAAGTCATTCTATTTGCGGAGTAAGCTTTCAATGATTCTTTGATGCTCATCATCATTTTGTTTTTAGGTATTTTTGTATTATTTTTTGCGGCGTTAGAATTCTTCCATATAATTATTTTCTTTTCACACAATAATTTCTCTTTGAGTTCTTTTCGTAATAACATTTTCATTATACTATTCATACACACATAAATATGTATAAATATACAGCAAAGTACCACTGTATAAGCGTGTGCACAGGATGGCACATAACTGTCAACCCCCACTTAAGCGTCTGTTGGCATTTAGACTTTCCTATTTGCTGCGCTCTTTTCGCTCCTCAGTAAGCCAACGATTACAGCAGCCATTTTCTCAATGTTTCATATTGTACTCGTACTTGTGAGTAAATAAACATACATACTATACATATGTAGTTATATAGTTGTCCTATACAATTTTTCATCTGTCTGGGTAAAATTTTCGTTTATTTCGACAAACAAGTAGGTATCTATTGTACTTATGTATGTGTGTACGTAATCAAATACTTTGATTCTTTTCTTTTTATTTCTCATGCAATTTGCTCATGGAGTTCCTGTCCCCATTCAGCACACATTTTTCTTACGAGTAGTAAAATATTCAGTCCTGTGCTGAAGTCAGCCTAAAAGTCTGGCAAGTCCTTGCACAGCGCTCCCCGCACCCGCTTAGCCAGAACGCGCCTTGCCGCACGACTTGACAAAACTAATTTCAAAATTCAAATTTCTTTTACTTCTTGAGCATTTGTGTGTATATTTCATCTAGAAAAATAGGTTAGAAGATGCGAATGATAGTCTTAACGGAAATCATACATACTCAAATTTTTTAGGTAGTTAATACAAAAATACAATGTCCAGCTAGAAAATGGAAAGATAAAAACAAAATATAAATAATATACTGTTACCATGTTTATGCTCCATTTCTACTCGGTTATATATAGGGTTAAGCCTATAAGCATAAGTGGCAAATATTGTGCTCGAGGTATATTCTGAATAGCGTTAATTTGAGGGCTACCTAGTATAGCACCCTTATTTTACATTTCTTTGATTCACTTTCATTACATCCACTTTTAATTAGCTAAAAAATTAAAGTGTTGAGGATAAAATATTCAACTTTGGTAAACTCTATGGAGAATAGTTATATTTTAGGCAAAAAATTAGCAAATTAGCACTACGGTAGCCCTGTTCGAATCAATTTCTAATATGAGCTGACTTGAAATGTTAAAATTTTTTTGCGGTAAATTTTCTAGTGCTAGTATGCAGCTCTAAGGAAATCTAGTACTAATTTTTAATACATTTTTTCAATAAAATACGTATATGGCAATCCTGGTTTTGCGAAGAATCATAAATCAAGTGAATTAACGGGGACTTAATGGCTACAAATCCATTGTTTTCTCTGCTATGAAAAGTTGTGAGACTCGGTAAAGGAAAATAATTAATGCCTGACGACCTGAATCTATTCACCCATGTCCGTCTGCCTTTCTATATATATGTATATACGCGAAATAATCCCTCAGTTATTTAAATATCGATCTGAAATTGTGCACACGTCATTTTTTCCCCAAGAAACTGCTCAATTATCGGATCCGTCAATATCGGCAATGCTGCATACTAAAAAAACACGTCGAGTTTGTGTCGTTGATTTACATGATTTTTTGTTTTTCATTTTAATCGTATTGAGTAGTGTGTTATCATTTGCTTTCAAGAGAATGGCATTTCTTTGATATATGGCTAAGAATGGTTATGAATGGCTTCCATTTTTTTATAGTTCTATCAAAAAGTAATAATAGTAGTGTATAATAGTAGTAATAATATTTTATAACATGCGGTATTCCTGTGCCTAAAGGATATAATGACCACTATACAGTTTTAAATATTATCTAGTCAACAGTAAACGATTAAGGGTGTATTATATTCCCTCATATCATCTATTGATTTAGAATCAATCTTTTCTCGCACATTCAATATCGACATCGATGTAGGGAATTCAATCTTTCGTTGTTTATTACTTTTTATATTCATAAATTAATTAATTAATATACATATATGGTATATTGTGGTACATTAGTCATGGATCACTAGAAAAAACTATTATATTATATGAATATATAATGGAACACGCTTTTTATATGGGTTAAATTAGGCTGTAGTCAAATTGGAAGGTTATCAATTCCTCTTCCAATTGTTTACATGCATCTCATAAGTTCGCCATTACACCCAAGCAATGACCTAATTCGTAAAAACCGTGAGAGATAACAGGGTATATTCACTTGCATTTTCAGCTCCCACTTAGTATAAGTCATTTGTTTATATACATAGATATACAACAATAACGCCGGTTAAAGTATTCCTGTAGTGAAACAATAAACAAGCCACAACTAAAAATGAATATGTCATAAAATCATCGGACATTTGGTTCAGGAAGAGATCATATTTATGTCGGCAGTATTTTTTCATTAAAAGTACGGAGAAACAGAAAGAAATCTTATTGAAATTATGTTAACATATTATATTAACTATACTTTTACTATAACAGATTGGTCATGTTTTGAATTGCTATCAAAATGGTATATTTGTGACCAAAATGTAGAACACGACAGCTAATTCTATAGTAAATATAGTTGGGGTGAAGTTCATATTAACAGAAAAGAAATTTATACTCGTTTTAAAAATGATTGCAATTTTTTGTATAGTGAGTTCAAATCCCGTCCGACGAAAAAAGTACCTGGTTTTTTACTGTTGATATGTCATGGTGTGGATTTTTTGTTTCATTGTATTCAGTAATCTTTACAAATTCGTCATGGAAAGATATACGCAAAATCAAGTTTTACAAATTATCCAATTTATTATCAAAATAATAATTAATAATTGAGATGAGACTCACTTTCATCTGAATGGTGCGGTAAATAAATGAAACTGTCGATTCTGGTGCGAAGAAAATTCACAAATTATTCGTGGTTTTTGGTCTGGTCCGGTCGGTCCGTACTTCTTTCGAAGTGAGCCCCGTATAGTTAGTTTGTATATTGTTAGTTAATAGTGATCTTGACAACAACTGGTTCCAACAAAACAGGGCTGCGTGCCACACAGCACGTGTAACAACCGAATAATTGCGATAAAATTTTAGAGATTCGATTATTTCAAAAAAATGTGAATTGAATAGCCTCCAAGGAGTTGTGATTTAACACCAATATACAAAAACGCAGACCCTCTTGGAAGTCAACATTAAATGTGCTATTCATGAAATACAACTTGATTGAGTGGAAAAGTATTCGAAAATTGGGTTAATCGAATTCGTTCCTGGCCTTTTGAATGATGTTCGATACAATTAAGTTCTAAAAATTTTATCGATCATACTTCACATTAAATAAAAATAAACATTTGAATTTCGAACAATTAGTGTATTTTTTTTGGTTTTTTGTTTTAAGAAATCATATCAGTCATATTTGAAAACCCTGTATAATTAAAAAATATTGTGATTTCCAAAAGAAAAAACTTTCAAGGGCATATTAAGTAGGACTTGTGCGATGTTAAGACGAAGGCCGAAATTAGGCGACGAAGTTCAGTGAAACATCGCAAGGTATATTCATATAAGATGTCATGTCGTTATACACATACGAGTATGTATGCATGTCCTAAACTGTAATTTTGGCAAGAAAATATACATATGTATGTGTTGTCGCTCAAGGACTGTGTGTATGGTATTAAGCGACCAAGTACGGAAGTACTCACAGACATGAAAACAGAAATTAAATAAAAAAAAAAACAATACATATGAATTATGAAAAAAGTAACTTGGGAAAGAGTCTAAAATATTGCAGATAAGCAACACTAAGAGCCAAGAGACAGACATGATTTAACGCTACAAGCTACGAAATATAATGTATTAAAAAGATAAAAAAGGTCCTTCGGAATAAAAATTTTTGTCACGAAAAATATTAAAATTAGTATCTACTATACTTTGCTTTTATTTTGTATGTGGCAAAAACAGTCACTGGCTGGTGCGAAACGGTCGCAAATACGAATGTGACAAAAGAGTGCGCCAAGTTTACTTACGTGGCAGAGCAGGCTCAATGGGAGTGGGTCGAGCTTTGCGGTTGGTGCGAACAGTTACAATCAAAGCGTTTCCGTCAACTGTGCGACTCCCCTTCAAGTTGCCGGGGGTGAGGGCGAGGTGGCACAGAGGTTGGAGGGCGCTCGGCTTTGATGAAGGATGTGATGCACAACTTTGAGAGTTGGTCGTTTGAAGACATAAGAATCAGCATAATCAGTAGCGCCTACACCAACAACTTTAAAGCCAATTTCATTTGCCGCCACTTCCTTGGCGTGCCCCACCAGTCCACTTCTACCGTATTCTGGCATACTGAACACTCGCACCAGCTACGGTAATTTATGGGGTTTTTGTTTATGCAAGCCATGTTCTGCCTGTTCGTGCTTCTTGTTTGGTGGGTCGGTTGTCATTGTTGCACCATTTGACAAAACATTGTGGCTTTGATTTTTGTTGTTGTTGTTAGTGCTGCTGGCGCGTTTACCGCACCCAATGAGGCGACTGTCACAGCGAATGAGCCACGCGCGTTTGGAAATGTGATGCTGTCAAGCAATTTTGTTGTACATTCCACTTCATAAAAATTATGATTGGCTTTTATTTCGTTTCATCTTCTCTCTTTTTTCTTGCTCATCTGTTTTGTGTTTGTGTGGTTTGCGTCTCACTTTGTGTCACCGCTGACTTTTACACTCGTGCGCAACTTTCAACTTTCTTTTTAGTTTGAATACTTGATGATCTCCTACCCTCGCTACCCTTGCTTGTCTTGCGTCGGTGCCAAGAGAATATTAGCATATTTAATATTTCGTTTGCTGTTGGCGCTTTCCGCATGTTAAGGTAAATGAGGTGAAATAAAAGTTTCCTTTTGGAATGTAATTTGCGAAAAGTTTCGCATTTTCCATTTGAATTACTTTGCCAAAGAGTTTTCTCATCTTAAAACTCTATATGTATGGTTGTATTTGAACGTTTGGGTGTACAAATGGCATCTTGATATTTGATATCTACATGACATTCTGGAACTTATTCGCATAAATTAATAACTTGTAATATTTTAATTTGTATTTGAGCCTTTTTCATGGTAGAGATGCATTCAAAGGATAACTTGTTCGTACGATTGGGAACTTCCAAGATTCTAATTGGATAAAGGATCCTTGAAATGTCATTATTTTTAAGCTTGTAACGTGAAATTATACTTCATACCTTTTTATATATTTTGAAAGGAGGATTCTACAGGACAACTCATTCATATAGTTTGGTAACTGTTTCAAGTATTACATTTTTTGGGACAAAATTTTTATATTTAGTTAGCGAACAGATAACTTTATGGTTATTTTATAGGCAGTTGGTCAATATTTATTCAATGAAACTTAAGGAATAGAATTATCTCATATATTTAACCGTTTTATGAAGGTTTGTGTACTCATCAAAACATAAAAACCTTTTATGAGTAACACTCAATAAATAAATGATCTAATTATCAGAGAAATCTGTCATTAATTCAATAAATGTTAAAGAGTTGGGTAAAATGTAATATGGTATCAGAGATATATTTCATGAATCTGAAACGATGTGGACAATATTAAAGATATAATTGTAACAGCTGTCATTGCCTATGAGCGTCAATATTTAAGAGCAAAGAAGGAAACGAGTAAAATTTGTAAACGCGGCCGCATATGGATAGAGATACGATCACAATTTTTAATATAATTAGTAAGAATGCGTGTGCTCCCTAATTATTGAAAACACAAAAGAACCAGTTGAATCAAAGCATGTTGAGTCTATTCTATATTTACGAGTATGTTCTCCGTAAATATTTTTATATAGCTTTTACCTAATCTTACCATCCCCAAGAATTGATTTATTTATATACATATGTATACCATAAATCTGTTGTAACTTTACTTTTCCGTATAAGCGGCAAATCAACCTGAACCTGGCTGAGAACATGTCGATCGATGGACCCTTATGTTCTACTGTAAGCCAAAAATTTCATGTGGTTTTAAGGTCCTGCCTAAAATCAAACGTGGATGTATCTAGAATTACAGCCAAAAAAAATCCTGTTTTACTCAATAAAAATTCGCATGGACTGCTCAATTACCCAGTAATCGGTACAATCAACCAAGTGATGTGAATAAAGGTATGGAACATCCACAGCAAAGTTATTTTCGAAAAATAAATTCACGGATTTAATACATGCCGAACTTGAGAATGATAAGGCTAGGAAGGATATTGTTTTAGCCACTTTTGTAAAAAAAATCTGAACTTAGCATGACAAAGTTTAAAAGAGGAATATTTGATAGCCTTCAAATATAGAAAATAATGAAAGATGCAAAATATGCTGACACCCTGAAGGTATGAGCAAATTTGAGTACCAAGTTAATCGGTATAAATTTTAGGATAATTTTGAGATGCCACATGGTGAAAGATTACTGCTAATTAAAAAAAAAGGATTGCGGACTGGAAAATTATAAAAAACACGCTCTGCAATGGTGTTTTATTGACATAGTTATAAAATATGTCTTCGATAATTGTTTTTCTATTTACTTTGATGCATCCTTATTTTTCAAAACAAAACTGACATTATAAATATAAAGTATCTCCGAAACATAAGACGGTAAAACGTCACAATACACATATTGATTTTTACATTCTATATAATGATAATGACTTAATGGCAATAGCATATGATATTTCCACCCGTTACTGATATATAAACCACACTTAAAAACTAAAAAACAGATTGACAATATCGAAGCAATGCGTGCGTGTCGGTGACAATGCAGGAACCTCAATTCCGCGACATGGACAAGTAGGAGATTTAAAGTTGAAACAATGAAATTCAGCCACATATGGAAAATTTCGACAAACCAGTGCCTATGTGTATGTTTGGAATCCCGTGGATGTCATTTATCAGATTTGTTATTCCAAAAAAAAACCCGATCCCATGTATGTATTTTATAACTCAATAAAAAAATTACAATGAAAATATTAAAAATTGTGTTTTCTGTTAAACTTAAATATTCCGTTATTTTTATATCCTTAACAGGTGTATTTCTCATAGCAACTGTATGCATTACTAAATCTGAATCAAATGGAAAAAGTTTTGTTTAGTTTTTACAAGCACATTATATATAAAAAACCTTCAAGTCGAATTAAGGTTATTTTATATAGAAAACAGATCTTCATTTTAATTTTGATCGATCATTTTGTATGGAAGCTAAATTCTATAGTGGTCCCATAGCTGCGAGTCTGATTATCGTCACGTTGATCATTTACATAGGTATTGCCTTAATATACCCTGTTCAGCGTAGAATTAATACGTATGCGAAATAACATTATAGCCTCCACAAAATATGGAGCTGAGAATCCAAAAATATGGCCGCAAGGCAACAGCAACAGTGCGTGTAAAGGGATTGACTTAAAATGAGGCGTTGGTGTTGGCGGCATTGACTCGTGCGGACGCAAACCCACCAACAAGGTGTGGCTCGACATGGCGTGTCACTGTGAACGCCAGTCAAAGTGACTGCGAACAAATAAACAAACAAATTAAACGGTGAAGCGCGAACATATGGTAAATGTGCTGTGCTTTGCGCAGCAGGATAGCGCGTGCGAAGGTAATTTCCGAAGCAATCGCGAGCAAATCGTTAAAATGCGATAACTGTGGCGAAGTTAAAGTGAGCTAACTATCCAGACAGATACATACGCGTTCTGCATGCATAGAGACATTACATAAATAAAACAAGTCAGAAGGCTACGAAAGCAAATAACAATAATTAAATGACTCCTCACTTAATTGGACGCGCTGATCAAAATACACCAACAAACACATCGTACATACATACATGTAACTGCACGAATTTTTATAGGTAAATAGAATGCGGGTAGTTGTCAGTAAAATGCGTCGGAAAGGAATAGAAATGTTCATAAGTCAGAGTGGAAACGAATGTGGTGCTTAGATGGAAGAGGAAAATAAAATATAAATTAAAATTAAAAGGAATTAGAACTACTTTGACAATGGGAGACCGCAGTGGGAGGGGAAGAGCGTGATAAATATTTTGGCTGTTCATTGTAATTTGTGTGTGGCTTTGGAAAAATTAGCTAAGTGGAACACTGGGGCACATATATATGTACATATGTATGTGTTGGTGCGCTAGAAGTCAATGGTATGTGTGTGCGTGTGCGTAAGGAGCAATTCGTTTAACAAATTAGCATAATTGTCCAGAACATAAAATTCTACTTAAATACAAGCGAAATAAAAATTGTTAATTACAAGCATATATGCTTAGATGACGCTTGTGTGCGTAAATTTGAGCATCTGCCTAGGTACACCTTTGCTATTCATTTGTTGTCCCATGGAACAAATTAGTTTGTATTCGCTAATTGCGACTTGGCATGCTTGAAGGCAATGATGGGCTCGACGGCAAAAAATTTGAAAATTGCTTTGACTTTAGATAAGCGCGTCGAGCAGTGATAGAAATGTGCTAAACTTAAACGGAGAGACCCAAGTGAAAATGAAAAAAATAATAATTTGACAATTAAATTTATTAGACGTGCTTAAAAGAAGTGCATATACATACATACATTGCCACATACGTACATATGTACTTATGTACATTTATGTGTGCGTGCAAAAGTACGACCAGCAAATGGTGCTCTTTCAGGTGTTTTGTGTATTTGAGGTGCGCGAAAATTATTTTTTTCGAAAGTTGAAACTTACCACGAAAAATCACTTGAGACATGGCAATAATGACATCACTTTAGACTGTCGCATAACACCTTTCCATGAATGAGTTTGTGTAATAACAGTTTTTGGTAATGTTGTGACGGTCGGAGGAAGTGGAAATTGTGTAAATTTTAGTTTTTTGAGAAAGAAATTTGATGAGAGTGTTAGTTTTTGATAATAGTTCACGAGTATTGATTGTTTGTTGTTTCAGACCCAAAAAAATTATCTCTTCCACATACAATATATACGTAGATATTGCTATTGAACCGACGTTTATTTCTATTGCAATATTGAACAAGTAAGGAAGGACTATGGATGTTTCCGAATATTTTATATGTAATCTAGCAGCTTTTAAAGGTCAAAGTTCAGGTGTTGAAAAAACATTGTATTATAAAATTAGCGTAATGTGCATTATTCGAAAAAACCGAATGGGTTAGAATCATATTTGGTAACGTATTAACATATACATATGTATTATAGATCGGAAACTCGTAGTTTCATTACTATATTTTGTGCGTTTCACAAACACGTTCACACAAATGAGACAAATGATTGACTTAAACTTAACCAAAGAAGCTCAATTTACATTGGTTATATAATTATATTGACTCCATTTTATTTATTTTTGACAGAAATACACACTATTTTCATAAAAAGATCTCTAAAATTTATTTATATCAGATATACGTAGATATGTTCAGTGTAAATCAGTTATTGGTACTGATATCCACTGTCCGATTTTGACAAATTTTGGATTTGGAAAGGCACACATTAAAGGTATTCCTATAACTTCATTGATGCTTTATATGTAAATGTTCCGTAAAGTAAAGGAATCATACGGAATAAAAAATTTTGTTCTATTTGAAATATGTTTTGTTGTAATACGATTTCGCCCTTTTACACAACAAATCACAAGAATGTCAGGGTTATGTTAATAACCAAATATTATTATAATTCGTAGAGCGGTTCCTGAGAAATAGGGTTTCACCTACAAGTGGGTGCTGTCACGCCCTTCACACTACAAATTTTGTTAACGGCTCCCATAAAGGTCTTTTGTACCATCTCGGCTGTCAAATAAAATGCTTCAATTGTATTAAAATTAGGCGATTTTCGTACATTTTTTTTAAAGAAAGAACGCGATTGAATATTTCGAACTTTTTTGTACGTAATAAGGTATATTTTTAGCTATATTTTAAGATTTTTTTTACAAAAATGTTGAAAAATATCGGAGTATGGCAGTCTTCCAAGGTAAAAAAATCAGAGGGTTTAGTAAACTTAAAAATATTTCCTATAATCCTATAACCTTTGAAGATATCAAAAACTAACAAAATTGCGTAATTTTGGAAAAAAAATTCATTTTTTAAGTAAAAATGGTCGTTTTTTTAATACCAAATTGACAATTTTCAACCAATCAAAAAAATCGAGGCGTAGGTATGATGCCAGCAAATTTGAAAAATGTAGATTCGAGAAAAACGCGTTTAAAGTTTCTCGTATATATGTTTGCAACTCCGGGCGGTCGCCCCTTAACGGTTTATGAGGTTTTATTTTAATAAATTTATTAGATGTCGGCACTCATTGTGTTGTGCCTAATTACAGTTTTATATAATATCTTAATAAATAGTTACGGCAAAATATATGTAGGTTGTCGCCTAATGCCGTTTTGTGGGCCTGGCAGTGGTCCGATTCCGCCATCTACAATACCAAACTTGGATTGATACCAGATAATACGTCTGCCAAGTCAATCAAGGTATCTTAATTTGTATTCAACTTACAGCTTGCACAAATGGATGGACGGACGGACAGACGCAAATTTCAACATTCTTATATATAACTCTATATCCACGTATACCGATTAGTTTTAGGTGAACAAAACTATTGTACTTTTATCCACAGGTTGCAAGAGTATAAAAGTACATAACACTTCAAAATTCTTATTGTGAAACTTTTAAACTGCGACAGTTGTTCAAGTGACGGCAGATAGCTTCACCTATTGTGTCATCCATTGTTGATTGTTTCACGATATCACACCGCGATCTCATTCACGCAACTACGAGTTGTATGACAATAAAATCATTCAGTTCAGCTCAAAGCATTCTGTGTATCCTACTTATACCCCCAATTACACTGTTTCGTAGATGAGTCTGTGACATTGACCATATGCGCTGCTCCGTACATTTTGCAATTTCAATGCTTTGTAATTGATCAGCGATAATCGCTGATTTTCAGTTGCTTTTAAGTATATCCACTTGTCAACGCCACGCAAGAAAGTCTTATTGGCTGGTAATGTTTTTTGCTTTCGCCATATCATCTGTCCATTTGAAGTATTTAGTAAATTGAAATAAAATTCATCGACATTAGCTTTACTTTTGTTGTTGCAAAATGGAATGAGAAACAACAGTAGCAAATGCCACCATCTTTCCCTTTGCCTTTCTTATTATGTGTCTCTCTTTGCGCATTATCGGCAATCGATTAAGTAAATGAGGAATCATATGAAATGACTTAAGTGAAGAGAGCAAATAAAATATACAAAGTATGGTAGAAAGACCCTTCTAAATATGTAATACATTTCATATACATATACATATATGTACAAACACCGCAATCAACAGGTCGTTTTGACAACCAATTTAAACTTAATGGTACATAGACACTGTTATTTGAAAAATCTCAATATGGTTGTTGCTTACGGTCGGAAGAAGCTTTAAGTCGATATTACTAATTTTTAACCAAATCGTAATAAAAATATTCTAAAACTTTATTGAGGCAACTTCCATAGAGATATATTGAATACAAACTAAACTAAAATGATGAGATTCAAAAAATTAGGTATATGAGAAAATGAGAATAAATCAAGAACGAAAATAATAAATCACCCAGGAAGAGTTCTAAATGCTTTATTTATGTTCTTTTAGAAAACTTTATTACTCGTATTTACCAAGTTTAACCACACTCCTAAGTCAACGAGAAGGACGAAGAATTTAATACTCCTGACGTTTTCGTAGAAACTTATCACCCTTTTAGTAGTAGAAAATGACCGTGATATGGTGGTGCTCTTGGTTGGTACTCTATTTGAACTATTCTCTAGCTGTACTGAAGCAATGCAAAATGAAATACTTCCATTGTGAATGGTTGATAAGCTTTATCAGTACTATATAATATCTTTAATAAGTTTTTACAGTTCAAAAATATTTATACCACAAATGACCCTCCTTCTTGTTTTCATTGAGTACAGCGTCTGCTCCTATGTTTCGGATCATTGACTTTCCGCAGATTCATAGTTATTTTTGTGGTAAAGCATTTGAGCTGACTGCATAAGCCCTTTCTATACAATTATGTCATTCCAACGGTGTTCAGATTTTCTAGCAGGTTCTTCATAAAGAGAGAAGCGTCCATCTACATGTAACTTTTCGGGGTTGCTTTGCACTCCTTTGAATAAATGTTTGTTATTTATTAGCCAAATGCATCTCAAGGCGTTGAACAATACAAAAGCTGACTGGTCTGTAAATATTACTTTGTTCTAATCACAGTCAATATTTTCCTACGCCCTGCAGCCTTTTATCAATGAGTGTTTTTGCTGCGTTTTACACATCTTTGAAATCTGTCGCCTTTTTAAACAAGGGACATATGTTTTAGCTTTGGAATAATAAATTTATCCTCACTTTGTCATCTAAATTTGCTGTTTATCCATCTAAGGATCATACCACCCCTTCACAAATGTACGACTCATATTTTAGTACAAATTTAAACTATTATTATTACGTAAAGTACCGGATGTTAGTTTCATAATCAACTACCGGAGGTAAGTTACCAGTTAGCATCTAGCAAAGTTGCAAACCAACGTTCACAATAGACGCCTCATTCACAGTTTAAGCCAATAACACAACCAAAAAGAAAAAGTGTTCAGTTTGAAAAGCACTGCATTCAGTTAACCTGATAAGTACAGAAAAATCACGATTTATGTATAATTTTTTCTCCGACCACATTTTCTCTAGCAAAATGAAATGTCGTAAATACTTTAATCAATCTAAGAAGAGCTCAGTTAGCGCAAATTCAACGTGTTCTTTTATGGCATATATTGATATTGACTCCTATGAAACCCTCTCGGGTGTAAACTTTAATATCTCTGGTGCATTTATTTATAGATATATGTATCACTACTAGTGACCAGCACTTACACCAACAACAACGTCAGCCTCGAAATCCAACCCAGAATAACTTCTGGCAACAGGTGCTACTTCACACTGATTTGGCAATCGAGAAGTAAAGTCGTCTTTCGACGAACAAAGACCAAATTCATCAAGCCACTCATCACCCCGTCCTGCTTTTTGGTATAGAGGCATGTAGGATGACAACGTTTGATGAGTCGAAGTTACTAATTTTCGAGAGAAAAGTTCTGCGGAAGATTTATAGTTCTTTGCGCATTGACCACAGCGAATAATGCATTCGATGGACATTGACATAGTTCAGCGAATTAAGAGACAGCAGCTACGCTCGCTAGGTCATGTCGTCCGAATGGATGAAGGCGATCCAGCTCTGAAAGGCTGGTACTGGCTACTCTTGCAATGTCCCATTGGGGCCAAACAACGAAGACGAAGAACAACTGGCGCGCTGTTATAAACTCGGCTATAACCGCCAATAAAAAAAGAAGATGAGTGCGAGACCACCCTTATTCAAGTGTTTTAAACCGCATATAACCCTAACTAATGAAATTTCTTGTACCAAATAACAGTCATGTATCTTATTAGGGGGTTTAATTATGGCACTTTATACATTTTCGATTAATTGCGTTGTAATGGTACTATTCCGACCAACTGCAATACCAACCTTCTCCCGAAGCCGGTTAGTCACTCGGATTTCAACGTATTCGTCAACCAGATCATACATATATGTATGTATACAAACATTATCAAAAACAATGACGATACTACCTATAATCGAATATTTCTGAGTGTGTGGTAAAGTATGTCAAGCTTTGAAACGGAGACTCCAAACAACACAGCCGAATGCCAGTAAAATAAATATCAACCCTCGTATTTGATTGAAGAATTCTAAGTGTGTGCTTGATGATATTTCCTTTGTGCCTCCGGTGTGTACCGTGAATTTGTCCGCCTGCGGAATTTGCAAATAATGCAATGCGTAAACGCTTAAAACACTGCATTGAAATACAGTACATTGTACAATAGCTCGATATTTGTACTGCATGCAGCATCCTTGCTAAGGATCCTGTTTGCCGGTTGCTTCGTTCTACTAGTGTAACGTGTGTGATTATCTGAACGCAGATGTGTGCTGTTAGGGACTCCGTGTTTACTCGTATTCTTTTTTTAACGGAGCGATTTTGTACTGTGTACAGTCACAAATCTCTGAAATTGAGATTTTAAATTAAAGACAATTTTTGTGACTTGAAACGATTTTGCAATTCTGTAAATGACAATCACAAATATCTATTACATTTCATTATTTAGAGATGTATTTACATTTGAATGAAAAAAACTATGTCGATAACAAATATTAAATTATCACTGTTTATTAGACTCTCAAAATTTTTCAAAAATTTAAACTAAACTTGTTGGAGGTGTATGATTGTATTAATTTTGGTTAAATGTTAGTGGAATAATATAGGAAGATTTCGAGCAATAAATGCTATTTTCGCAAGTTTCAATAACAATAGCTTAAAGACACTATTTGTGTAACTTTTTGCTCTGAAATCGTCTTTAGTGCCTGTTTTCTGAATCTACATATGTATATAATAATAAATAACAATGATTCAAATCTTCTTCTTCTTTACTGGCGTAGACACTGCTTACGCGATTATAGCCGCGTTAACAGCGCGCCAGTCGTTTCTTCTTTTCGCTACGTAGCACCAATTGGATATTCCAAGCGAAGCCAGGTCCTTCTCCACCTGGTCCTTCCAACGGAGTGGGGGTCTTCCTCTGTTTCCCCCGGTGGGTACTACGTCGAATACTTTCAGAGCTGGAGTGTTTCGTCCATCCCGACAACATGACCTAGCCAACGTAGCCGCTGTCTTTTAATTCGCTGAACTATGTCAATGTCGTCGTATATCTCGTACAGCTCATCGTTACATCGAATGCGATATTCGCCGTGGCCAACGCGCAAAAGACCATAAATCTGTCGCAGAACTTTTGTTTCGAAAACTCGCAACGACGACTCATCCGTTGTTGACATCGTCCAAGCCTCTGCACCATATAGTAGGACGGAAATTATGAGCGACTTATAGAGTTTGGCTTTTGTTCGTCGAGAGAGGACTTTACTTTTCAATTGCCTACTCAGTCCGAAGTAGCACCTGTTGGCAAGAGTAATCCTGCGTTGGATTTCCAGGCTGACATTGTTGGTGGTGTTAATGCTGGTTCCAAGATAGACGAAATTATCTACAACTTCAAAGTTATGACTGTCAACAGTGACGTGAGTGCCAAGTCGCGAGTGCGACGACTGTTTGTTTGATGACAGGAGATATTTCGTCTTGCCCTCGTTCACTGCTAGACCCATTTGCGTTGCTTCCTTGTTCAGTCTGGGGAAAGCAGAACTAACGGCGCGGGTGTTGAGGTCGATGATATCAATATCATCGGCATACGCCAACAGTGTACACTCTTATAAAAGATTGTGCCTGCTCGATTAAGTTGTGCAGCTCGAATAATTTTCTCCAGAAGCAGATTGAAGAAGTCGCACGATAGGGAGTCGCCTTGTCTGAAACCTCGTTTGGTATCGAACGGCTCGGAGAGGTCCTTCCCAATCCTGACGGAGCTTTTGGTGCTGATGATTCAAATAGAGGTACTTTTTTCTATAGTCTTTTTTTGACAGATCACAAATGAGTCGTGTCAAGTTCTCATGTTATGTTGATGCTGTATTATTTGGCATTTCATCGTGGAAATACTTACGCTTGAACAACGTTTACAAATCCTTCAACTTTTTTCCGAAAATTCACGTTCTGTCAAGAATGTGTATCGCGCGCTTCGCTCAACTTATTGTCAACTTAATCGGCTTACTCATTCATTATTGGATAAAATTCCACCCAATAGACCACGTCCAGTATGCAGTGAAGAAAATATAGAAGCCGTAGCTGAGAGTATTCAGTCGATTCGGCCCTGCTCGCAGCAACTTGGAGCGACGTATGGAACGACTTGGCGCGTTTTACGTTGAGATCTTAAATTGAAAGCGTACAAAATATAGCTTGTGCAGGAACTGAAACCGCTCGATCGTCTATGGGCTCTTGAAAGATCCTACGCTTTCGAGCCAAATTTCGATTTCAGCGATGACGCCCATTTTTGGATCAATTGGTAAGTAAGCCAGCAAAAATATTGTATTTGGGACAAAGAGCATATTTCGGAGCATCGGTTCATATTTCTTTAAAAATAATGCCGGTGACAACATAGAAGAAGATTTTAAGACAATCCTTCTTAGAATAATACATAGATGTAGAACGATGTACGCTTCATTAAAGTTGAGATAATACATATTTAAGCTTTTGAAACACAATTAATAATTCAAGTTTTTATTTACATGTGTTAGTACATTGTATAATAAAATAAGTCAATAAAATATTACAACATAAAAGCGAAAGAAAGCTCTTTCATTCTGGGAACTATAAACTTATCGATACAATTTTACAGCATTCAAACACCTACAAATCTTTCACCTATAGGCTGTGGAGTAATTTGAAAAATCTTGGCTTAAAAGATAATTGAAGCTGTATTATTCTATATTAGAAGCAAATATAACTGCTAAAATTGATCGCTAATTGATGTATAATTCTAGCTGTAACTTTAATTCATAGATATGAAATACGCGAGAATACAAAATCTTTGGTTTCACCCGAAATTCGCCATTTCATTCTTCTTTAATATAAAGTTTTGCCATCACCTAAAAGTATTTTCCCGCCTTTGATCCTTGCATATTGTGAGAGTATAAAATAATATTTGGTTACACTCAAACAGAGCCTTTCCTTACATGCGCGAAAAATTTAGAAAAATGGAAAAAGGGCACAGAGATACTTCACGTGCCGGCTGACGTAAAGAGGTAACTGAAACAGTCGGTGTCTCAAAAATCTGTGGGTTATAAACAACTACTGCATGAAATATTGTGCATGAGCAAGCTTGTGGGAACCTGGTCCGCTGTGATCTACATTACATATCAAGAGGAAAAGATCTTGACTCAACTAATTGCCCGTTTAGCAAAGGGAAAAGTGCTCTTCCACCATGACAACGTACCGACTGAAATTTGAGTCTAATAATATTTTTCAGAAGAGTTAAGGAATTTGGAATTCAAGTGTATTTAGCTAAAATAAGACTAGATATGTTGAGGAATAAATTACTCCAAATAATTATTGAACCTTTTAAATAATATTGTGCCCATCGAAATAAATAAACGTTTCAAATTCTTTTACCACCCACGTACTACGAGTACTTGTATATGTATGTGCATAACCATGTTCAAAAGTCAATATCTACTAATTACGAGTAAGCAAACTGTCAACCACCACCAGAAACAGAAGCAGCCCGAATCAACCCCAAACCAAAAACTCACCCTCATTTTCTGATTAAGTTCATAGCTCTTAAGAGGCACCAATGCTTTGGTCCTAGGTGACTACTGCGACGGCTGGTCGCCTGGTGTACTAAGGTTGTTTCCAGTTACGACGTAATTGTAAAGCGGTGCAACGATAGCGATAACCACAGCGCCTGGGTCAGGAAACTATGATACGGTTGACATTACAAAATTACCAAGAACCTCATCGACTTTGTCAGCATGTATACATATGTACATACTTATGTATGGCACATTTGTGTTATGTTGTAAGAACGTTGCAGAATGTAAGCCATAAAAGTGTCCGTTAATGACTTAAGCATAGTACTGTTAAAGCGCATTGTACGAATCTACAGTTTCATTCACAAAATTAGCCTTGAAGCCATTTGTTGCTTTTGTTACAATATACGGAGATACTGTGCTACAAGCTTGCGGAATAATATTATGTTAAGCTATTCCAAATACCCTCTAAATCCCAATTAATATCAAATTATTAATTTAACCTTCAACTCTATTTTGTAACGGCTGAGATAATCTTCAAATTGGCCCTTTACTGCGGCAATATTTTCGACTATTTGTAATGAATATCAACTGTATAAATCCTTCTAAAGCAAATTCGATCGACGTAGTTCTACCAGCCCTCTGCATTAAATTTCCACGAGAATGTACGCGGGCACGCATGTCCTACTAAATCAACCCCAATTTATCTGCTCTCTGTTAGTAGTTACCATGGTGTTGCAATACAGATGAACTCAGTTACTCACTACCTCTAACCTCTCAGGGTACGGAAATGCATGCATCCCTTATTGCGGTACTATTTAGTATCTATGTAAGTACATACCTACATACAAATGTAAGTATATCTGTATGTTCGAATATATAACTCTCGACAAGTGGAAAAAACTGGTATGTCGACTATACCACCTCAGTGCTGCCGGTAGTGGCAAAGCAAACTAAGCATCGATTTCATAGCTTCTGGGTGCCTGGTATTCCTTGGGCGTTACCTTAAGAAGGGTTAAATAGCGCTGATGGACACGTGTCTAATTTAACGCGGCAGTGGCAGCGGCAACACGATTCACCGAATGCAGTGTAAAACTTATTTAAATGCAAATTGCAATTCATTCAGAAGAGCGTGTTGGATTGGGGATAAGGAGTGGTCCTAGCAGCAAAGTAAATTGCTTTGTTATCAAAAAGTTACACCATTTTAACAGTTCTACCTTTACTCCACTTCTTAATATTTCATTTATTAAATTAGTCTATTATTAGAGACTTGTATGTATACTATTTAGATACTATGGATGGTTGGGATGATTTAAGACATTAGCATTTGACTGAGAGAGGAGCAAGGAGAGAGAGAGAGATGTTTAAGAACTCAGCTCGTAGTAAATAAATTTAGTTACACCCACCCATCGGGTGGTACCACCACAATCTGGGCATTAAAACGGACCAGCCTACTTTCCGTACACTCTCGTCACATACATATTTGTACATATATTTTGAACAGTGGTGCTGCCAAAGGTGTACCAAACACATTGATGGAAGAACAGGGATATTAAAAATTAAAAAAAATATGTTAAGAACTTAGGAGAAATTCTGAATTTTTATCATTCAATCCATTTATTTTCATTTGATAATTAACGAAAAAAATTACCGATGGGTATTTTGGCCGACATCCTATTATGTAAGATTAATTAAAAAATCCATCTACCAACCTATTTACACGTTTTTGAATAGCTTTGCTTACAAGTGCCCATGGCAAATATATTACCTTTTATACAAATATAGTATTTCCTAACAAATGCGTACTTTAGGAAAATCTTTAGAAATAATTTTATAGATCCTGCGGTTCACCATTATCATCTCCAATCGGGACTTGATCTCATAAGAGATATACATAATTAACTACAAAATATGTAGTGTCTTCTTATAGAAATGTGAACTTTTATCCCGGTCTGTGTAAATATATTCTTATCGCTTTTAAGGGCCCACCTAATATATCTAACTTCACCAGCGCTTTTTATTCTCTTACCTTAGCTTTTTACACGGAATGTAACTTTAACGGTTGCTGAGAATGCTGAACTCCTGTTGCTAGATTTCAAATAAAATTCTATCGGGCTAGTAGCGAACTCTCTCCTCCTTCAGCTATTAGTTTCCTGCGAGGATTTATTTATTACTTTCGCTCTTTGGCAACTCAAGAATTTTCAAAATTAGTCTTCGCATAGACATATGAGCGCATTTAGTTTATCAGTTTTACGGAGACACATGTTTTGTTTTTCGATTACGAATTTCTATGTACAACATGAATTAGACTTCGAAAATACATTTTCTATCTCCGAAATTAAAAAATGGAATTCGAAATTGAAAATCGAAATCATCGCATTTCTTACCAGTTTGTATGAAATACATTCTTCGAAAACATATTATAATTCTAACAGGAAGTAGCATCGTCGAATACAAATATTCGATATCGAAAAAGTACAGTTCGCAGTGAACTATTCGAAGTGCCAGGATTATTTATCCAAACTTATCCGTGCGCAAAACCGTATTAGACTTTCCCTAATATGAAACATAGATGTCGCCCTATCTCTTTCCCAAAAGAGCATATCTCTGTCATTAACCACATTGACAGAGTGTTGAAACACTGTTATATGTATATACAGTGGGGACCAAAACCGTCAAAATGTTTACTGAATGCGATAAATGTATAACTTTTTTTGAACTAGCATTATCGGGTGTATATTCATACACAAAAAAAATATTTTATTCCTGAACGAAACGATGGTTTTGCACCACTCCTTAATTATGCTATGAAAGTCCCTCTATATTTACTGGAATGGCTGGATTAGGTTATTCAACCGAAGTTCTGAGCGGAGGGGGAATCAAAAACTAATATCAGTTAAGTTTGTATGGCTTGTCAGTTAATAAAAATTTTCAAGTGTTTTATTGTGAACCAAACAAAAATATCCGAAAGTTATTTTCATTTATTAAGTACAGTAGAATCGCGCAAAAGTTAACTCGCGAGAAAGTTAAACCTCCGGCTGCGTTTACCGATTTTGAGCGTTCACGTACCGCTCTAAAAAGTTAACTTTTTGTTAACTCTTCTGAGCTTATCTACTTTTTAAAACTCAACCATTGGTTTGGCAAGAAAAACAATTGAATTTTTATGTAAAAGATTATTGTCGGAGTCGCGAGGTACGTACGGAGTTTGTCATGATCGTTTGAACTTGTGAGTTGTTTATAGTTAGTGTGTTAAAAAATGTCAACAAAGCAGAAAATTAGCGTGGGACTATAATGTATCTAAGGCGGCCATATAACAAAATAAAGAAATAATGTCAGGCAATTTGGGAGGCCGTGCCAAACACACATGAATTTGCTACTAAGAAAACTTTACATAAATCGGAATATCCTGCTCTTCGGCACCTGGCCGAAAAATAGCTAAGGACATTTACATACATATGTTTTAGGGCGGGTCGATTTAAAAATCGCTCATTGCTCTGTGAAAATCGTATTCTAGGGATCAAAATAAGAAACTTTGCCGAAGGAAACATACCTCTAAAACGAATTTTGATGTCCCCCAATTCGGGTCGAACTTTTGGGTAGGAGCAAATTTTGAAAAATCCCACTTTGACCCATTTAGAGTGCTCCAATCGAGTCCAAACATGCCAGTGGCACACCCCCTGGAACTCCCCTGAGGGGTTCCCCATACAATCATTTCAAAAAATCACCATTTTTGGCCTTTACATGAAAAAATCAGCTAAATGGCTATGTTTTTTCTTTATTTTTATTTATTTATTTATAATAATATCTATTTTTTCTCTTAAGAAATTTATTTAGTCGGAACATATGTAAATGAAAAAATTAATTTAAGTGAGTTATAGAAAAGAAACTAAAAAAAATTATTGTTTGAAGTCTTTTTTACTTTCAAGTCTGGGCAATTTCGCACGGCTCTCTAATGTCGTCGCCATAACAGCCTCTACATTTTCCGGTATTTGAACATGTCGTTCCGTTCCTTGTAATGGAATTTTTGGATCATTTAACGGTGGATCATCTTGATTTAAATATTCTTTCAATGTATCGTACGGAATGCTTCGCGTGAATTGTGGTTCAAATACGATATTTATATCATTCAAATTGATCATTTCCGTATAACTTGTGCAATTAAAGTTTATATCTGGTTTTTTATAAACTCTAAGTTCCATTGGCTCGTCAACATCGGTTCGATAGCGTAGAATTTTCTTGATGGCACAGTCGCGCATTTCTTTCCTATCATCAAACAACATTGATAACAAGATATTTTCCGAATGCGCATAATATGAATTATCTTTAATTACTTGATTGACAATTTTGCGTAAACGAGGTTCTAGAAATCGTGACCATAAGACTGCTCAAGTTAGGATACCGAAAAAACCGATCGAAAATTGGAATGACGATCGAAAAACGGAAGACGATGAAAATTTTGATATGGAACAACAGAAGCTAAGTTTTTCGGAAGCAGTTGAATGCATCAGTGCCTTGATAAAGTGGTATGAAAATAATAATGATGCAAGTCAGGATGGATGAGTGATTGATAAAAAAAAGAAACAAACAAGTCTCGACAATCCCTTACAATTTAATATGTACATCTGTATGTATTATGTTTAAAAGTACAAACTAAATTTAAGTTTCTGTTTTATTAAGAGTGGGTCAAGCAAATAAATTGAACGTATAATTTCCGTGTTTTTGTTCCAAATTCGAAAACCCTTTGGAAAAGTTATAATAATATTCAAAAAATTAAAACACATTTGGGACATTTTGGTTAAATTTTTCGCGGTTTTACTGTAATAAAAAAATTGAGGACGGGGAATGGGTGATACGTAAGATAAGACGAAAATTAACAGGTACTAACAGAGGCATATTTTTGGCATCGTTCGCAAGAAAAATTTTTGGTAAATACTTTAATTTTTGGGGGCTGCTTCACCTGGTGGCATGCATATTTATCGTTTGTATAGAATAAGTGGAATAATAAATATGCAGATCTATCTGCGAATTCTAAACTCTCTTGGCGAATGCGCCTACCCACTAGAATAAATCAATTTCCAACAAGACGAAGACCCGAAATATACGAATAAAATTGTTCAAGAATGGCTTCAAATCAAAAATTTAAAACTTTCAAATGGCCAGCACAGAGTTTCAACCTTAACCCGATAGAACATTTTTGAACATACCAAACATGGACAAACTGTGGAGTCGGGGTACAGGAGTGGAGAAATTTACTCCACTTAATTACTGCAAACCTTGTTGAAAGTATGCTCACATGTACAAAAAGGGTAATAAAAGTAAAGGTTTATGGGCAAAGCACTAAGCCCTTTGTCTGTGTACAGTAAAAAAACTGTCAAAATGGCTTGTAATTGGTATTCATCGTAAATTTTCGATTTTTTTGAATAAAATACTTCTGTTCTGTTTTATATTTTTAATAAGCTAAAGAATTATATTTATTTTGGTGTATGAATAATGGTAAATACGCTAGCAGAAAAAAAGTTATAAGGACCTTTAGTCGCAGTTCAGTAAATGAATAATGAAAAGAAGTAACTTACGAGTATGAAATAACTTCTTACTGTGTTACAGACATATTTGCCCTGAATAGTGATAATTTGCTTTTGATTTACATATATTCGTGTCATGAAAACCCCAAGTGTTATCATCAAAATTTGGGAATTGAACCTTTTTTCTTTTATTAATATCAGTCTTAATCTCTTTAACTTCCATTATATTTCTTCGACCGTACATTATTGGTTCTACCCGATCGGCGTATTAAACTTTTGTGATCCTATCCCAATGGAATGCTTCTGTTGGAATAATTAACTTTGTTTAAGATAACTTTTCATTAATTTGCCGGAAAGTACACCGCATCTGATGTAATTCATAGAGTTAATGTTATTTATGTTATTACAACAATAAATTCTTTTCTGATATGCTGAAATTTGCAAAGACATACATACATATGTCACATATATACATATATTTATACATGAAGCAATATGTGACTTATTTTAGGAATAGAGCAGTTATCACGAACATTATAGTGTTATAAACTTACTATGTAAAATGTACTTGAGCTTTTATAAGCACATGTCGCATATGGTAGATCTAATCTATATATATAAAAGAAAGTTGTTAGTTACACCATTTATAACTCAAGAACGGCTGAACCGATTTGGCTAAAAAAATAATAATTTCAAAATTCATGTTTGTAGGAATCATTTGAATATATGCGTACAATTTTAAACAGATTCTTCCTCAAAAATAATACAATTGCTAAGTATTTGGAATAGACTTAATGTGGAAAACGTATATTATGGATATAGGGCTTAGGCCAAAGTATAGATCAATTCCATTTTAACTTAACGCTGAGACCCGTAATTATTAAGAAAACTTGTTCATTTAGTATCATTAAAATATCACATTTTGATCAACTCGAGAAGTTTAAAGTCCGATGGAAAAGCGGAAATCATTATATGTTGTCTTTTGAGGACAAAGAAAGGGACGGGTTAATAGCATTCATTTAGACATTGCTCAGGTATATTCAAAAACGTGTTTACAAGAATTTAAGAATTTTTTTTTAAATATACGACTCATACACTGCCCGATTTATGCTTCATAAGGTTTGTTAGAAAAATGAAAATAATTATATAAAGTGTACAGGTATGGGAGTTAGGGATAGTACTGAACAGATTTTATCATTTTTTGACAATACTATTTTAACATACTATTAGCATACCACATAATAACTAAATGCTCTCTAGGTTTCATTAAGGTACCTCACGTACCATCATATACCAAAGTTATCAGGATAACGGATCCTCCCACTAATGAGTGGGAAATTTTTTTTTCGATTGGTACTCGGAAAAAAAGGTTCCTAGACACCTCTAAGAAAGCCTCTCCAAAAATGAGTTTTTAATTGTAACGGGAAGGTCCTCCTACATACAGTTTTCTATTTCTTATTATCAGATAGAAAAATTTATATCTCGCTTCCAACTACTTGAAAAAATATCTTTTTCCTTAGGTTTTGTAGGAAATTAAATGCTCTAGAAAAAAGGTCTGATATGATTTTTTCGTAAACCCAACCGTTTAAAAGATATTAAGAGTTAAAATTTGATTATTTTTGGGAACATTTTTTATTTCTTATTAATTTTATAACTCAATGAAACAAAATTATTAATGATCAACAACAGTCGATTATTTTTATGTAAAGATCGATTCATGACCAAACTGAGAGTCGACTTTTCTATTCCTAAATAATTCTTTCTCCATACATTTTGTTCTGTTTTTGTACTGTTCAACTCAAATTCATTCCAAATTAGTAGTAATATTATGGTACTTTCTCGCTTAGTTTCACCGATTTTACAATTAAGCCAAATTAAAATTGTAACTGGGAATACTGTATGTACGCTCCTTCCGCCAAACCACCTCGAGCGTAATCCACGTGCGGCATCAGCTCAGGTACATAAACAAAAACTTCAACAGTTAAGACGTAAAATTACGCTATAATAAATGTTTATGATTTTATTTATTAAAAAAAGGTAGGTTCATAGCAAATGTATTTTTCCGAAAAGGAAGAAGTGGCACGGTGCCATATCAGGTTAATACGAGGAGTGGTTAACGGTTTAAATGTGATTTTTGGTCAAATAAACCTCTTTAATAATGTCCTTCGAATGTGTTCTTCAATTTGTGCGGAACAAACTGTGCACACACCTTTCGTAAGCCCAAATGTTCGGTCAAATTGCGATAAATCGATGTTTGGGAGAAGTTCAATTCCATTTTCGTGAATTTCAATGATGATTTCGGCTGATTTTTGATGAATTCACACACAGTTTCGATGGAGTTTCCGGTGATCACGGATTTTGATTGCCCTCGCGACCACTTTGGCTCGCCATATATTTGTTTCATCAATTTACCAATTTTAAGTCAAAATTTAATTTTGGCTCTTTGTTCGAAGCTCATTTTCGCACCGATAACACAAACATACTGACACTTAAAACGCAATAACTTCACTTCCAATATATGAAATGTCATGAAATTCTCACTGAACAATCGATAAAGATAGCTGATTCTTACGCACTGGTCGACATATAGATAAACGAAGGATCGGTTTTTTAATCTGCAAAGATACAATTTATATTTATTTTCCTTCGTCCAATACTTAGTTTATGGTATTAATTAAACCAACTGATGTGATCACTTAAGTTTGTTTTCACAGACACCATTCATCAGTTGAACTATATGATTTGAAAACTACGGAAGAAATATCGTTAACATATAATAATGACAAAATGGGGCCAAGATAAGATGCAAATATTAACAATACTCTCACTCCGCTAACACATTAACAATTTCCATAAGAATATTTAAAGCTATGTAAAGGCTCATAGGCTATATAAAGCAGATTGCAATTTGTGTCATTGAAAATTGAATTAGCTGATAGTCGCCTCAACAACACGAACCATTACATACAGGAAAGTAAAGTGCTAAGAATTGAAACGAGCAATGTAAAGTATTGGATGCAAGTGTTTCTGCTTCCCCTTCTCATTATCTTTATACAATTCCGTGCAGCTCGAGTTAATAAGAAATATGTCTTCTATTTCGGTAAAGCCTCATTGGCGTGTGTGCTCCTACTGCTGGCATTTAGGTTGTTTGCTAGAAAGAAACTAAACACAAATAGCCTCAATGCAGCAGCTTACAAATTGACAAATAATCTAATTAGCCATCGGCGATGAGTTTCGGATGTCAAAAGAAAATCGGCTGCCGACAAGGGAAGGTGACAACCAGGCGCTTAGCAGGGGAATGAACAGCTACAATTCAATATAAGTACGAAGTAGAAAGAAAAAAGCAACAACAAGTTATTATGTCAAAATGTCAAATTGAGTGGTAATAAACTGTACACTAAAACATATGTACAAGTACAGTGGTGGCTACGAATGCCCTACTAGAAGCTTACTCAGTTATGATGGAGAGCTGTATATAAGCTAAAATTCTCCCTTACTATTTTTTTTTTGCACACTAAAGGGCAAATATAGGGTGGGCCATATAAAATATTAAATTTAAAGATAGGGCGTAAAAGATTAAGTGTAGCGCTTGCTGTATGGCACGCAGCGCCGTCCTGCTGGAACCAAATGTTGTCCAAGTCTTCCTCTTCAATTTGCTTGAAGAATATATATATATCGTTCACCATTGATGGTTACGACGGATGATTCCACCAGACCAAAATCCGCACCATACAGTGATTCGTGCTGGGTGCAATGGCTTCTCGACGATTACGTGCGGGTTTTCTGTTCCCCAAATGCGACAATTCTGCTTGCTAGGTGGAAATGAGCCTCGTCCGAAAAGATGATTTTTCGGTAAAATTGACCATCCTCGGTCAAACGATCTTCTGCTCAATTTGTCAATATTTCCCAGTTTTCTTCTAGTGAATAGCGACCCATTTCGTTAATTTTAGACTTTTTCCTGAATATCTGTCACTTTAAGAATGGTATTTGACGTTTCCAATGCCGAAATATAGATAATTCAAATTTAAAACGAGATGACGAGAAAAGTGGAGATACGGTTGACAGACTGTCTGTACGTCGATGAAATTTTCGGATGTGGATTCCTTAGTACAAAAAAAATACGAGTTTGTAGATGGCGTAATCGGACCACTGCCACGCCCACAAATCCCCATTAACCGAAAACATATAAAGTGCCATAACTAAGCACTAAATTTAAATATAAAACTATATTTTGGAACAGGGGATCGCATTAGCAAGGGACCCCTGTGGGCTAAAAGTTTTGAAAAAGTGGAAGTGTTCCCACCCTCTAATAAGTTTAATGTATATATATCCTAAACAACTTAAGCTGCAACAACCAAAAGCTGTGTACAAATCTTATAAAAACTTCTACCCACAGTGTGGAAATGGATGAAATCGGATGATAACCCCGCTCACTCCCGATATAACAGTACTGTTAAAAACTACTAAAAGCGCGATAAATCAATAACTAAATAAGCCAGAGACATTAAATTTTACTACCGAGCTGGTAGGAGAGAGCCTTGAGCCGGTGTGAAAATTGGAAGACGGGCGTGGCACTGCCCACTTTTTGGTGAAATCCCATACCTCGGGAGCCAACTTACCGATTTCAACAAAATTTAGTATGTGGCATTCTTCTTACATTTCTATGCCACATTGACGAAATCGGACAACAGCAATCACGCCTATTTCCCATAGAGCACAATTCTAAATTCCACTTGATTCCTTCAGTTTCCAATACACAAATCATGAAGCAATTAATATAACGGGATAAAAATTTGCACGAATAATGTCTTTAGAAGGTCTTTTATGACCCAGAATTGTTTAAATCGAATAAAAACTGTTCAAGCCCCTAGATACCGAATATTTAGATTCCGGTACCTATAGTTGAGTTCTGATCGAAAATGTCGTCAATGTTTTATATATATAACTGAAATTAAGGGACAATTCCTCCAATAATGGTATGTCTCTATGTCAAAAACACCTTAAAGTGTTTCCCTGGCTTTGATTCTTGCAAGTTGCAAGAGTATAATATGTTCGGTTGCACCCGAACTTATCGCTTCCTTACATGTTAACATTAAATTGCATTATGATTTGTTTCTCTTGGTTGTTGGAAATGAAGGTCGAGAGAATGTCTGAGTGTAATCGGGCGCTTAAGCATTCTTTAAGCTTATTTCGATTCCAAAGGAAACGCAACTAAGCACAATTTAATAACTTTCTAAATTTTGAAGTTTTTCCATTTTAGCTAAAGTACAAGTACTTGTAATGTTATAAGATTTTAACATCAACAACTCATGTTTTCTTTCTGCCAGTTCCACTTTACTAAAATGACGAACCCTAACATATTATTAAATTATATTTTTCTCAATCGGAGCGCTAAACTAATTTTTCGTAATTCCTTTTAATGGTGATGTCCTTTAATCTGGGCTATTTCTAATAATACATTGCAATAATTTCGGAATCCTGAAAATCTTGACATTCCTTGAACAGCCAATACTGCCTTAGATAAGATAAGAAGATGCACAGATAAGAGATGAAGTTTTAAAAACACCGGTTGTGAGTATTCAACATTGATAGAAACCTAATAAGATGAGCTTGATTGTATCTTTTTGCCTGCCACTGTTTACAAATCATAATACTAAACACATTGTGAATGGGAATGTCCACCCACCACCTCTGTGGTTAGTCGCCACTATCCAAAATTGGTCCATTCGGACGAATATTTTAGAACTCAACGACTTTATTGAATATATACATATATATGTATATGTATATTTAAATATTAATATAAAATACGTACAAGGATGATGTCGAATGGCGATATTTTTATTTCGAAGTGTTGAGAATTTTCTAGCATATTGCTCAAATAATGCACTGCAGATCAATTGTCGCGTTGACATCCCTGGAGATCCTTTTGATGTGCCTAAGTACCGCTGAGTGATGATACTTGCACTACGTGTGCATATTTCCTCTTCCCCAAGTCGTGGATGGAGTCGGAACTGCTTGCCTGCTATTTGCTCAGTACGCTTATTCTAATTAGCTGCATTCCTCATTAACCGCGACCACAGGCATTTCGACAGTTGCTCACTCCATCATTTAAGTCATTCAAATCTGCCGTCGCTTTGGAGTGCCATTTAGTATGTTGGTATGTATGTGTGTAAGTGTGTAAGAAATGAGTAATTAACTTTCCCTTTTTGGAAAGTTAATAATTCATAATTGAGCAATTTGTTGTCGCCTCTTTGAGGAGATCAAAGACAGGAACCGACCCAGCCGCATCAGAATATAATTGAAGTACTCATATGAACATAAAAAATGTATAAATGTCAAACTTTTCTGATCATTAATTTCATCAACAAAATTTTGCAAAGTTAAAAGCTAAGGGGAATAAATCAGTTGGTTAACAATTTACAGCAAGCTTTGAAAGAATAACAGTATCCTTCTTAAAGGCACCTGATTAATGAACATAATTATTTTCTATACTCTGTTTTCTTTCTCTGGAATTCCAACAGAACAAAGCAAAAAAAATAAGGCTGTTTAATTGACAAATTTATTGAAGGAGTAGTTGTTAACTTCCTTAGAAAATTTGGTTGGAACATTAAATATAACGACAACATAAATATGTATGTGAGTTAGCGAAGGTGAATACATTAATAACAGATGATCTAATAGAAATTACAAAATGTCGACTATAGTCAGCAGGGTTGCCTCTTAATAGGTGAAACGCCATAATTCAAAAAATTCTTAGCAAACATAAAATTTATAAAACATTCTCTTCATATTTGTATATTATTTGTTTGAAATTGAGCGGACTATATCTTTTCAGGGTCCAGATATCGAGTATGAGAAGCTCCGAAGAATGAGCTTGTGCGAAATATAGATAATAATACCCGTTGTATTCTGCAGTTATTGAAAATGAAATATGTACCTGTCTTAGCAAGCCATCAGTCTCACAGTTTTCCGCAATAATACTGTGGCTGGGCACCCAAACCAGCAATAAAATTTCGTATTACATATGTACATAAGTATATTAAATATTCTAATTTCTATCCACACGATTTATTTAAAAGTGAATTTTTCAACCGATTTTGCCCGAACTAAACCATTGCTTAAATACTGATCTTGCGTTTCGTGTATTCGAGATTTTTTTATTTTAGTGTAACCGACTTGTAAATAGATCACAAAGCACTCATGCCGTGTATGTATGTATGTATACATACTTAAATTATACACCCATGAATATTTATTATATGAAAGGAATAGCCTTTCTCACAGCGATACGGTTTTCTTTTGGCTTTGAAAGTGACACAAAAACATGAATATGTTTGCGGTCATAAATAAAGGCTAGTCACACCTAAATACACCCGGCCTACCTACAAACCCTTACTTACAAATTTATGTATGCACATATCATGGCATATAACCTAAGTACATATGCATATGCATACTCCTGGATATGTTGCATCCTGTGCAATACCAAATAAGTGAGAAGGAAATCTCTAAATAAATGAGAGAAATTCCTCACAATGCCTCAAGTGATTACGTCTCACAAAAAATCGTCGCTGTTGTGTGTGTGGATGCGTATGTTGCCTACATGGAGTCATCTGCCACGCTCTGCCACCAGCGCCGAACAGCATCTGGCCAACACAACACAATTTCTGACAATTTGTATCACGGATTTAATTAGTTTCGATTGGTTATTTATATCCAAATGTGAAGGGCCGACTCTAATAGAAACATGTATGTGGTGGAAATTATGCTTTCCGATGATTTAGTGTGACACATTACATATTTACCAAGGCGCCGCACACCCTCGCATGGGATTCTTATTGTTGGCGTTTTAATTTATTTAGAGTGAACTTTCCTTCAAAAGATTTTTCAACAGCCATTTCTGGGTGGAACAGTACTTCAAGGGGGGACTCGTCGCTGATTTGCATGTCCGCATTTATTTGTTGTGGCAGTGTGACAAATTCGAAGTCATTAGTAATTTTAAGCAGAAATGTCGTAAAAATATTACGCGGTGAATGGGGCATTAAAAACGTATATTGTATTGACATACATATGTACATAGCTATGTGCACATTGTTGCCACTGCCACGCAGCCATCACAAGCAAATTACAATTAAATTCAAACGCGATATTTACCTCATGTTTACGGCAAACTCACAATTATGCAAGAACGCCTGTGTGTGTGTGTGATGCTGCAAATGATTCTAAATGCAATTATTGCAAGTGTTCGCCTCACATGTGTTCAACAATGACAAACATGTGCCAACGTTGGCGAACAAGCTGCTGGCAATTGCATTGGCTTGCAGCGACTGCTTGCAACATTTCACAATTTGAAACAATTATTTCTGATCGTTGCTGTTGTTGCTATGTATTTAGTTGTGCATAGAGCCATGCAAGCAATTCTTGACTTCATTAAGTTTTATATTCGCGTAATTTTTAACGAGGTGTTGACTGAATTACGATCGTTTCGGCTGCAGAGATGCACGCTTGTACACTTGCGCATTCATATGTATATATGTACATACCATTATACCCTTCAAATAAAGTCATTGTATATTTTCCTTGAAACAATCCGAATTCCAAAATAAATTAATGCTGACCTTTTCTGGTAAGCAGTAGAAAAATATATGCCACACGGTGATATATAGTATCAATAACGATAGAATTAGAGATTATACAGTTTCGTACCGTTACTTTTGGAGTACTCTTAACAGCACAGCCTGACATCACCAACGAAGGAGCAATTACCTTGCACATACAAGGGAGCATAGACTAAAATCCAATGACCTGTGTTAACTGAGATCACTATACATAGTTGGATATCTTGGTAAAAAATCAAATCAATTTGGAAGCCGTTACTTTACAACAGCTGCATTTACTACTTGTATGTTTTGCTTTATGATAATTTAATTAAAAATACCTCACTCTGTGCTGAGTGGTATACATGTATGTGAATACATGCCATATGTACTATGTACGTATTAATATACCGATATATCTATATCCCAGTCTGTGGGCGGACAAATTAAATTTTACTCAAAAATAATTTTTATATGACTTTTTAATGTGTCCCGCATTTTTGCAAATTTGTGCAATATTTAATTTTTCTTGTACTTTTTTGCATTTGTTGCATTCTGTCAACCATTTTATTAGGCAATTACAATTGTGCAAATGTCAGCCAGCAGGAAGTACTAGTTTCTTTCATTACATTCAGAAAAGTCCAATATTTATTTATAATTAGGAAATAATTGTTTAGAGACTAAGACTTTTTTCACCGAAGTGATGAACAACGAAAAAAATAAAACAACTGGGTTGAAGGTTTAATCGATAATCAGCGTTCCGTTTTATTTCGTGCTTTCTTAAATACTAATATTTTGCTTTCTTGCAACAACTTAAAAATAAATGTTTGCATTACAATTCTTAGGAAATGTGTCTTGTGCATTTTGCAAAGTAATACAATTAATAATAATAAAGTTATTATACATTTTGTTAACTGTTGCATTTTCGTTAGCGAAAATGCACTTGGACAAACAATTCTTTGGAAAACTCAATTAATTAATATTCGTATTAAAATTCTTTGGAAATAGTATTCTTTATAACAACTAAGCTCAAGCGATATGCTAAATAAACGATGTACCAACTATGAAAAAGTATTGCCTCATTGAAAATCACACGTCTAAACAAACCACTGTTACTTTAAGTCTTAGATTCAATTAAGGTCGGCAGTAAAGTGAAAAATCTTTATATCGGTTGTTTTTTGTTCCTTACTGATTGAATTAATCAAATATAATGGTAAACATGTTTTCATGCAATTTTATGAATATAACTCACACACTGCCCGACATATTCGGCATAAAGGCTACTAGAATAACGCAAATCATATTAGCATCTGCGAGTATTTAACTCTATATCTGAGTCGATTAGTGGTTTTTCAAACAACCGTAAGGTAAACAAAACTATAACTCCCCTATCTCTATTTATCTCTCTTATCTCTGAACATGTTGCGAAAGTATAAAAACATTTCGTGAGAAATCAAAATTCATTATTCGACGGAACCGTGAATGCATCACTATTTAGACACACATAAGCCATAGACTTACTTAACATCGATACATTACTATACGATGATTCGTAACGATATTTGTTTAAAAATCAAAAACAAAGATAAGTTATATATGTATATCGCCTGATTTACCTTCGTGTAACTTCTGGATATTCAGCAAATTCACATGACTACTCCGAGGGCATCATTTTGACTCAATTGAGGATATAAAAACTGAATCAAAGAAGGCTCTGATGGCCATCACGACGGACGATTTTTCAAAGTGCTATAATGACTGGAAAATTCGTTGGCATAAGTGTATTGCAGCGGGAGGGTAATACATTGAAGGCGATGAAATGGACAAAATTCACCTATCAATTTGATCACTGTAGTATTTTCGCAAATAAACTATATACCAGTAGTATAAGAGTATAGTAGTCCGATATTGTGCTTTCACTTAATTTTAAACACGTTTTTCTCGAACCTACTTTTTTACACACGATTTAGCGCATTGATCTCAAGTTCTATACAACCGATTTACTTGAAATTTTGTGTGAACCTTCTTTATGTAATCCTTTATCTTTATATAATTCTTTATCCTTTGTTTTTAATATTTAAAAAAAATCAGGAATTTCAAAAAAAAAGCGTAAAAAATTGTTTTTATTTTCAGGCAGTCGCCATTTTTCAAAAAAAATGTTTCGTGTTCCCTGAGGTAGGGACTATAACAGCATCCTTACTGATTAAGAATTTCTTTTGATTTTTTTTTTCAGACCACCAGGAGAGTCAGGATCAATGTCACCAGGATGCGCCATTTCCTGTCTCTGCCGCGTGGTGACCAAAGTTATCTAAGATTCTTGAGACCAATGTTATTAGATTAGTTTTCGAGAACACAGTACCTAGACATACATATGTCTAATCTTTCTCAGATGCAAGCCCCCGATAGAGATAGGATAAGAAGATATTCAGGAAATACATGTATTTTTCATAATTGATTGTTAAATAATATCAGTTTAAGCATTTTAACAATGATTTTAGCTATATATGAGTTTCCATATAAATTATAACTAGAAAATACACTTGCATTCCCTCGGTATTTACATGTAGTGTAACACATAGTATATACAGTTGTCCACAAAAAATAGGAGTATTTTATGTAATACGGGACCGTTCTATAATTTTAATATATAATGATTCCAAAGTTTCCCAGAATATTAAAATAATTTATATTTCGTTGAATAACTTCAATTTTTTAACATAGCTTCAAATCTCCGAGGCATGGAGTCTATGAGACCCTGGCAACGTTTTATTGGTATTCCTTTACAAGTCTCTTCCACTACTTGCCTTAAATCTCTCGAATTGATTGGTTTCTCTTCAGTTACTTTCTTTTTGATATCTGTCCACAGGTTTTCAATGGAGTTGAGGTCAGGCGACTGAGCAGGTCACCACATAACCTCAACTCCGTTGGCCCTAAACTTTTTTTTGCGCACTTGCTAGTATGTTTAGAGTCATTATACCCATATCAATGGCATATTCCATGAGGCATGTGTTAACATTACCTCATATAATATTTTGACATATGCCCTTTGGTCCATGATGCCTTCAATTAAGTGAATTGGACCAACACCACAATGTGAAAAACGACCACATACCATGATTTGGCATCGTTATGTATAACGGTTTTTGTGGTAAACCGGGGATTATATTCTGAGTTAGGGGGACGTCGGACAAGGTTCCTAGAGCCTGTACTACCAAATAACTCAACTTTGGATTCGTCTGACCACAACATGTTTCGCCATTTAGACGCGGGTCAGGAGCCATGCTCTTTTGCAAATTGTATGCGGGCTTCCTTATGTTTCTTTTTTTAATGGAGGTCTTTTTCGTGGACTTATTGCAAATAATTTGTTCTGCCCCAAATGCCTACGAACAGTTTCAGTATTAACTGACAAATTTAGTTCGTCATGGATGCTCCTGGCTGAAGCAAAAGGATTAATTTTGCAGAAGCGTACTATATTGCGGTCGACTGCAGTGGATGTTTTGCGCTTTTGTCTACGAGTTTCATTTTTGTTTCTATAATTTAAGGTATTTGCTATCATTTGAGGGAGATTTTTTGGATGACTTTAAAAGTTTTTTCTAGTTTTCTCAATTTTTTTATCGTTTTTCGCTTTTCCTCTGTACAATGTATTCCTCTACCCACTGGAGAAAAACCTAATGATTAACTAAAATAATAACTAATTAAAATTGCTGCTATATTATGGAACTATATTTACTTTTCTGATTTTGTCAAAATTTTTTATGTTAAGGACTATATTGAAAACGAAAACAAGTGTCTCCGAGAACTAGCAAAGCAGAAGTAGAACAGCAATCATCACAATAAAAATGTGTTTTGTATTTTAATGCTAGTACCCCGTTATGTGTACAGTTATTGTTCCGCGCCATTTACATGTGATTCAAAAAAGTTATGCAGCCAAAAACATTTTTCAGATTGGCACTCCTATTATTTTGTGGACAACTGTATTTTAACAAAACAAACTAAGTATGTAGAATAAATTTGTTGGTGCTTAACCGCTACATTCTTAAAATCTTTTCAAATTCCACTTCCACTTCCACCTGCATCAGAATGTAGCTGTTGTTGTTAGAATGTCCAAATTGAAGGTAAAAAGATCAAAATCATCGAAAACATAATAAAACGGAAACGTCAACAACCTCACATAATCATATATGGTAACAATAACTTTTTCTGTGTGTTTGTATGTATATAACAAGTCAATAATTTGTACGGTATGTATGTATGTATGTACCAGCACCCATCTATAAATTGTACGTTTTTGTGGTTGTTGTGAAGATTTACGAGTCTATTTTTAAGTGGAGATATTTCAAGATTTTGATGAGACGATGCAATCAGACAAGAAGTTGTGCAGGCAATTCAACAACTTGTCATTGATGTGTATGAAAGGACGCGACGGCGTACTAGCTTGGTACAAGTGGCACGCTGAAAATTTGGTGATAAATTAATTAAAAATTAGAGTGTACTTAGCGCAAACAGGGTGTGGCGTATGCAAACAAAATAAGAGTGGTAAGTGAAGTCAAGTGTTTTCGAATTTTAGAGAGAGGATCACAAAGGTAGCCGACACTGAATTATTGAATAATCATTACCAACCTCACTGCTTCCAAGTCAGAAATGTCTCTCTACAATCACTCTACGAGTATAATATATTAAGTGGTGGCTAGTTAAAGCGAAATCTTTAAACAGAATTGCCCATACAAAAAGATAATATCAAGAAAGATTAGAAATTTTCAACACAGATATTTTTTCTCACGCATTTCTCCAATTAACTGCGAGTGCTTAAATCTGATCGCTCACCAAATATCACCGCAACAAATCTCAATTAGTTCACGCTTCACAACCTCAAGCGACAAAGGAGCCGAAAACAAGAGTGCCACACGCCCTTCAAGTCCATATGCACCACACACGTAAAAAGACATACAAGCATATCTATTATACATATAATAATTTTTACAGATGCGCACTCAACAAGCAGTGCACAGCTCGCCCTTTACGAAGAAATCGTGCACGAAGATTTTACATGACGGCAGAGTCTTAATGACATGACAACATCACAGACGTAGAGGCACTCAGCCGCAACAGGCACGCCTCACGACTGCGATGAGGCGCAACAGCCAATATTGCTAACAACAACGTCGAAGACGCCAGCATCCCCACGCACTATGTTGTGGTTGCTGCTACAAGTCAAGTGCCGTTTCGAGCTAAAGAGTGATGGGTGCGAATCGATCTTAAAACAGAGGGGTAGCAGTGAAGTGAATTTGTGGTCTTTCTGCAAGCTACAAGTGGCCATGTCTTGGGGAGATGTTGCTGGCGGCGGCAGCATCACAATAACAACCAAAATGAATAATTAATTTGTAACAAATTGTAAATGTTGATTATACGAATTGAATTAATTAAGAGGAGAATAATTGCGCATTGGGCAATCACACACACGCGCTTCCACACTCACACATGTAAATATGTAACAAGACACATATGATTGTTGTGAAAAGCAGAGATCTGGAATCAGAAACTGAAGCCGAGCATTTATTCGAAATATACGAGTGAAATTAGCTAAAATTTCGTACATCAACAACTGACCGACTAAACACTTCCCGACTTCCCATTTCATACACTTGTAGCTTGCGCGGATCAAAGCTGGGCAAATACTTTCAGGTGTTGACATAACATAAAAAATGTTGCAGAAAAATTCAACATTCATTACTTGTATATCTGAGTTGATGTGTGAAACGTCAACCAAAAGATTGGAATTGATGATATAGACCATATAAACGGTATAAGATCAACCGGAAGTTAGAAAATCGTTTAATAACTTTATGGGAGATAAGTGGAGTGGGAGTAGGTTAAGTTTTCGACCAATTCGATCCATTTTATGCACAAATATAAACTGTTATAAGTAAAACACGCTCCTATTTTCATTGAGTTAACTCAAATATTGGCCGATGTATAGTATGAGGTCACCTGTAAGTGTGAAAATCTTTGAATTTGGTATATGGAGATCGAGGGTATTTACTCAAATCTATCCATTTTATAAATTTAAATTATATATCTCAGACATTTACCGATATTTTCGACCGATTATTCGGCACCTATCGGCTTGATCAGTTTTGGTCGGATTTGAATAATTTTTGGCCATAAACTGGAATACTTTAAGAGCTCGTACGAAGTTTTAGTCTGGTACATTCATTGGTACTTAAATTTGTACTGGAAGGGAAAGAATCAAATGGAATTTAGGATGTTGTTATATGAGAAGTAGACTTGGGCTTAGTCAGATTCTGTTCAGTTTTGCTCTGTTATATAGAAATGGCAAAATAATTCTATGTACCGAATTTGATTGAAATTGTTCCAGTAGATACCGAGATATGTGTTTTCGTCTAAAAGTAGGGGTTCCACGCCCATCTTCAAGTTTGTTTTCGAGTTCGGTCTTATGAACCCGGGTGTAAAATTTTATGTTTCTGACACATTTAGAAACGTTATATAGGTTTTCGTTTAATTTCGATTTGTATGATATCAATAATATGATACGGTGTATACCATTTTTGAAATAAGAGTGACTATCCTGTGCCAATATTTACATGTAAAAGTTTAGAAATGCACTTTCAGCTTTAAATTTAGATCCCATCAAATACCTGAAGAAGATTACAGCTCATTCGCAAATATATTCAATTCATACATACATATATATGTATATCGTTGTGTGTTCATGCATATGTATGTGCGTTAAAAGCTCGAAAATCCCTTTAAGTGCCTTCACTCCATCATATGTGAGTCTTACCTAAACCACCAACCAACCAACAAATTTAGCCGCACGACCACAAATGCCAACCGTTTAAATTGGCGAGGAAAAGTTGGCGGAAGCCAGAGGTACACAAAATGCCAACAACAAAATATCCCAACTAAGTAATAGTAAAATCGACTGGAATATATTATAAAAGAAAAAATAAGAATAGTAAAATTTTGCAATTCATTCGCTTCGCTTCTATGTTGCCCAAATAAAAATTACAGAAACAAAAAACGGGTGAAAAAATTCAGCTAACTCACAGCTGCAGAACGGAAATAGCATTGATGGTGGGCGATGGCCAAAGTGGCGGGGCAGGAGCAGGTAATGGTAGTGGTCGTATAAAATATTTAGAAGCGCTCACACGAGCTTAGATTGCGAAATGAATTTTTTATAAGTGCTTTGCCAACAACAAAAACGCAAAAAAGGAATTTATAGAAGAAACAAACTAGCGCAGCGTAGCGATAAAAATGTGCTACAGCGCGTGTGTATCGACGTTGTGACGTGTTGTTGTTGTATGTGTGCAAACGCATAAATACCGTGGAGAGTATTAATGGCAGTGCGAAAGGAAAAAGTAAACAGAAAGTTAGAGATCCGGTGTTCGCGCACTGCAGGTGGGCTTGGTTGGTGCCAGTTGCAGGGCGGTCAATGGAGGCAGAGGGAGGGCGTGGATGTTTTAACGCGATCAAATTTGTTGAAACACATTTGTTTCTCTGCGGCCAACAAAGTAGACAATAATACAGTGACAACAACAACAGACCCCACAGATTCACGGCTATTCCGAATTGTATGCGAAGCCGCTGATGTGTGCATATGTGATGTGATGTCAATCCATCATCATTTTATTTGATTTGGCCATTGCGATTTATTGTTCAAAACAAAATGTACGAATATTCCAAATTTTCCAAAAAATAAATGCGTCATCTCTTATGGAGCTCGTTGAAGCTAATGAAAGTTGAGCGCGCCAGAGCTCAATATTCCACAGAAATACTTTAGTTTATGCGTACACATATGCACCATACACTTCGATACGTATGTATGTATTTATGTAAATGTACAGATATGTTTTACTTTTAAACCCTGCATAAATGAATAAAATTGAAATAAGCATTTAAATTATTTGCTTGAAAATGCTGATTGGATGTGGCAAATGATCGGGCGGTTTTTTTTTTGGAAACAGACCTTATTGTATTTATTAACTAACCTTTTGTAATAAGTATTAAATTTTTGATTACGTAAAGCAATTGAAATGACAAATTTATTCTGGCAATAATCCAGCAACAAAAATGTTTTAGTTTAAATCTAGATCCCACTAGATGGCAGCATAGTTTTTATCAAAAATCGTTCTTTTGTATCGAAAAAGGTTGCCACCCAAAGACTTGAGTTTAATCGGTGAGTTCATATGCAAGCATTATTCTATAGTCTATCGATCTGAGCCATTTGCTATGAGAATGAAGTATGGCGATTTCAGTAAAAATGACTTATGGAAATCGTTATCTAAAAATTTGAGAAAATAATTCGTTTATTTTGCAATCTTCAACTTAGTTAAGAGGAGAAAGAAGGAAATATTATTGAATATAATTATATATAATATAAAATATACAAGGTGACTTTCAAAGTAAACAGAAATTTTTGAATGTAGCGCCCCCTGGTGGCGCCTTTTATACGTCGACTTGTGCATTAGAATCTCCTACCTTTATCGATTATTTGAAAAAAAAAAAAAAAATTTAACCATTAACCACTTCCCGTATTCACCATATATGGACCCGTGCATTGTCTCTAAGGATAGGTCATAGATCGACCAACTGGTCTTTAGTAATGTCATACATGACATCCACGCATTTTGCGAACTTTAAAATCGACTTCATATCTAAGCTTGATACATCGTCTAGTCCTTTGAACTGCGAAGCTCCTTGACCTTGTAAGACGAGTTCTAGATAGTTTTGGACAGAGACATAGGAGGTGTTCGGTACCCAGACTGATAAACTTTTGGCAATCTCAACAGCTATATCGTTTCCCGGAATTTCTTTGTGGCCTGGATACCAGTATATATGCAGCCGTTTTCCAGCAGTCGCTACATCTACTGCCTCCCTGCTTTCTGCATATTCTGTAACGTAATGCGATATGAGATTATTGGCTTGATTGCCACCTGGCTATCGACGTATATATTTATATATATATATTTTTGTTGTTTCTTGCGTTGCTTTCCTGACTGCAGTATTCCGGAAACTTGAATGATCGCCTGAGATCCAATCCCAAGCAATAGATCCCGGCTTCCAATCTATTAGTTATTTTTTAACTGTCTCTGTTTTATGACCTATATCCGAAAGTTTTTTTAAGAATTCACTTAGCTCCTTTTGAGAATATAGTGAGAGTCCGTTCGTCTAGTTAAGAGATTGAGTCATATATCTCAAGTCTAATTAAATGCCCTATTACTATCTTCCTGCCTAAATCCCAGTTTTTAGCTTTAGGATTTGTGTAGCATTACCGACCTTCAATTAATGAAATATTGAATTGGTGAATCCACGACAAAAATATTATAAATGCTCCTGACTGATGTGTTCTTTTGCTGCAGTTGGTTGCAAAAAATTTAAAAGCACCTAAGTATTTATCTAATCATCCTGATACAATCTAAATAATAAGAAAATTCAGTGATAACCATGAGATTACGGGTTAAAACATTATTTATTAAATTTGTGATTGGCTTAAGTTTTTATATTACATTATTTAATTCTGGTTCACCTCTGTCAGATCTCTAATATGCAATAAACGCCTAAGTGAAAAAATAGTCTTTCATTTAAAAGCAATACAGTTTTAAAACAAAAATACATCTCCAAATAAATACTATATACGAGTAAAAGTAAGGCGTAAATGATGATGGAAAAACTTGCATAAGTAGCTGAGAATAAAACACTGACAATGACTTCCGCAATTAATTGGTTTCAAAGTGATTGTTTTGGAAGATATTTCTAAAAAAGATAGCTAAACAGATTTTATTATTTGATTCTGCATCAATATGGGGGTGAAAACAACTTTCGGACGCTTAACAAGCTCATAAACGTCATCAACACCTCGGGAGCAACTATTAAGAGTGACAGTGCACCGCTCCGTTCAGCGGCAAACCAAAAAGAGTTGAACGCGCAAACAGTTTTATGGTGTGAGGACGCGAACTCGAAAACAAAACTAAAACTCAAAAACGAAACTAAGGAAGGGCTAGTAAGGAAGTCTTAGTTTCGAGTCCCGCCGTTTATATTGGGGATTATATTCTTATAAATATAATTTACTTCCAAATAATTAAAGAACTAGATCTTATATGTAATTAAACAATCGGTGAAGCTTCAAAGTGAATTCCCGAGTAGCATGTTGCGTGCGGGTATAAAAAGGTGACGATAAAAATAATCGTCATATAAATTCAAGAAAGTCAACAAGAGCATTCTTCGAATAAAACACGCTTTTCTAGATATTTTCGACAGTCCTTTAGTACAGCTCATTTGCATTGATGTTGCCACAGTAAATGACATTTTAAAAATTCATATTGTTGTAGTCATAAATTAATTTCATGGTTCATAAAAAGCTGTCTATTTATTTTCTTTCCTGCAGAGGTGTGTGTTCAGCTAGTCCCCCTAAGCTCTTTGTTGTTTGTGGTTTCCAGTTTATAGCCGCGACATTTTATTTCCAATTTTTTGGATTTAGTCTATTTTTATATCCGTCAATCAGTTGTCGAAAGCGCGTCAACGACTTATTAGATTTGTGGCATGTTTACATACTCGTATACCGTTGCAATTTTATTTATGAGTGCGTTGCTCAGCTGCCTCGGAAGCATGGAATGGTTTTGTAAGTTGTAAATCTTTGTATAAGTATATTAAATCTCAAAATTAGTCATCTCATAAATTGTGTTTGTCGGAGGAAAATTGGAAGGGGATGTGTCATCAAACACGCTGGACTAGCCCGACATAATTTTACGTAACAAGAAGTGAGTAAAAAAATAGAAATGCGGGAAATTTTCTACGGATCATTCTGAATAATTTTGCATAAGATAAAATGTATCTAAAACCGATTTGGGCACAGCGAATTTATAAGTGAAGTTTAATTTTTCGGGATTTTACAAAACTCTTCGTCTGTTTTTGAAATATCGGAATTAAATTTAACACATAGATGCATTTAAGCTTCTATTGATCAATTGTCGGAATCGGACAACTACATCACATATGTATGTCTTATGCAACCAAGTATTCCGAATTATTCTCAGATGCCTCCAATTAAAAACCTAAAAACTTGTAGTTTTTCAGAATGGTCATTTCCTTTTCTTTATTTTCACTGTCAGTTTTAATTATACTATAAATTAGAGAACAGTTCTGGAAAATTATGTATGTTTAATTAAAAGTAGGCCACCGTATAATAAAATAACTGTGATAATGAGACGAGGTGACTGTCTGTACGTCCGTCCATCTATGGGAACTATAACTTGAGTGAAAATAGAGATATCTTGATGAAATTTTGTGCACATATTGCTTTGCACCATTATAATGGTTTGATTCGGATCGTTTCACCCACACCAAATGCCATAATTCGAAAACCTATTAAGTGTCATAGCTAAACTCCCCAATTAAATAAAAAAAATTTTATTTAAAACAACGAATCACAAGGGAATCTGTGGTTTAAAGTACTTTAAGCACATTAAAGAGACGTAAAATGTTATACCCGAGGTGATTTTCGTACAATCTCTTTCGTTTTTCTACCATTTTCCACCGGGATGAATGTCAGAGATCGGCGACAGAGTCTCTCTCCTACCACAAAACCCACACCGAAATTGCGCTCCTTTATATGATTACTGTAGTAAATCCCACAAGGACCTACTCGTCTCAGTCCTTGTCCCGTCCATCGCACCTCTTGGACGGCGGTGATGTCAGCCTTTAATCTTACACGGACATCAACCAGCTGGGCAGCAGCACCTTCTCAATTAAGAGACCGGACATTCCACGTGTATGCCCTCAAATCGTAATTCTTAATACGTTTGTCATCATCAAAAAGGGGGTCTCCCATCCGAGGTTGTTTTGTTCTCTTCATTGGTGGTGTTTTTTTAGTGGCGAGTCTCAAACCCAGCGCACAGCCCTAAGGAGGTTGCTCCTCTTCTCACTTTAGCTCGCCTTCAATAGGATGATGTTTGGCTACCCAGAGGAGACTCTACCTAAACCCGGATGTCGTGAGCTGCTTGACTCATATGTAAACGAATGGCGTTCAGAGGACTTTCCTCACTTGTGTGAACTTCTACACTTGGCCCCATCCTCCATGGTATATGATATTTCATAGTTTTCATAAACATAATGCGGCGAAATTATATCGAATATAATATTTTCCATTCAACTAGTTGGCGCAATAGCTTTAATTTAAATAAACGTCCATCTAGCACTAAATGCGGAAAGCATTGGCCTTGTGATCCAGTCATATAAGCGTTTATATAAAAATTCGTTTTGGTATTCAGTTGAAGCTCATTAAACTTTTGCATAGCTAATTGTATATAATTTATTTTCTAAAATGTTTTTCCAAAAAACTTTTTTAAAAGAAATTATTAAAAATAGTCTGTGATATTCATCAAATAAATGGCTTAATGATGTGCGTTTATATTGTACATATGTATGTATTTACAATTTCAAAAACATTTTATCCGTCTCACTGCAAAATAAAGACAAAAAATTGCACGCCTCAGTGAAGATAAATTGCCTGAGATTTTTTTGAAATATTTTAAGCAAAAAATTCATGTAGGCGAACGATCTTTCAGTGGGGAGGTAGCGTCTTCTATTAAAATGAGGTTGAAAGCATGTTATAATTAACACATACATACATATGTACATACGAGTTTATTGGTGCGTATGTTTGAACGTGTGTCGAATACATACATGTTGAGCATTTCTCGCGGTTTGCGTTAGTCCTCTAAATATCAAATGCCATTAAAACATATTTAACACATTTTGCAATTCGTTGATTTTGATCGCCGAATTAATCGCTCAAATGTGCCACCAGGCACACAAACCCATTCACTTGTGCCTCAGCTGTCTTAGCGAAACTCTTGTACATAAATCTGATATTAAATTGCGCGCGCAATAAAAAATAATAAGAAGAGGGTTCCAACGAGCGTGTCATAATTTTGTCACCAATGACTTACGTTTTTTTATTGCTGAAAATGTGATGGTTTTTTGCTGATGTGTCTTTATTTGTACGATGGCCTCCGGTGACGACCCGAAATGATTAATGTGCCGACATATACATACCAGGCTCCGACTTGCAAATACCGCTCTCCGTTGCTTCTGCTTCTTGGCTTTGAGAGTCGGTTGCGCTGTGGGTGGCAAACTCTCCTCTGTAGCTGATACTCGTAGCTTGGCTGATTTTCGTTCGCTCTCCTTTCTTAGTATCGCTGCTAGAAAGGCATTTAAACACAAATCTTTTTTGCGTAAGTCTATGCGGATGTACATAAGTGTGTGTATGTACGTCAATCATCGCGCTTAAATAATTTGCGCTTGCTCGACAATTAATTAAGATTTCCAAACTATTAAATTAAGAGAATTATTCCACGCTCTTTGATCTGCTGCCAACTGACTGTGAATAAGCGAATGACTATAAAGGAGGCGAAAATGCTTGTTTGTGTATGTGTTATGTTTACGTGCATACATTTGAGTGAATTTGAAGTAATACGGTGGTATTATGCACTAAAAATATTTATCCGTTTTTAATTCCTGCTTAAATCGTCAAGAAATTATTGGTGATATGAAAAACTTTAATGGAGAATTGTTTGAATATCGCTTATATTATTTGGTATTACTCCGTACTTATGTATTTTATACATATGTATTTCCAAGTGATTGACTGGTTGGTTGAGCACTGGAGCGCAAGCGGCCGCACTTAAGCCATCATTAGACCCATTGTGCTCGCTAGATAGCCAAATTAAGTCTTATCCAGCAATTCAGTGGCTTTTTCTCCACCCCAGCTGCCCAATGACTCATAAGTTGGAATACAGGAAGCCGTGGAATATGTTCCTCTTCATCCTGCTGAAGGTTGGTTTCGTAACGATAGCGCATTCTCTGCATTTCGCCGAATCCACTTTTCCCATTTTGTGATTGTAGAATCTTAAGGGTAGATGCCCTGGGATGACCCCGTTAATGAAATTAAGCTCAGTTCACTACCAACACTACCGCAAAGTAACTTTGTGGTTGCCTTGTGTTGTTTGTGTTCCAAGACCAGAGTTTGAAATATTGCTTCAAACCACTCTCTTAGGGACTTGCTGGTTAGACCCGAAGCGCACTTGTCACATTTTGTTATGTCTCAATTCCGGCTTGAAAGACAGAATTGTAGTCATCTGGTTTGAAGTTGCCCGAGTTCATTGACAAGGTCGATTATGATACCGTGCTTGGGATGACGCCTAGCCTGGCTCCAACTACTTAAAATTATAAACCGACTGGCGGTAAGCATTGCCTCATACCTCACTTGTATGTGTATTGGTAGGATATCGAGGATCCATTGCACCTGTTGCAGTGGTTTAATGCGCAATGGTTTTTCGTTAATACCATCCACCATACACCATACGTTAGTATTGAGCGGATGCCACTTCTATAAAGCCAATAGATCATGCGGATTCGTAAACTCCCCTTTGGGAATTAGCTCTTCTGCAGGAGTTCCATATTCGAAGGGTTTTGGAAGCCCTGCTTTCAATGTCTTTTCTCCGCATTAGTTTTTAACCTAGGATGACTCCGAGATATTTTACAGAGCTAAATTGGTAGGTTTTTTGTCCTTCTTCATAGATAGATCACTAAGTAAAAATGTTATAACTATTAAATAATTGTAAAAATTCTACGGCGACGTCCCAAATAAATCAGTAAAATTTGGGAAAAGGCCCCTCCCACTTTTAGCTGAAATTGCTGATCTAAGTAACTACTTAACCAGTTACGACTAAGTTTGATATATAATAACTGTCTTCGAGCAAATCACACCCATTATACCAATTTTTCAAAAAGACTGTCAGTTTTCACAGTTTTGTATTTAAATAAAATCGAAAACAACGCATATTTTAATTTTAAAATCGATTTTAAAATTAATTGTTTATATTTCTATTAAAAAATTACTTTGCAGGTTACTCAATATTTGCAGAGTCAGGAAGAGCTCATAATTGGGAGCAAGCCCAATTAAGTAACTACAACTCAGAATCTTCGTCGAATTTCGAAAAATGGGAGCATAAGGTAACGACCAAATGTCAAAATTTTTGTGAAGTAAGTGAGGAGTCTAGCGAAAGCGAATTTAAATCGCACAAGAGAATGAGGCGTTCAATCGTTGAAATTTTAAACAAATCTTGTACTCTTTGCTACAAAGTAAAATAGTTTTGTTCACCTAGCGGTTATATGTATCACAAAACTAAGCGGGATATATATAAGGTTTTATACTTACATATATATAATATGAATGATCGGGATGACGAGAAAACTTGAAATCCGCGTGACCATCTGTCTGTTCGTCCGTCCATCCGCTCGTCTGTCCGTGCGGGTTGTAACTTAAGTAAAAATTTAAATATCATGATTAAACTTGATAGTACAAAAAAATGGCCGAAATCGGACAACCGTCACACCGCCGTATAATATGTTTAATGTACATATCTCCTAAAACAATAAAGCTACTGTAACCAAATTCTTCCAGCACCAATAATGCAAAAACTTCCACCGACAGTGTGAAGGATGAAATCGAAAGACAACTCCGCTCATTCCTCTTGTAACGGTACTGCTAAAAACTACTAAAAGCGTAATAAATAAATAACTAAATGCGTCAGAAAAATTAAATTTTACCTTTGAGATATGAGAAGATTTTATGGAAGCCGTTATGAACATTGGAAGATAGGCGTGGCACCGCCCTTTTTTTGGTGAAATCCCAGATCTCTGGACCCGACTAAACGATTACGACAAAATTTAGCACGTAGCATTATACTCATATTTTTATGCCACAGGGGGAAAATGCACGAAATCGGACAACAACCACACCAACTTTTCATTTAGCAAAATTTTGAATTCCATAATTCTTTCACATTCCAGTACACCAATCAAGAAGCAATTAATATAACATTATAAAACTGAGTGCATTGAGTGATGGCCTTAGTGCATGCCCCTTCATGAACAAATATTGTTCAAATCCAACAAAAATGTATGTTCAAGCCCCTAGATACCGAATATTTGGCCTCCAGTACCTATTCCTAATTGACTTTTGACCGAAATTAGTATGTGATATTGGGAAAAATAGATAAAATCGGGTCGATATTACCCCAACACCCATATACCTCATTGTCACCTGAAATGCAAAATAACGTAACAACATTTTCAGAAATTTAAAGTGGCATGAATGAAACACACAATAAAACAGAATAGGAGTGAAAACAAAATTTAATATTGGTTAAAACTGGTTTATATCTGAGTGCAGAACCTGAAAAGGTTGAATATATGTAATATTATCTTTGTAATTTGAAGTGGTGAAGCGTAATCAATAAGACACCCAATTTCGAATTTTTTGATGATACGTTATTTTGCATTTCAGGTGACGATATATTGGTTTTCGTTTTTATAACAAACCTTGTGTGTCTGTCAGTGTTTGAATTATATATATGTATGTATGTAGTAATTTATATATAAAATTGCGTTTTACACCCAAAGTATTTCCCTGGATTCTTGCAAGTTGAAAGGGTATAAAATGCTTAATTCTACCATACTTGTTATTAATCCTTTCCTAAAAGAAACGATAGTTGACAGTTTAAGTTCAGTCAAAAGCTCAGTAAAAAGGGAGCGTTACACAATTGAATAACGTGTCTTCAGATCCAAATAATGAAAGCTTGGCGGCGCAAACAAGTTGTTCAAAGGGAAAAAACATTCCGAAAATTTTTCGGACAACTATGGCAAAAAGCTGTCATATAGACTGACCAAAAAAAATCGTGTTCTTGTATGGAAAGTTTTTATTTGTGAAGTATATTATTGGAGGATGGAGTCATGTGTAGAAGTTCACGCAAGTGAGGAAAGTTCTCTGATCGCCATTCACTTGGGAGTGACCAGAAACGAATCTTTTACATATGACTCAAGCAGCTCACGACTTCCGGTCTTTGACCAAGTATCCTCTGGGCAGCCTAAGAACATCCGTTTGAAGGCGAGCTAAAGTGAGAAGGCGAAATATCCCCTACTTAGGGTTGTGCGCTGCGTTTGGGACCCGCCACGTAAAAAAACACCCCCAATGAAAATCAACTATAAGCCTCGGATGAGAGACCCCCCTTTTGATGACGACCATGGCAAACGAAATAAGGACTACGAACTAAGGGCATGCACCTGGAATGTCCGGTCCCTTAATTGGGAAGGTGCCGCTGCCCAGCTGGTTGATGTCCTCGTGAAAATAAAGGCTGACATCACCGCCGTCCAAGAAATGTGACATCTACTACAGTGGCCATATAAAGGAGCGCAAGTTTGGTGTTGGATTCGTGGTGGGAGAGAGACTCCGTCGCCGAGTACTATCATTCACTCCGGAGAATGAACGTCTAGCCACAATCCGCATCAAAGCGAGGTTCTTCAACATATCGCTGATTTGATTGAGATGCCTTTTATGAGTGCTTGGAGCGAGATGAACCCCCCCCCCCACGATGTCAAAATCGTGCTTGGCGACTTCAACGCCAGGGTGGGCAAAGAAGGTATCTTTGGTACTACGGTCGGTAAATTCAGCCTCCACGAGGAAACATCCCCAAATGGGTTGAGGCTGATCGACTTCGCCGGGGCCCGAAATATGGTTATCTGTAGTACTAGATTCCAGCATAAGAAGATCCATCAAGCTACCTGGCTGTCTCCGGATCGAAAAACCTCCAACCAGATCGATCATGTTGTGATAGACGGAAGACACGTCTCCAGTGTTTTAGATGTGCGTGCGCTCCGAGGTCCTAACATCGACTCGGACCACTATATTGCTGCAGCCAAAATTCGCCCCCGCCTCTGTGCAGCAAAAAACGCACGCCAACAAACACAAGGAAGGTTCGACGTCGAGTGGAACGGCATTTCAAACTCCTTACGTACAGCTGCAACCGAAACCATTGGTTTTCGGAAAGTGCAAAAGAACAGCTGGTACGACGAGGAGTGCCGTGTCGCAGCGGAGAGAAAACAGGCTGCCTACCTCGCAACGTTACGATCGACCACAACACGTGCGGGATGGGATAGATACCGAGAGTTGAAGAGGGAAGCGAGACGCATTTGCAGACAGAAGAAGAAAGAGGCCGAAATGCGTGAGTACGAAGAGCTTGATAAGCTGGCAGACAGGGGTAATGCTCGAAAATTTTACGAAAAGATGCGGCGACTTACAGAAGGTTTGAAGACCGGAGCATACTCTTGTAGAACCCCCCAAGGTGATCTAGCCTCCGATGCCCAGAGCATACTTAAATTATGGAGGGAACACTTCTCCAGCCTGCTGAATGGCAGTGTACGCACAACACCAGGAGAAGGCCAACCCGATGCCCCAATCGATGACGATGGAGCAGGCGTTCCATTGCCCGACCATGAAGAAGTTCGAATAGCAATTGCCCGCCTGAAAAACAACAAAGCGGCAGGGGCCGATGGATTGCCGGCCGAGCTATTCAAATACGGCGGCGAAGAGCTGATAAGCTGCATGCATCAGCTTCTTTGCAAAATATGGTCGGACGAAAGTATGCCCAACGATTGGAATTTAAGTGTGCTATGCCCAAGCCATAAAAAAGGAGACCCCACAATCTGCGCCAATTACCGTGTGATTAGCCTCCTCAACATCGCATATAAGGTTCTGTCGAGCGTATTGTGTGAAAGATTAAAGCCCACCGTCAACAAGCTGATTGGACCTTATCAGTGTGGCTTCAGACCTGGTAAATCAACAACCGACCAGATATTCACCATGCGCCAAATCTTGGAAAAGACTCGTGAAAGGAGAATCGACACTCACCACCTATTCGTCGATTTCAAAGCTGCTTTCGACAGCACAAAAGGAGCTGCCTTTATGCCGCGATGTCTGAATTTGGTATCCCCGCAAAATTAATACGGCTGTGTAAACTGACGTTGAGCAACACGAAAAGCTCCGTCAGGATCGGGAAGGACCTCTCCGAGCCGTTCGATACCAAACGAGGTTTCAGACAAGGCGACTCCCTATCGTGCGACTTCTTCAATCTGCTGCTGGAGAAAATTATTCGAGCTGCAGAACTTAATCGAGCAGGTACAATCTTTTATAAGAGTGTACAGCTGCTGGCGTATACCGATGATATTGATATCATCGGTCTCAATACCCGCGCCGTTAGTTCTGCTTACTCCAGACTGAACAAGGAAGCAACGCAAATGGGTCTGGCAGTGAACGAGGGCAAAACGAAATATCTCTTGTCATCAAACAAACAGTCGTCGCACTCGCGACTTGGCTCCCACGTCACTGTTGACAGTCATAACTTTGAAGTTGTAGATAATTTCGTCTATCTTGGAACCAGCGTACACACCACGAACAATGTCAGCCTGGAAATCCAACGCAGGATTACTCTTGCCAACAGGTGCTACTTCGGACTAAGTAGGCAATTGAAAAGTAAAGTCCTCTCTCGACGAACAAAAGCCAAACTCTATAAGTCGCTCATAATTCCCGTCCTGCTATATGGTGCAGAGGCTTGGACGATGACAACAACCGATGAGTCGACGTTGCGAGTTTTCGAGAGAAATTCGATGGAACGATGAGCTGTACGAGATATACGACGACATTGACATAGTTCAGCGAATTAAAAGACAGCGGCTACGCTGGCTAGGTCATGTTGTCCGGATGGATGAAAACACTCCGGCTCTGAAAGTATTCGACGCAGTACCCGCCGCGGGAAGCAGAGGAAGAGGAAGACCTCCACTCCGTTGGAAGGACCAAGTGGAGAAGGACCTGGCTTCGCTTGGAATATCCAATTGGCGCCACGTAGCGAAGAGAAGAAACGACTGGCGCGCTATTGTTGACTCGGCTATAATCGCGTAAGCGGTGTCTACGCCAGTAAAGAAGAAGAAGATATTATTGCTTCGAAGCAACCGAAGTTAGCGGTTTTTTTGTTCCTGTTTAGAAACATCTACAATTATGAGTAGTAACACAGTCACTAACAGTTATATTCGGTAAAATTATTTTATTTCAAAACAACCTTTATCAGCATATATAAAAAATTTTTTGAGTGCTTAGGGATTCTAGAAATAGTTAAATATTTGGCGTTATTGTATTGAAATTCGTAAGAAGTCTAATTCAAATTTGAAGAAGTGCAAAACGGACTCAATTGGTTCACAAAACTACTGTAGTCACTTGCCCAAAGATTTTGGTTTGATATGCAAGTTGATGCCTATCGGTTTTACATGTTGTCAAATTAGGTTAAGATTTCTTTAAAGGCCAATACTTAATGCTTTCAAATATAGATCTTGGCATTTTGATCTTTGAGTTGGGAAGTTGCTTGAAATTGGCAAATGATGATGATTCATTTAAACGGGGTAAGGAACTTGGCATATAGTTAACGCCATATTAGGAATATGATTTCTAGTGCTATGTACGTAGGCTGCTATATATATTTTTGGACTATGCAACACTAAGTGTTGCCAGGTGCAATCTGACATTTCCATTGGAAAGTTTGACATTTCTTAGCATAACATCACTCAGAACGTTTTGTCATTTAATCGTTGATAAATATGACTATTTTCATTATTAGACCAGAAATATATATAGCAGCCTACGTATATTATTCGATCTTTACTCACATTAGATTTGAATATCAGCTGGAATGTATTCTGCAGCATCAGAATTTGTACCTAAAATGTTAATCCAAATGTGTTCATACGACTCCTGAAAACTATTCAGGTCGATTCTGTTATCTCTAAACCAACACAATTTTTTCCATAACAATCGCCTTAAAAATTTGTATGTTACTGTCGTGTGAAACAGTACACAAATGATTACTACGAATGAAGTTTTCTCACTCGTGTATCTCGTCTTGGATCTACAATGTACTCTAAACGGTACATATATTTTTCCTATTTATATCTTACATCTTACTGTTATCCAAAGCGCCGATGTTGTTTCTGATTTGAAAACTCTGCTTTCTATAAATTGAAATATGAGTATAAAGTGAAAGAACTTTGCGTGCATTCCGAAGTCGGAAAGGAAAATCAAAACGACAAACGATTTAGCCAACCCCAATTTAAACTTCAATTTGTAGAGTTCTTATATTTTTCATACTCCATTCCGCGTTCTAATGAGGTTCAAATAATCCCAGCAATTTACAATGCGAACGGTCAAATGGAGTTTGCTTAAAAAATAAACAAAACTGCGTTGTAAATGAGACTCTTTTTGTAAATGAATATTGTATAGAAATAAGTATGGTATGTAGGAGGTCTTCGCATGCACAGGCGAGCACTTAATATCCAAAGCAATTTGCAGTTGTGAAAACGACTGAAAATCTAACCGCAGAGCAGCAACAGTGAGGGGAAGGGAGGCTTTCAAATGCGAAAATCGCAAAACTAGACAGAGAGTACGACAGTGAGAGTTGTGTGAGAAGTCAGCTGAAATAAGAGAAATAAACTTTTGGTAACGAACTAAGTACCCCAGAGGATACTTAAAAACATGAACCATTGAAGGCATTAGACACATATAATCCCACCGACATACAGTATTTCCTGAGGTTTTCCAGAGCACATTGATTGCAACAAGCATAGCACTCAAGTGGCGGTGTAAAGGTCGCAGTTTAACGACGGTTTCAGCAATAGAGGTAAAGTGCCGTTTTGCGGTGGACGCTAAGTCATTTGGCAAGTCGCAAAGTGGAGAATACTACGGATAGTGACAGTTAGTGCACCATTAGCTGATGCACCATAACTGGCTTTGCAATATCAGCGGGCGATTTCAGCGAGGTACAAAATAACAAATATGAGAAAAAGGATGCGTGCAATCTTCGCACCACGGAGATTACGATAAAAATAAATGGAATATTAACAGCGAGAGTTCTCGATACCTGCGACGCGGCCATATTGGAAAATCCGCCGCACAGCAACAACCTTTGAGCAAGTAGTCCATGCGAGAGTATTTTGCTTTGCAGCTTTGAGTGAATAACAGTAAAAAGGAAAGTGAAGCGTCACGATTGGCTGCACAGGGAGGGCGTGTCTCTGTGCTTGGTTTGAGTGATTGTTGAGTAAGTTAAGAGTTCTTTCAGGAACTTAAGTGCGCATGTGCAGTATTCAAGGAAGAACTAGCATGTGTGGGGAAATTATATTGAGAGCACATAAAATTAATAGAGTGGATTAGTTTGAGTGTTTAAAAGCGCAACTGTGACTACGCAAGTGGGGTTGGTTGCTGAAAGGTGGTATGGTTTATTGTATAGAGTGAGGCCGTGAAAATGTGCTCAGCGCTGCTTTTTACACAACCAACTCCATTTTTGTACTCTACTTCGCTCACATGAACTCAGGCTAGCAGACATACCAACATTTGCATTTTTTGTCACTTTGAGAGTGCTTACCCATTAGCCTGTCCTGGAGCATTTCTATTACTTTCTTTATTCGGCACATACGTTTGAATACCTGAAAGAGAGTTTGCTGGACTGTGTGATGTGACGCTGTGCGGTGCGGCGTGGAGCGGCGCGCAATGATGCAAATATCTACTGTCGTTTACGGTTACAATGACAACCATTTATGGCAATTAACACTTTAGCTAGCTGCTTATTTCCGGCGTCGGATTACTCTGCTCTTGCTGGCAGCAGCGAATTGGCCACAAGGCTGCTGCAGGCTAGCTAGTTAACACTTGTCGTAATCCGTTGTTGGTAAAATGGTGCTCACAATTGCTTTAAAGCGAATTTGCAGTTTATAATATTACTACTTCGGACCTACAAAAAACTTGTTTAGCAAATCGAATTTATACTGTTTATATTTTTCACAGTTCCGAATGTTGTGAATATTTGTTTGCGAAATTAGTACTCGCTCTTATTTCACAGCCCGAGACCTCACTGCTCATTTAAAATTGTATGTAGGCTTCTGGCGTTAAGGCGCCACTCAGTGTCCTGCATTATTAATTGCAATTAGCACGTTTTTGTTTTCATTTCGCACAAAATCACATTTGCCTATTCGCACAAATGAAGCGCAACCAAAATGTAGGCAGTCAGCGGAGCAAGGACTGTGGTACTAAGCGGTACAGCGCGTCTAGTCGCGAACGGAGAAACTTTCTAATTACGTGCAAAGTGACCGGCAACTCGTGTTATAACGTGTCAACGGTTGCTGTTGGATGACGTCCAACGTCGATGTGAAACGCTAAAGAATTTTTAATTAGTCCCAAATTGAAGGTGGAATTAGCGTCGAATTTTAGATCAGATTGCATCACAGTTTTGCATTATCCTTTCGCTCATCGACACCTACAGACACATCTAGACAAATGGACTCTGATTAAATATTAAAGCACATTTTCCAGTATTTAAGCTTAAAAGCGTTTGACTAAGAAGACAGTATTTATATTTTCCAATTAAAACGGTTGATTTATGGCGTGCTTTTGCCGCAGTATTACTTGGGTTAAATAGACTTTCGTATTAATGACCGCCATAGAGTCTGCGGAATGAAATATTTACGGTAAGACAGTAAAGACTTCCTTCAGCGAGGACAAACCTAAAAATTTTAATGCAGTCAAGTTTATTAAACTTTCATATTTAATTACAGTCTGTCAAGTAAGAGCGTGGTCGTGTTAATTTATAAAAACAAAAAAAAATATTTTATGAGACTTTCATATTTATATATACATTGTACACATTACAAACAATGATGAAATTTGGCCAATAATATGTCCAGTCACCACGGGCGTCGATAATTGCCTGGCATCTCGGAGGCATGCTTTCTACTAATTTGACGACGTATTCTAGTGGCAAGGATCTCCAATCCGACGAATTTCGTAAGACAACTGCTTCAAAGTGTATGTGCGTCTTCCACGAAGCTTCTGTTTAATACATGCCCACATATTTTCAATAGGGTTTGCATCGGGCGACTGCGACGGCCAATCCAATGTAATGATGCCAGATTGAGAATCCAATCTTCATTTCTTATGATGAACCATCGTTTGGCAGATAGCACTAAAGCCTTTTTGTATATTTTTATTTTTTCTCGGCATTTAGTTTGTCAGTAAAAAAGTACAAAGTACCGAATCCCTGCTTTGAGAATCAGACCCAAAGATGCACCTTTATTCCATGTTTTACGGTCCGCTGAACAAGCCTATTGGTGGAAGTTGACCAAGCTCGCGTGAGGACGGAACGTGCCCATATAGAACATTCATCAGTAAAAATAACATTTTCAAAATCTCTATCAATATTCTCATGCGCTTTGTCACAAGTTTTTCAGTCAACAGAGGCTTCTTCTGTTGCGCCATTTCAGATCATGAGTATGAAGAAGGGTTCGGATAGTTTCGTAGGATATATCTAAACCTTTTTCCATTAATTTTGCTTGTTCTTGCCGCAATGTTAAAGCTGGATTCCGCGAAAACAGGTTCACTATTCTTTTTTCATCTTTTTTGTTCACTTTTCCTGTCGAACCACGTACTTTTTAGCCACTTTATATCGCTGAATCCACTTCTGTACAAACGCCTTCGACTTTCTCATGTGTTTAGCAGCCGCTTATTGCGACATTTTGGGACCTTTCGGGTAGATACAAAGAAACACAGAGCCGTAGCACGACGCGTACTTAGCACTCATGGCGTTTAACGTGATTCTCTTTCAAAAGATCAACGACAACTGAACCTTTGTCGGCAATGCATCAAGGACAAAGCTTGCCTCTATCGGCTCGCGAAGGAATTAGAGCGAAATCTTTCATTAACTAGTAGATATTTATTAAGCTAAATTACGTAATGTGTATCAATATTTTTACAACGCATATTATTTTATATTTAGGTAGTTCTTACGATCTAAATGGCAGATCTAGAGGATGTAGTCTTTTCAATCGTCGTATGTCATCGCTGTTGTCTAATAAGTTTATAGCGTATGGGTTAGGGTGCCAATTTAATCTTGTTATGTACCTTGAGCTGTATCCTTTTATTTCATCAATCACCATAGGCATTCTCAGATCCTTAAGGAGATGAATATTTTTAATGAACCACGGAGCGTTAGCGAGAAGTTTAAGGGTTTTTGACGGGGACCTTTGAATTATGTCTATGTTGGATCTACTTGCTCTAACCCAGATTTGAATGCCATAAGACCATATGAGTTTCAACATAGTTTTATAGAGAAGAATTTTGTTTTGTAAACTAAGTTTAGACTTAGGGCCAAGCAACCAATACATTTTTCTTCTTTTAATTTTGAGCTGCGTTCTCTTGGCTCTAATATGTTCACACCAAGTAAGCCGTTTATCTAAATACAATCCGAGATATTTTACACAATTGGACTTTGGAATTAAAACATTATTAAGACTCACACCGGGGCATTCTTCCTTCCTCAATGTGAAAGATATGTGAGTTGATTTTCCAGCATTTACAGAGATGTTCCAGTTGCGAAGCCAAGATTGTATTTCATTTAGCTGTGCTTGTGCAGTTTCAGCAGCTTCGCTAGCGGAGTAGGCAGATGAGAGTACAGCAGTGTCGTCTGCATATGTGGCAACTGTTAAATTACTATTTTTCAATATTGGCATGTCTGCGGTAAAAATTGTATATAGTATTGGTCCCAGAACACTTCCTTGCGGGCACCTGCCGTTATTTCGTGTATGTCTGAGATTTCATCTTTAATTTTAACATAGAAATGTCTTTGACTCAGATAAGATCTGAGGAAGATATAGAGTGGAGTAGATAGCGTCTTTTTAATTTTATACAGTAGGCCCGAGTGCCAGACTCTGTCAAATGTCTGCTGAACATCTAGGAAAATTGCACAACAATACTTCTTCTCCTCCAAGCTGCTAAGTATAGTTTTCACAACGCGATGACATTGTTCCGGTGTGCCGTGCATATGTCTGAAACCAAACTGATGTTCTGGAATAATTGATTGCTTTTCCAGCTCTGATAGTAGTCTTCGAAGAAATATTTTTTCGAGTATTTTCGAGAATATTGTCAGTATGCTTATTGGTCTATATGAAGATAATTCATTTTCAGGCTTGTTTGGCTTTGGTATCATTATAATTCCAGCACATTTCCACTGCGAGAGGAAATGGCTCAATTTGAAACTACTATTAAAAAGCAAGACCAAAAATAATAGACAAAAGTTTTTGATTTAAGAAAAGTTTTTGATTGTCCAAGCGTCGATGTTATCATGACCTGGATACTTTGAATTTTTCAAACGCGATATTTCAAATTGGATGTCTGAGAATCTAACGTATGTAAAAGGTTTCTCCATTGGACATGGGCAATCAATGTATGATTCAACGTCCTCACGATGGCTGGTGCTACTGTCGTTAAATGGCTGAAATCTATCTTTAAGATGGTTGGCAAAAGCGTGTGATTTGCTTATGTTTAATCTGCACCAAGTATTGTTAATATCTTTAACCGGAACCTGTCTTATGGTTGGCCGTTTTAAGTATTTGGTAGCTTTCCAGATGTTATATTCGTTGTTGTTATTTGGATCAATTTTTTTGAGATATTCTCCAATCCATACTTCTTGCAGTTCAGCTAAACCAGTTTTAAGCTCCTTAGTTGCTTTATTGAGGGCTTTTTTCAGCAAAAAAATAGTGACATTGGCACCTTTGTAACTTTACTTTTTGCATTAACAATGTTTCTCACAAAATGGGATAAGTCAAATATAATGTCGTCTATGGGTGTGGAATAGTGGATATTTTTTATGAGAATTTTATAGGGCTTTTAACTGATACGTGTGAAAAATTATATTATTTGAGTCTAAATACGTCACAAGTTTTCTATAAGAGTCACTGTTTGCAGGCATGGCTCTGGCTTGTCCGTCTCTGCCGGACTTGTACGAAAAATTTTCTCTACCAATTAAAGTTGAGAAATTGATTATCATTTTATTTATATCGTTTATTTGTGGTATGAAAATCGGTGGTGGTTTGAAAACACTTGTAGTCTCTGTCTCTGTCTAGTCTCTGCGTTTTGCTCATTATTCTTATCAACGGCATTGTTATTATCACTTTGTGTGTTTGTGTCTAAGATCGCAAACCGGTTTGATGTGTTTGGAGTATTGTTCGGCTTTAGTTGTTTTTCATTACATTTGGGGATTCAACAGTTTTACGTTTTGTTGCTTTGGGCTGGTACGCGTTTTACTAGCCTCCGCTGTTATCACACATATCGACGTTTACAACGTCCTCACTAACCATTAAGACGGGGTTTTGTTTTTGCGCTTTCGCTTTTTATTACACACGATAATATGTTTACAAAAATGCCTAGTTTCGTAATTCGACATTTTCATAAGTCGTGTTCGATTTTCAGGACTATCAACACTGTGCAGAATAAGCCAAGAAGTTAGATTTCCAGGCTTTTATTGACGCATTTGCTGCCGCAAAAGCTCATAAAACCAACTTCTAAGTTCAAAATAATTGAAGATTGAAAATTGTAAAATGGATGTTAAAAAAAACTTAATCACGATAATCAAGAAGCAAATTAATACAGTTATATTTGAGAGCATAAAACACTACGTCGTATTTTACTAATTACTCAAAAACTTCGAAGTAGTTATTAAAGTTTCTAAAAAATTAGAACATTCATTTAGGGAGGGGGTTCATCTATTTACTTCTGGAGAAAACCCATTGCAGCCTCAGCGACGCTGAACAATTGTACTGTTTATGATATTTATCATTGGTCAAAAGCTAGCTGCAAAAGGACTTCAACTTAAATGACTTGTTAGAGCGTTCTTAGAGCGCCTACGTTATTTAATTTTTAGTGCAAATTGTGCTCTGCACTTGTGAACTAATTTTGATTTAGATATAATTATATATCTCTATCTAAGGCACACAATCAAAAACGTGATTCGTTTTCAGAACTTTTGTGTACTTTGCGTAGATACCTATAGCATTAAAATACCCATCAATTAGCAATTGTCTATGCAAAAGCTTAGGCGGTCAAAGCAGATTTGCTGCGGCAAATCAATTCTACTGCGCATAATTGCACATTGACTTTAGTCGCTCATTAGTTTAATTAGGAAACAAATTAACAAGCCCAGGCAGCGTGAACGCGCTGTAAATAGCAAATGACCGACCACACCAACACTCACTTGACGCTATGTGAGTGCAATCGCACGAACTTATTTGCATAAATTTGCACGCATTATTCTCATGATTAATATGCATCGGAAATGACAGGCTCCCCATGTTATATAACGCTGTGGCATAGAGAGCTCTGGTGTGGCTCGATTCAACTGCGTCTGAAGCAATTGTAAAATGTGCAAAAACGAAGCAACAACAAGAAGAATCATAAAAAAGCATAAAACAAATTGAAATAATTTAATTAGCAATAAATTATGTTGTTGACCGCAGAAAATGCGATTTAATGAACGAAAATGGCCGAGCAGATTTTAAGCTCATTTGCATGAATAATTAATTTCGCTGCAGAGTGGAATGGCGCACAGTGGAGTGTGATGAAATGAGTCGTAAATGCAAAGTGGAAAAGAGTTTTGAGACTAAAAAACCAAAAAAGTACCATAATTAAGAGCTTTATATGTTAAAAGCTTTGAAATTTCGAAAGAAAGGTTCGCTGAAAAAATATAATTTCGTTTATAGTTTTTTTTTTTAACTCTAGCAACATGTTGTTTCTATCACCTTAAATTAATATGTATATACATATATAAACAATCAGGATGATGAGACGTTGTTCGATTGATGGTATGTCTGTTCGTCTGCCCGTCCGTCCAAACAATTATTACTTTAATGAACGTATCCCACAAACTACTAAAGCTGTGTCAACCAATCACCAAGTCGGATGATAACACCTCACTCTATCAATATAACACTACTAAATATTTCAGAGGCATTAATTTTCATTTTCTGTGTGGTACAGAATGCTTTCACAGGATCCGTTATAAAAATTTTACAATGAGCATGACAGGAACTACTGACCAATTTTAACCAACAATTTTAACCGCAATCAATCTAGAACCACGCCTTTCCATATTGTAAAAAAATAGTATCGTTTATCTATTTTATTTGTCGTGTTTTGGAAATTGGACCTTAATCCTTCAATGCTCCTTCGCCGCGAAATCAAGTCAATGTTTCCCCTAGCCCCCATATATAGAAAATGCTCTATATGTTGCCTAAATTGTATATCCATAATATAACGGCGCCCGATTGCTTGGTTGGCTTTTTTCAATATTCCTATTATCCTTGTATTAGATGTGCTACCTATGGAAGGGTTTATTCCTCATATAGGCCATTTGAGTAAAACAGGTCGATTTTAGTATAAATATATAAGTACAATGTACGAGTATGTCGTAATGAAATGAAGTGATGCGTTTTACATCGAAAATATTTGTTAATAAAATGTCATGTAATCATTTTATCCTTTCGTCGAATAAATATTAATTGAGTTTCTACACAACAATTTTAAGACAAAGTTCTTTCATCACCTGAATTTACTTCTCTTGCTTAGATCCCTGAAAACTGCGAGGGTATTAAATGCCAGGTTATCCCTTTCTTGGTTTTTAAATAGTTTTATCCAAGAAAGGACTTTGGATTTTTATGTCGTAATTTTTTTGTTGTGAAAAACTGCATACATATTTTTAGTTACCTGAATCCCTTCTGCAAATGTACACTTTCGGCATAAAGTGCTATGATATTTCAAAAATATTGAATGGAATTGGAATTATGTTGCAGAGGGCATACTTTTCTGTAATATATTTAGTTACGGTGGTAAAATACTTAAATTAAGAATAATTTCAAATTTTTCGTTGTGCAAGCTTTTAAAAATCTGGAAGTGATTTTTGATTTTTCAACGGTTTAGAGCAGTACAACCTTTAAATATCCTTAAGCATTACGTTAAATAAGCTTGATCCTTCATATACTCAAAACAAAATGACGTCCAAAATGTGGATGAGAAAAAAAGAAAATGTGACGAAGATATCATTCGCGAAATTTCATTCGTATGTGTGAGTTAACTCGTTTGCATGCTATTAAATAATGAATAATGAGCAGACAAGCAATTTAAATAATTTGTGGTTGTTGGGTGCGTATGCGCTTCATTTAGTGCAACACATTCCCAGCAAAAGCACGCAAGTTTTACACTTGAAGAAACATATACAATACAAAAACAAAGGTTAAAAAAACAGTGGAATATTTATACTCTCGAAAAAAGCTGCTACGGAGTATAATAGCTTTGTTCACCAAACGGTTGTTTGTAATACCTATAACTAATCGAGATTAACTTATAATTATATATAAATATTCAGAATGACGAGGCGAATTGAAATCCCATTGACTGTCTGTCCGACTATCCTTGCAAGCGATAGCTTAGGTAAAATCTAAGATATTTTGATGAAACTTGTTACACACGTTCCTTATTCTAAGGAAGTTGGTTGGTGGCAGACAGGTGGAATCTGTCCATTGCGCTTCCCACAAAATGCCGTTACTCGACTTGAGTCAAATTTGTAATTTACTGCCACAAACCATTAAAGCTATAATAACCAAACTTCCTGAGAACATGTCCTTCACGCATCTTCTCATACTGAATGGAAATGGGTGAAAATAGATACATTTTACAGTAAACAAATAATAAAGGGCTAAGTTTGGGTGCAACCGAACATTTTTTAATTTTGCAACTTGTAAGAATCAAAGTCAGGGAAATACGTTAAGGTATATTCGGCACTTAAAGGCTTGGACAGTTCTTATTGGATTTAAACAATTTTAGGTACACACACTGAAGACATTGAAGACCTGAAAAGTTTTATCCCGTTGTGTTAATTGCTTCTTGATTTGTGTACCGATAACTGAACGAATCAAGTGAAATTTAAAACTGTGCTTTATGGCCAGTAGGCGTGGCTGTTTTCCGTTTTCGTATATTTTCACAATGTGACATAGAAATGTAAGAAGAATGCCACATACTAAATTTTGTCGAATTCGGTTACTCGGGTCCCGAGATATAGGATTTCACCAAAAAGTGGGCGGTGCCACTTCTATTGTCCAATTTACACTCAGCTCTCATAAAGCTCACTCTCTCTGGCGTAGTTAGTTATTGATATATCGCGCTTTAAGTAGTTTTTAACAGTATCGTTATTCGGTGAGTGGACAAGGTTATTCTCCGATTTCATTCATTTTCACATTGTTAGTTTCTACATACTTGTAGTACATTTGGTTGTTGTAGCTTAAGTGTTTAGGAGATGCCTATGCCTATACTAATCGAGTACTCATGTACTGAGGAACCAATTTTCCAAGTTTCATCGAGATATCTCAATTCGTTACTCAGAACCGTTAGGTGAACAAAACTATTCAACTTTGTAGCGATCTGTTGCGAGAGTACAAAAATTAATGTTTTCTCTCAGTGAGTGAATTCATCAATACACCACTTAAATAAAGTGCGACAAATGGTGTTGTGAACATGGAATATGCGCTTAAAAACTAATTAAAGCGAAAAGGCATAAGAAGCCACCCATTAATAATGTTGACAACCAAGACCCCAGCACACCAACCAGATCCAGTCCTCTGCCACGCTCACACTCACACATACGCGAAATAAAAACCCCTCAACAAGCGTAATCACAATCGCGTTCCATTGCTTCCATTTAGTGGTTAATTATAGAAAAATGTCTGTTCTTCTACGTGAAAGCAGTAATGCAACGCAAACAAGCCAACGGAAGGAGCTCCGAAAGTGGCTGTGGGAGAGTTTAAAGAGGGCTTATTAGCTATACGTTTGTATGTCTGTATATGAAATACACACATACGTATGAGTATGTTGGTGGAGTGGTATAGCAAATAGCATAGAGGCAATATCCACTATTGCCAGCCAGTTGCAGCATGCTTTCATATACTTGTATGTATATTTGATTGTGGTACAACTATGTTGCCATATTGTGTGGAAAGAATATTAAAAAAGATGGCTGGCTTCTTAGTAAAAACAAACTGCTGATGCCGACAACTGCGGACCCAATCTCATGCAGGGAATACTAGTAAAGTTCGTTCTGTTCCGCTAGCTCCGCTTATCGTCGTACTTCATTAAACAGAGTAGACTCATTTGGAGCTACCAGTAGTCCGTTTCCCCCGCAATTCGCAAAGGACAGTAAACGTGTCGCCGTCGCTTATACTCCTGCTCCGAATGGACTTGCAAAGTTCGCATATTATCTGTGCGCATATCCATTGTCTCCAACCGCAAAAGATTACCCCGGCAGGCGGAAGGGGTGCTGCATGTTGCATATTGGGTGGGAGACGCAGCAAATATTGCCCGACAATGCGCATAAACCGCAAATTGGATGCGATATTAAATTGCCTGTACAAAGCGCATATAAATTTTTCTCAATTTAAACAATTTGTGCAAATGGAGAGTAAAATTGTGCACGAACGACACTCCCGAACTACAACTCGCACATTTATGCATAGGTATGTTTACCCGAGAGCAGTGCACAAGAAGTGAGCGTGCGAAAGGGATGGATGCTTGACTGAAATGCTCCACATATACTAAGATGGATTTTATGCATCGTCGACTATTTGGGAGAAACTCCGGCAAATCGTCGATTAAGAGACGAGTGAGTTTCACCACATCTCCTCCCCCATCCGCTTTATTGTAGGCGACTGCTAAGTAGTTTCGAACGTTTTCTCCTCTTTTTTGCAATTGAGCGCGCGTTTTTCATTTTTTACATCTTTTTGCCATTTTTCCTTCTATTCCTTCTTCATTATTCGTATTCGTATTGCCGGGATCCTATTTCGTTGTTATCACACTCGCTAGCACCACCGTCGCACTTGTTGTAGTTATCCTCGTTTAGATATCCATTTTTGTTTTCGTTGTTAGCCCTTGCGTCACGTATGTATGTATGTATGTATGTACTTTGTGGAAAATGAAAATGCTTGTCGTTATTGTTCAGCTTCAGTAATTCACTAAATGCAGTTATACACAAAAAATGATTTATAAGTTTATGCGATAGAGAATGGCAATGCGCCAGATTGAATAGGGTTGCCATTTCAAAATTATTATGGCAATTAAGTTAAATACCGCCTAAATAGTCGTATATGGTTCTATGTTCCATTCACTTAAGCCTTAATAGTAAATCAGATAAATTGAAATCAGGCGATTTGAATTCATCGAGTGATATTATCCTGCTGACACAGTTCTTCAAATTTGAGCTCAACAGATTATTAAAGACAAAATAGCGAATATAATAATTTTTATTATTTTTTATGTTCTTTTATTTTATGTTTTCGCAAATTGGGCGATATTTGCATAGCATCATCGTTATCTGACCTTAAATAATTAAATAAAATGTATATACATATGTGTTATTATTTTACTATATATTATGCAATATTATTTATAACTGAAGAATAATTTGTTAAACCTCAAACCCAAAAAGTAAACGATTAAAAAATATAATCTAGAAACATATTCAAGCATGTTTCATAAAATATAAAAACATAAACATAAAAATTTTCAATTCAATTGCTCCCAGTCGTCCTTTTACAAAGTTCGCCAGCCCAGCTGATGCCTAGAATTCCTTTGTATGAATAAAAAAGGCTGCAGCATATCGACAAAACGCCTATAGCCTACCACAAACTTATTGTTTGTATGTTTCAATCTTAGTCTGGCGAAAGTTTGACAGTGGAGATCATTCTCTTTGTTTTGAAATAGTCGAAACTTAAAAAAAACAAAATTATTTGCTTTTATAACCGATTCCCATAGGACCTACTAAAAGTAATACTGAAATTCTGCAGATTAAAATTTTAATTGTTTTTTTCATAATTGCAATCAAAAGAATTTAAGTAAAACATATTTAAGTGCAATTTGAATAAAGCATATTTTCAAAACATCTTCCTGATATAGACAAGGTTGGGCGTTACAGAATGGTTGCCCGCGGCGCGCTGGTTATATAAGACTTTTTCAGTGATGAGAACTCACCAAGAGAGCGAGTTACAACTTTCTTCTTACATACTCGTATTATATACAACCTACATGAATATTCACATGCTTTTTCTAAAATAAAAAAAACACACTTACTTTTACATTTTTACAATGAAAAATTACTTTGAGTAGAAGAAAATTAGACGAATCATTGAAATCCTGCATGAGTGATGCCTTGTCAACCCCTTTAATTATTACAAATTTTTACGCAGTGCGCGCAAACCTACATACTTATGTACAAATGAATGTACTAAAGATGCCAGGGTATGAGCGTGTGGATACTGCAAATTTACATGGTAATGCATGGTGAATTTTAATTAATTAGCCGTCGCAAACGTTACCCAATTAACATATGAGCATGCACCGGAGTTAGTGTGAGTGTAAACCTTAATGTGCTTACGGGTGTATGTTGTATGTGGCATTTATGTAGCTATTTGGCAATTAAATTACGTTCAACGGGAATTGGCAACACTACAAAGAAAATCGCATTCAAGCATCAACAACTGGCAGACAAATCGCCATCTAGTCTGCCAGCCACCCATTATAAGCGACGACAAAAAAACGTAAATAAGTACTCGTATGTGCCGCTACAATAACATAAGCGGACAGATACGTATAGAACTTACAGGCACCAATACACCATTGACTGCTCAACATTGTGTGCGTGGCTAAAACAAGTAAACGGAGGCAGCCTAAATAAAAACAAGCAACAATAAAAAACTCGGCAAGTACTTTAAAACAAAACCGAGAAATCCATTTGCCGTGCAACCATGCGTTTAAACAAACAAATTTTTCGCTAAATAATTTGACAATTACTCACATCCTTCAAAGCAGGCGACTATAGTCGGAGCCGCTGGGGTGGTCGAGAGTAGTGGGCGTGAAGTCAAAACTTCATACAAAAAATGTTCTCTAACGCTCTCATCCGCAGTACTCTCGGGAGACGTTGGAGGCACTCGTACAGAGGCGGAGTGATGGCGAAGTTCCCTAAATACACCTACATACACCTATATATGTACATAGAAGGTAGGTCCCAAAACTAACCAAAATTTATACTTAAATCAGGCAACAAGCAACGCTATCTCTATACAATTTTCGGGGTTAAAAATATACATTAATCTTATTTCGAACGTGCCAACAATAGAAAGCAATTGCTCCATTTTTACGAAGAAGAAAAATATAAAATTTGATCCTAAATTAAAAAAAATCGTTGAGACGTATGAATGGATAAAAAAAAGTTTATGGTGATGATTTTATGAGTCGAACACAAGTTTTTACCTGGTTTGTATTTATTAAAAAATTGCTCTGCGGATTAAAATTATCAAGGCTAGTTCATCCAAAAGTAATCGTGCTGAATTCGTGGAAAGAGTCTGTGAAATTATTGGTATTGATGCAGATTTCACTACGAGAATGCTGGCTAAGTGATTAAGTAAGTGTATAGAGATTATTCAGAGGATTTAATTTAGGTATATAAAAAAGTCTTGCGGTATTTTCGCTAGTTGGCGCTGAAAGCGCATAGTTCTAGTTATAGCGTCGCAAATATGGAGCAAAATAAAGAGAAAATACGGCATATTTTACAGTACTACTACGATAAAGGCAAAAATGCATCTCAAGCCGCCAATTTTGTGCAGTTTATGGACCCGATACAGTTTCCATTTTCACCGCACAACGATGACTTTAACGTTTTCGTTCTGATGTAGAGGTGGTCGAAGATGCGCCACGCTCCGGAAGGCATGTCGTCGAAAATTGCGATAAAATCGTTGAATTGGTCGAAAAAGACCGGCATAGTAGCAGCCGTAGCATCGGTCAAGAGCTGGGCATGAGTCATCAAAAATTCATTTCAATTTCAATAAAAAATTCTATAAAAATACCGCAAGACTTTTTTGACAACCTAATATAATGTCATATCGCGGTTTGTTCCATTTGGTTTGTGATTATGTTCTATTTTCAAACCTGATAATGTTGATATCCCAGCCAGTTAGTTATATTAAATTCTATATATGCGTTAGTTGATCATTCCAGACGTTTTATTGAGTTGAATTGAGACTATTTTGTAAAAATAATTACTTTCAAAGATCATGTTATTTGCATTTTATTATGTAATATATTGAAAAAGTTTCGATAGATTTAGGGCACACCTTGTATGTACTACAATAAGTGACTGTACGGGGCAATGTCGTGCAAAGTGATGCATGCAAAAAAATGAAAAGTCGCCTCGGAACACACCATTACATTTGCTAACGAGGAGAAAACAAATTAAATCATTAGATTGTGATACTGATCCTTTAAACTTAAGTACCGAGTGTAGTTACGGTGTGTCAAAAGATGCCGCATATAGCAGCCTGCATAGGGACAACTACAATAATACTATATGTATATAAGCCACCATCCACTAATGAATACAAGGAAAAACATTGAAAAACTAAATCTCTCTTTCCATCAGCGGAGAAGGGCGGGGCTTGTTTTCGCTCTTCAGAAATCACTCAAATTTGGGCTCATCAACCATCGGAGAGCTGCAACAGATGTTTTTCCGAACCGGGTGTTCACATGTACCAACCACGTATTCTCCACCACTACAGTGACCAGAAGCACCACCAGTACCGACACTGCGCACACAAACGAAAATATTTTTAGTATGAGTGACTGGGTGAACTTAGCAGCAGCGCTCAGCATCCGCTCAGTAGCATTTTGTTTGTTACAAACAGATAGTCGGCCACTGTGCAACTCAATTAGATTAACGCCGCGTAACAAATCCGAGTGATATAAAATCAGACCCATAAGACACAGCAACCCTCTGCTTAAGAGCATACAGTTATGTATTGCCACCGATTTAGTATGTTGCGCCAACCCTTCGTCGATGCTGTCGCTGGCTTTTGATTGAGCCTGAGTGGGATGCGTGACTGCTGAAAGTACGCACTGCGGATGCGGATGTGATATGAAATCAGTAACAGTCGATTGGCTGCCATCAGAGTTACAAGTACTTAAACGACGCGAAGCGGGCGCAAATTAAAGATCTCGATCGCCTGTCGCCCATGAGCCGTTAAACATTTCCGATGCTAGGTCGATTGTATTTACGCATTTCGTTGACCATTGTCACCCTCCGCATCATGTAAATTGATAGTGTCGGCCGCGAGGAATATAAGTGTTTGCACGGCGTCCGCGAGCGCCATTACAACAAGTGAACGCATGGTGTAAGGAATCCGAATTCGAACTTTTAACTATCAAGTTAAGACTTCAAATACCTTTTATGTCGGAACGTCGTGTGTGACAAAAAAAATTGTGAAATCAAAAACTAGAAAAATTTACAAAATCTAATCAAATCTAATCAAATAATTTTATAGTGTCTCAAAATTTATTCGGCAAAATGGTGATGCTTCAGTCACCTGCAAAAAGTGCCGAAGCTTTACCAGCGAATACGGTCGGTGACCAGCTGAGTCCGAATTCTAATCCAGAGTCGCCCAAATCAAACACATCACCGGAGATATCATGTAACAATGCCGCCGTCACCGCCACCTCAACGGCTACAATCGCGTGCTCTTCGTCGACATCGAAGATACCGAAATTCATTATTAGCCAACAATCCCCATCAGTTACTGACGGGTGTCCCGGTAGCAATACCGGTACCATGACTTCTACAGGCAAAATACCCAGTGCAAATGGCGATAGTCTACGCTATTCACTGGAGCGTCTCAAACAAATGACTGAACTAAATGTAGTAAATCGTTTGAGTCCTACTGCGAAAGCCGGTGATTTCCCGGAACACGGTGATATGGAAAAATGTAAAAATAATAATAACAATAATAGTAATAGTGTTAGCAACTACAATACTAATGGCAATGGTCCAAATGGGGGCAACAATGAATCCAATATTCGTCGCTCAGTTTCACCACCGCCAACTACGTACCATAGTCCACCGTTACGTAAAGTGATTGATAGTAACGATGCTTCTTGCCAACTGACGCGCCCCGAGCCATTGTCTCATCCACATGCGGCATTGTTGCAACAGCATCCACATTTGTTGCAAAATCCACAATTTATTGCCGCCGCCGCTGCGCAGCACCATCATAATCACCATCAGCACCAGCATCAGCAACATCAGCATATCCTCCACCATTCACCAGCAAATCACACACATCCACATCCTCATCCATTAGCGGATTTCCATCCCCTACGTCCGCAATTATCAAACTTAGTCGGTTTGCCGACGACACTGCAAGCTGCTTCGAATTTGCAACGTCTTCCATCACCAGCCAGTTCACCGCTATCGTTACCCACATCACCACTTCAACCGCATTCCGAACAGCCGCAACTGCTCTCACCCGTGCAGCCGCAACATCAACACCAACAACAGCAACATTCCGTACAACAAACTTTAAGTTCAGCCAACGCTTCCACTGTCAGTGGAAGTGTGGCACTTTCGGCGCAACAACAACATCACCTATTGTCAACACCACCCTCATCAATGCTGCTCAGCGGCCCGCATACTCTTCCACATACTACCCAAATGGCCAACTGCAGCCCCTCATCAGTACTCCCAACGTCACATGACATGGATCTGGAAAGAATTAAGCTGGTTGCGGCACAAGCTGTAGCTGCCCGTTCCACGGTGAGTTTGAGCTCAGCTGCTTCCGCATCGAGTACCTCCTCTGCCGCCGCTGCTGCCTCAATGGCTGCGGCTGCGTCCGGTCTGTGTTTGCCACCTTCGAGTTCTCGTCCGGATCTTAGTGATTATGGCTTTCGAATACAGTTGGGAGGTCTGGCGGCGGCAGCAGCTGCAGCTGCGGCCACTTCACGCCAAATCGCAGCGGCAAGCTACGCACGCAGTGATACCAGTGAGGAATTGAATGTAGATGGGAATGATGAGGATAGCAATGATGGATCACATGGCACACCTACGGTGAGTCTTCCGAAATGGAAACCTGGAATGATTTTGCGTTTCAAAGTTTGATAAAATGTTATCTACTTTGTTGACTTTTGTTAAACCAATTATATGAATCAATAGATTAATCGTTTATCTAGTGAATTGTAGTAATTTCCATTTTTTTCATCCAAATAATTAGTTTGGAATTCTGTTGTTGTTGTAGCAGAAATCCTTCCTAAAGTAGTTTTGAAGAATGGTTTCGAGTTAACAGTCCTTTGCCGCCGGGTACGTTCCTGACCCTCGGGAACGGTTTGGAGTTTCATATCATGAGAAATTTAATTCAAGGTAGTTGTCACTGGGTCAAACGTCAAGTGGCCCATGAAAGGTTCGCATAATCACCGAATTTGAAAATTAGCAATTCATTAGGAAGGGAGTAAATCGATGAAATTTTGTGAAATCAAAGAAAAATGTTTGTGCTATATTATAAATATTTTTTCACTATCAATTTGTTTAAATAATAATATTTTAGATAATTTTTTGTTAAAGAATTGAAATTTTTCATGTGTTCTTCACGCTAAAAAACAACGCGGAAATATTCACCTTTAATATAATAATCTGCAAAAAAGTGTTTGTTTATTCATACCGTTTCAAAGATATTGAATATTCTGTCCCCTCTTCCGCTCTTAAAACGTTTGGCGCATCCAAGAAAAGCATAAACGGATACAGGAAAATAGTCAATAGCTCTAATAGATTACTTGTTAAATAAATGATTGTCAATTATTATGCACATTTAGACGAATGTGTGAACATACAGAATTAGAACAATGTATTATTTACATTTCTTTGTTGAATAAAAATTCAATTGTTTAATAAAAAATTATGTAAGATATTATTATTTAAACAAATGGATCATAGAAAAATATTCATAAAATAGCACAAATATTTTTTTTTTAACTTCACAAAATTTCATCGATTTATTTCCAGTAGTTTATGAGAAAATAATTTTACACTCTACGCTCTAAATTTCAACCTTCAATAACGGGGTATGCATCTGGTTCCCTTCCTAAGGAACTGCTAATTTTCAAATTTGGTGATTTTGCGAATTTTTCATTGACAACTGAACGTGGGTTGACTCCACTTATATTAAAACTTTAGAGAAACAAAGTGATTAGACTATAGCAAATGAAATATTCTTTTAACCATTTTTCAATGTTTGTATTTGATAATACGTTCCTGTAATTTAAATACTAATCAAAACTATTTTTTTCAGAAGTCGGTTCATTGGAAGTATCATGCAATATTATAAAAGTATTACCAAATATTAAAGAATGGGCTAAACCTTCGTGCTTTTAGTGGTTTTCGAAATTTATCGCATTATTATAAATAGCTCCAAAATAAATTTTAAATTTTCCTTTAAGTTAGGGTTGGTTAGATTACGAGGCTGATGCTCGCGACCAATGTAACGAAGGATCACTTGAACAGATGCGAATGTTAGAATTTTGTGATGCTAGAAACTAGATATAGATCAAAACATCCTTATGTATAGACGCAGTTTTTTAGCTTATTACAAATTTTTTAAAAAGCGTAATATCAATCCCAGCTAATTAGCCGGTTCGCAGGACAATGTAGCTCTATGTCTGACAAGATATTTCAGCCACAATGCATGGACAATGCTCAGTTAGGACTTTTACATTTGTGTAGAGTGATTTTTAATAAGAGCCAACACTTTAAAGGTTCTCTTACGTTCCGGTCTACTTTAGAACGAAATCGTTGCCGTACAAATAGATTCAGCGCTAAAGAGACGGAATACCGGCTCATTTCCACTCCGAAGAAATTGGTCCAAGGATGCTCTTTCTCTCGAGCTCATCGAATTTGCAGTGTCCAGTGCATTTATCCAAGTGCTGCATATCCTTCCGCATATATTTTTATACTCTCGCAACAAAGTTGCTAAAGAGAGTATTATAGTTTTGTTCACATAACGGTGGTTTGTAAGTCCTAAAATTAAAAGAGTCAGATATAGGGTTATATATACCAAAGTGATCAGGGTGACGAGTAGAGTTGAAATCCGTATGTCTGACTGTCCGTCCGTCCGTCCGTGCAAGCTGTAACTTGAGTAAAAATTGAGATATCATGATGAAACTTGGTACACGTATTTCTTGGCTCCATAAGAAGGTTAAGTTCGAAGATGGGCGAAATCGGCCCACTGCCACGCCCACAAAATGGCGGAATGTTTTTCCATCTGTTATTTGCAACTTGTTGAAATTGTTTATTGATCTCTCCTTTGATCGATCCTGTGGCCGGGAACCCAGATCAAGTTTAGTTGGAGCTTGTCTTTTATTGAGCTTAGTGCTCTCTTGCAGTTGTGAACTATACTGGAATTTGTCATGGGTGAAGACAGTGCCAGGAGGGCCACCTGGCTATCCGTAAATATAGTTGCTTTATGTATATTCCCGTGGTTTTCTAATAGAAGTTCGCAGGCTTTTTCTATGCCTAGTACTTCTGCTTGGAAGATGCTAGCCGAGTTCGGTAGACGTATAGAGAGAGATATGCCCAGATCAGCGGAGAATACCCCCGTGCCCACTCCGCAGTCCATTTTGGACCCGTCGCTATAGACTGAGGTGGTATCCTCCTCTGCTATTGAACCTCTTCTCCATTCTCGTCTAGATGGTATCCTCACCTGGAAGTGTCTCTTGAAATCCAGCAATATAAAAATAAATATAAAAGACTTTTTCAAATAACGGTGCATACTACCACTTGAAGAAACAGCATATACTTTACCATACAAGCGATACTTAAAGCATTTCCTTTTATTTAATTTTCATTGTTTGTGAACTGTTAAAATAATGATTAATTCAAGTGTTGATATGAAGCGATTGTGAAAATAACATTTTGATATATCCATGCGAGTTTTTTCTGGTTTTCCGTTTTAATTTTTTATCAATCTTCTTCTTCCTGAAAGCTAGTAGCTACTAGCAGTTAAGATGCGAAGCTTATCTAATATTCAGAAATTTACACTATAGAATATAATATCTTAGTAAAAATAATTGTAGAGATAGTATATCCCTGTATTGGAATAAGCGCTTTGTTTTCAAAATTATTTAAAATGTCAAAAAGCTTTGATAATTTTCAAATGAATATTGTATGTTGAGTTTCATCGAAGTTCGTTCAGTTTTATATATACATACTTACTTGTATATGTGAATCTATAGCTTTCTCAATTACTTATCCATATATATAATACAGTTTTCTCTTTATTACCTTTATAGGCATGTCCGGTTGATCTTACTAGATCAGTACCAACATCAACCTCAACAGCATCTTCGGCGACAAATGCTTCAATGGAGAAAGAGGCCACCAAACGCTTAGCGTTCTCGGTGGAAAATATTTTGGATCCGAATAAGTTTACCGGCAGAACTGGATCACTGGGCCATTATGGTGGACGTGGTTGGGGTTCGAGCAGCAGTAATGCAGATCGTGATGATGAAATGCACGACGATGAACACAGTGAAGACATGTCAGGTGAGTTATAACAATATTTTCATTAAATATAACGGTAAACTTTCTCTCAAGAAAAAATCAATGTAATCGCATTTGTTAATAAAAATTAAAGTTCTGCTTCAATTTCAAAGGGTCGTTTAGAATAATGAAATTATGATTTGCTCAAATTCATATTTTCCCAAAAAAAAAAAAATAATAATGTTAATGTAACCGCAAAATACTACATTCCCAATTCAGAAAAGCGGCTTTCGTTGTGGTTTTTTATAAAGCGATTTATAATGAGTTCTCTCAAAAGTTGTACATTCTAAGAATTTTTTGAATCGGGTAGTTTCTAAAGCAGCATATTATAGAGATTTCGTTAACTTAATGATATAGCAATATAAAAATGATAACTTTAATTAATTATATTTAATAATTCGTAATGGATTTATAATCAAAATCCATAAATTTTTATACGATAAAATATAAGATCGGCTTAGCCCATGATACATATTATACTGACTGCCAGCACTGATAGAATAAAATTAAAATATTACGTTTATTCAACAGTAAAAAAGAGCAGTGTTACGAAAATAAGCTTTTATTTTTTTATTTACTGAATTGAGTTCGAAATATTCTACTTGAAAATGTACAAACGAACCAACACTTCAATTCTGCTTTCACTCAAATCGCATTTTTGTATAAATCAATGTGCGATATTTCTAGATTTCCACTTCAATCTTCAATGGTAGTCTATTTCTCGCAACGCAATAAAAAGAACTTTCCCACCCACATACACACATATGGTTACGGGAAAGGCGTCCACTTTAACTGCGTGTTGGGGGCAGGCGATGCTGACTGGCTTTTAGTTTAGCAAACATGATGTTTTTATTTGTATGAGTTTTGTGGCTTTTTGGAAGCATCTAGCTGTGCTTGTGTTTAGATCGGTGTTTCATGGGTATGCTTTCATTTGCCCATGCGTTTAGCTCTCAATAACACAAATGCGTATGTATGGTATATTTGACACGTATTCATACATTTTTCAATTCGATATAGTCTATTCGCATTTCGTTTCATTTCTGGTTATGAGCAGCACAATGTGCTTTTCTATTGAAAATACGAATGCACTGGTTACTTGCCTTCACCGTTTTGAAAATCAGTTTATTTTAACTTTTTTTATCAAATCTAAAAGCGCTCTAAAATGTCGATTTGTGAAAAATCCAAAAATGTTAATACACACATGAAATACTTACATGCCTGCCTACTTATATGTATGTAAATGAATGAAGTTCGAAATTCACCCATCACCGTTATCATATATATTTATTTATATGTATGTATGAATGTATATGACTCAGTTATGCTCCAGTGAGTTTTGGTTTGATTGATATTTTAATTGGAAATTCGTTTTAGGTTTTGGCGATTTTCGATTACACTTCTTATATTTTATCGTATAAATATTAAGAGAATGTTTTGTGAAAGAAGTTAGCTTCCCAAAAAATACTCGAACTTATTGATGCGATTCTGCTTTAGATTTGATTCAGATTTTATGAAATTCTAAATGTAACTCGGTTTTGATAACAGGGAAGAGTATGTTAGAGGAAAAAGAGAACTATGAAATTGAAATTATTTATTTCTAACGTTAAGCCATGCATGAAACCATTATGGCATTGATATTGGTGAGTCAATGTTATTCCAACACCTTTGTAGAAAATATGCGTAAAAATAACTTAATTTAGTACTTTAGAGGTTGTGTTCTTAATAAAACCTAAGCGATGAATAAAGTGCTACATTGCAAATAAGATTGGTTCAGATATTTATCATGATTACTTGATGGACTATGCAACATGTAAAATACACTGTTGGAGTATATTTCTTTCGATAAAATTTTAGTTGGTCTGGAATTGAAACCATTTGTACCATTACCAAAGTTACGTATACGCCTATGCATATGAGCATACACAGCGCACACACGCTCTTGTAGCACGCAAATTAACTAACTACACATATTAAAAACACAATGGCGTCCATCATCATCAACACGTTATCGTCGTGTTTGTGTTAATAAAACACAATTAACTCTATCAATGGCTGAATGGCTGTAGCCTACTACCCGCAATCTGTCTGCAGACACCCGTCAGCTGGGCGGCTCGCCGGCACTCCCATCGCCAGCCAGACACTCAAATTGACTCAACTCGATAGTCGTTAAGGTACCACTTGAAATAACTGCTACTAAAACAGGCAGCGTAAATACATGGAAATTATGTTTGCGGACAGGCGGCAGTGTGGGTGGCTCGGCCGGTTGGCCTGTGGTAGTTGTAGAGGAAGGAGCGCGCGGTTTTGTTGGTTGGCACTGCTGTAGGCATTAACAGCTATTACAGCTACGCTCGGTTAGCTTACTGTGGGGAAATTTGATCTTTGAAGATATATGAAATCAGAAGATTCTATTTATTTTATTCAAAATAGTCTCCTTCTGTTCAATACAGCTTTTTGCACGGTCGTCGGTCAATTTGTGCGGAATAAACAGTGCACACACCTTTCGTAAGCCCAAATGTTCGATCAAAATGCGATAAGTCGATATTTTGGAGATGTTCAATTCCATTTCCATGAATTTCAATGATGATTTCGGCTGATTTTTGATGAATTCACGCAAAGTTTCGATGGAATTTCCGGTGATCATGAATTTTGATTGTCCCACATGTTGATCGTCATTTTTGTACTCACGATCACTTTGAAAACTTTGAAACCACTCGTGCACTCTGCTACGGCATAGGCAATCATCGCCATAAACTTGTTTCATAAATTGAAACGCTTTGGTAAAAGTTTTACCAATTTTAAAACAAAATTTAATGTTGCCTCTTTGTTCGAAGCTCATTTTCGCATCGATAACTCAAACATACTGACACTTAAAACAGAATAACTTCACTTCCAATCAATGAAATGTCATGAAACTCTCACTGGACAACCGATAAAGATGAAATATCACGAAAAAGTTATATTATTTTATTGCAAGAATTCGCGAAGTCAACGAAAATCATTTTAACTAACGTGGTATTCATTTTGAATCACTGTTCGCATCGTTGTAGCATTATTATTGCCATTGTCAATGTCGATAATGTGTACCCTGGTAATGATAATTACAGCGAAACGCTGCCATAGCAAGTGAAGGACCCTGAGGGCAGTGCGCAAATTGCAAGCTACTGTCTCTACAATATAGCCCTCTCTCCTGCCTTAGCTAGGAACAATGGCGGACAGAGAAACAACAATACAGTTAACTACATATACGCCACTGGCGCACATTCAGTCCTGCCTGGCAGAAACTCAGCCACTTACTCATATGCATGCACATACAGATGCGGATTCTGGCTCTGTGGGGCTTGTGCCTCCCTCCTACTTTGCTGGGTGTTGTGGCTGCTAATGCTGTATTCTCGTTATTGTGCTGTTAGTGCAGCGGCTGGACTCATTAATTAGCAAGGTACTTAATTACCGCACATTTATTTAGCGACTCAATGAGAGTTTGGTATTCGCTTTACCGAGTGTCACTGCGGTTGTTGTTTTAATGAGGCTGTGAGGCGATTGCTGCTGCAGCCTTTATTGCCGCTGTCGCTGCTGTCTACTATATTCGTTGGCATTGTTCGTTGATCCTTCGGCTTGTTTGTGTGTTTAACTGGTTCAATTTGCAGAAGTGGTGCCAGTAGCCGCTCCACTGCCGGCTAAAAGTCCTTGCTGCTTGTGTATTCAAGCGAATACGAATGATGTGAGTGTGTTTGTATATGACGATTGTATCCTCGTAAGTGTAGGTAAGTATGTATGTTTGAGTATCACAGAGTTCATGACATGCGCATTGCACGCGCTCGTTTATTATGCTACAGATTACGGTTATGCGATTCCTGAAACATACATGCATACACATGCTAATATTTACGTATGTGTAAGTGTCTGCTGTTTTTGTGATGCCATGGCATATATTTCTAAAGGGTTATTTTTTTAATGGTTTATAAATTTTTTTTAAAAAAAAACGCATAAAATTTGCAAAATCTCATCGGTTCTTTATTTGAAACGTTAGATTGGTTCATGACATTTACTTTTTGAAGATAATTTCATTTAAATGTTGACCGCGGCTGCGTCTTAGGTGGTCCATTCGGAAAGTCCAATTTTGGGCAACTTTTTCGAGCATTTCGGCCGGAATAGCCCGAATTTCTTCGGAAATGTTGTCTTCCAAAGCTGGAATAGTTGCTGGCTTATTTCTGTAGACTTTAGACTTGACGTAGCCCCACAAAAAATAGTCTAAAGGCGTTAAATCGCATGATCTTGGTGGCCAACTTACGGGTCCATTTCTTGAGATGAATTGTTGTCCGAAGTTTTCCCTCAAAATGGCCATAGAATCGCGAGCTGTGTGGCATGTAGCGCCATCTTGTTGAAACCACATGTCAACCAAGTTCAGTTCTTCCATTTTTGGCAACAAAAAGTTTGTTAGCATCGAACGATAGCGATCGCCATTCACCGTAACGTTGCGTCCAACAGCATCTTTGAAAAAAATACGGTCCAATGATTCCACCAGCGTACAAACCACACCAAACAGTGCTTTTTTTCGGGATGCATGGGCAGATCTTGAACGGCTTCTGGTTGCTCTTCACCCCAAATGCGGCAATTTTGCTTATTTACGTAGCCATTCAACCAGAAATGAGCCTCATCGCTGAACAAAATTTGTCGCGAAACACATTTCGAACCGAACACTGATTTTGGTAATAAAATTCAATGATTTGCAAGCGTTGCTCGTTAGTAAGTCTATTCATGATGAAATGTCAAAGCATACTGAGCATCTTTCTCTTTGACACCATGTCTGAAATCCCACGTGATCTGTCAAATACTAATGCATGAAAATCCTAACCTCAAAAAAATCACCCGTTACATAATGGAGTTGATTCGATCTACTTGTCGCTAGACAACGGGGACTTGTTAATGTTGATGGTTGTTAGTGACTCTCCGCCAAAATGTTTTAACAAATCCACAAGAAATCGGTGTATCGAATCTTCACTTCTGCTTAAGCTTTCTAGTTTTTTTTTTTTATTTTGTGTTTTGTTTTATTGTGTTTGTTTTGGTTTTTCTTTCTTATGGCAATCATCCCCAAAGTCTGGCAACCATTTAATTGTGGGTGGTTGCTTGGGTGGTTTCGTAGCCTACCAGAGCCATGCATACACTCTCAGACTACTGGGGCCATCCCTTCGCCATTATGATATGTGTTGGTGGTTGATGAAAATGTAAAATGGCTGCGAAGTTTTGTCTGCTTCGCACTTCATTTACCATACTTTAACAGTTACTCGCTACTACTAAGCATATTTTTTCCATCGTTGGCTAAAGAAATAATATGTGGAGAGAAAGCATAAAACAAAATAACTGATATACAAAACAAATATTATTCATTTGTATAACAGTTTAGTTTTGAAATTTTTTTCCTAATAATAAGTTCTAAGTAAACAGGGAGACAAATGTAGGAAACAGATCTTAAACCTCAATTTTACTCACTTTATGATACTTATGTTTTCCAGCATATTTAGCACAATTTCCTCCTTTTTTGGTTATTTATTTTAACCGAGTCATAACATTGAAAAAATCTATATTTTTCACGATTCGCCACACTTGAGGACCAACAAATACTTTACCTATCAACTTTTCCATAATAACAAGTAAAGAAGGGCTAGTTTCGGGTGTAACCGAACATTTCAACTTGTGAGGAACAAAGTCAAGAAAATACATTCAGGTGCAAAGATTTGTCAGTTCTCAACCGATTTTTGCCGAAATATATGGTATAAAGGCAACTGGAAAGAATTTTTGTTTAGAAAAGAAATCATTAGAAATGCGTTCCCTCCGATTTCTATAATATATCTCACATTAGACCAATATTTTCTTTAGAAAGCTCGCGATTGCGACTCTCATCCATATTTGGAGCCTGGGGGCTTCAATAGTTTTGATCCGGTTTGAACAGGTTTGTAAAATTTATTGTCTCTGGCGTATTGGCTTATCGCGCTGTTAGTAGTTTTTAACGGAACCGTTATATGGAAGAAGAGGGGGTCGTAATCCGATTTCATTCATTTTCACACTGTCGTTGGCGGTTCTTATAGGATTTGGCCTGAGAAAATTTGGATATTGTTTCGAAAGTAGTTTAAGAGATATGTACATTAAGCTCCTTAAGGTATGGGCCACAACAATTTTTTCTCAATGCTACAGCGGTCTCCTATGAAAAATTACGGTGTTATATTTCAGTTTAGTGCTTAGTTATGATACTTCACAGATTTTCATTTAATGGGGCTTTGTGGGCGTAAATTTTTAGTCAAGGAGCACGTTTACTACGTCTTTATGATATCTCAATGTTACAGCTTGCACAGACAGACAGATGGACAGACGGATGATTGAACAGACAGGCAGACACTCGTCAACTTCAAGTTATCTCATTTTACTGGTCATTTATATACAATATATATACATATAATCCTACATCTAATTCCATTTTTTTTATGTGATGCAAATAACCGTTAGGTGAAAAACTACGGTATCACATACCGTCAATAAAATAATTTCACATATTTTCCTTATCAACCCAAAGAAATATTATAAGTTCAGTTAATTTGAGTAAGATATCTTGCATATTGACCGATATACGGTATAAGACCAATCGAAAGTTTGAAAATATTGGATTAGGTATATGGCAGAAATGTGTGGTATTGACCTGATTTTTTTCTTTTTGTCATTACAAAATATCATTACCAGAAAAAAATTCTTTCTGAGTTTCATTAACGTACCTCACATACCGTCAACAATATATAAGGAGTAAACTCCATGTTTAAAAGTAATTAAATTCAACTTTTTTTTATATCTTTACTAATAAATAAACCATTTTGGTCGGCCACTTCTTGCCATTTTTCCGCTAGAGACATTGTTCCATCAGTGTAAATCGAAATTTCGAAATTTACAGAACGGAAGCGAAAGAACCATTGTTTTGCTATACGAACTGATATAGCATCGTCATCTATTGACAAAATATGAAAAGACTTTTTCGACTACTCAATATATCTCACACATCGACCGATAATTTTAGTAAAAGCAGTCATAGGCTCCACATTTCCATTGTCTACCAGGCTTGAAATCCTGAGGACCGATTTTTACACTTTTAGACCTGAGGTTGCATAACTTAAAAGCCTTATTCGTATAAAACTTTATCTCGATATATTGATTCCTGCTTGATTCGTATACTGGAATATGGAATTTAATGTGTTATGTGGAAAGTAACCGTAGTTGGGAAACTTTATTATTTTTATTACGTTCTCTAGCTTGTTTATAGAACATTCAACACACATTCTTTAAGAAAATGTATTCCGAATAGTTTTTTGAATATAGCCATAATAACTGCCGTGTTTTTAGCATGTTCTTTGATTTAAGTAAATAGTCGACACCTGGAGCTCTATATTTCGAGGATATAGACTTTGTTGAAAGTCCTTGTTGAAATTAAATGCTTTCTATTTGATATTGCAATTTATAAACCAAACGAAGTAGAACCAACCACACGAAAATAGTTAAAGAAATAGTTAAAGAGCCCAACTCAACCTAGTATCTTGGCTCTTATACGATAAAAAGATGGTATTAAGTAAGGTTAGAGTAATTAAGAGTAATGGTCGTGATTTCATTCAGCGTTATGTAACCAAAAAGGAAACCTGCATGCGCAAAACTAAGAAATCGCAAAATCATACCCTGCTGCTTCCCTAGCCATTTTGATACTTTATGTAGGCTGCTGTGAATACCTGCTTCACTAATTAATGGATATCATTTTTGAATCTGCCATTTGCTTTCAGATGTCAATTTGCATATCCCACTCAGGATCAAATATTCACTGCGCCTTTAAATGCGCATTTATGCAAAGTATCAAGTTTGTTATAAGCAATTATAATTTTATGAAAATACCAAAATGCGACAGAAAATGCTCCCCGAGGACACTGAGGAAACATACTGTACATACCATATACGTTTGCATTCGAGTATATAGTTGTATGGCCATAAGCACTATACTAAGGTGGTTGTTGGTGAAATTTTGTGTGTCGGTGAGTTTGCCGCAACGAGTGAATACGATTACAACCATAATAACCGAGAAGACGTGAGAAGGTATCATATTGCTGTAGCGCCTTCCATGGGGCAGCTTAATAACCATCAACCCATAATACCGCCGGCAGTCTGTAAACCACTCCTACCCACCAACGCACCAATCGCCTCCACCGAGTTGTTGTTTGTTTGTTTTTGTCAACGATAAAGTCTTTTTGAATATGTGTTTGAGTGTGTGTTCTCTTTATGTTTGTGTTTGGTTTGAATTATACGATGGTACTGGTAATTAACACTCTGATTTCATAATTAAGTTTATGACTTAAAATATATATATGTTTGTTTATGAATGGGGTATGACTTGCTAAAGCTGTGCGTAGCTTTCATACGGTCCATAAGTGTACTGGTGTGTATGTGTTTGTGCAAGCATTTATGTCCTTGCTGTGCTACGTCGAGCCAAGTTTGTTTATGCTGCTGTGTTGGTTTATCAGTATCCAATAACTTAAATGTTGCTACAGCACTTCATTGACTCACACGGGAAGCAAGGAGACATATCCGAGGCATGAGTTTGGGTGACAAGGCTTGCATATAAACACACAGATATAAACCATTATAAGCCAATTTAAGTGCTTCGCTTATATATGTATGTATATATCGAATATACCTATATATGAACCCCATGTATATTTTCATTGCATCGAACGAAATATCCTCGCAGATATTGCCATATAAACGTACTTTGGTATATTAGTGTGCGTGCGTATCTCTATGTCGGCACATTTTCATAAACTGCCATTTTATTATGGGCTTCGCCTCATAAAGTTGTTTAACAACACTTGATATGGCTGAGCTTTTGAAGTAAGAGCACTTTTCATGTAATTGCGGTACATTAAAAGTGTAAAAGTGTGTGCGTACACAATAAATTGTTGTTATAATTATAGCAATTTTATAAAGTGGCAAATTTCACAAAACACAAACATAATTTGTCTGTCATTAAAATTTCATTGCACTTAGTATATAAGTGGGCACATACACACAATCATCTATGTGTAAATGGCTTTGCAGATAGATGCCGCTTTGATTACACTAATAGCTTTGCTTAATTTAATGGAAGCGCAAATTAATGTATTTGACTTAATATTACATGCAAATATTTTAACAAATTTTACGTAACTACGACTACATATAAACCATTTTTAACTGTGCTTACAGGCATAGTACATGTGAAGCTAATAGAGTGTATTAAAAAAGAAGAAACAACTTAACTTATTTAGTTGCATTCAAGCTATAATACCATTCTCGTCTTTCAGCTCTCCTTACAAGAACATGATGAGTCCAATCGTTCAGTTTATCTGACAGCTATATGCTTTATATAAGTCGGTGGTTCCTACAAATGATCATTATGAGATTTATTTAAATTTGAGATCTCTCCAAAATTTAAGTCCCGAGTTAGTTAATACTTGTATGAGTAAGTTGTAAGTATAAGTTATTGAAAATAAAACATTATTTCTTGCTGAATAAATTCTCACGGAGAAATTTGTGAAATTAGTTATTGTTATCAGTAAAAGGTTATGTCCGTTTGTTTGTTTTGTTCGTGTATTATTATTATAACTTCCGTGCGTGACCTGTAAAGAAGTTAGGCTTCGTAGAAAAAAACGAAATGGATTCTTAGAAATTAACTTCTCATACCAACAATCCCGATAACATCAACCGATATATCCTTTGAGTTTGAACACTTTCAAGTTTTGTTTAACAAGTGTATGCTTGTGGTATATTCGATGTAAGAGGGTTGGGCAATCTGTAAAAATGTATCTCTAATTCTCGAGCCATTATATAAACTTTGGGTATGAGTCAAACATAGAACATGAATTTTTTACACTCTATTTACCGTGAAGTCCTCGCTCCATACTATACACACTAAGTGCAATCTGCATTTATTCTCAACAGCCTGCAAGCCCTGATGAAACAAAACAATAATTTCTTGTGCAAAGATTTGCTGCCGTTTCCACTGCAGCCTCACAGACGTCCTCCTTCTGGCAGAACTAACCGAGGCCATGCAGATTTGCATGTTGCTTTTAATTTCACCCTAACCATCGACGTTGTTGTTATTCGAGCTGTATCCGTCAACAAACCTTAAATATTAAATGAACCATTGATGTTAATTTTCTGATTAATTACCGCGTTGTTATGTCTGTCTGTATGTGTAGTATGTACAAAACACACACTTCCAAATGCATACGTCCATGCTTGCAACTGATGGAGTGCAATGATTGCATGGACGCGGCGTTCTGCTGTTGTCTGTCGCACTCGAGCCGCCGCAGCTCTTAGCGGTGGCGCCCCCACAGGCTGCTGAGCTCTGCTTGTGCTGAACGCTAATGTAAAGCAAACGAGTATGTGTTTGCTCGCGCATGTTTACCTACTTTTAGGCGCTGCAGCCATACTCACACCTACACCTAACCTAATTACATGCAAATATGGCCAATGATGTTGGCCAATTACCAGATTTGTTCAAGCATTCTTCATCAATCTGCGGTGTAGTGATGAACGGTGTTCGGTAATTCATTTGTGGATGACAGGAGTTAAGCAGATATTCCAATGTAATAAGACTTAAACTAGCTGATAACATAGCGGACGTCGCCACACGTATACCCACAAACTTATGCTTTGGAGATATCGCTTTGGAGTGCTTCGTCTTTGAAAGAATTTAGAAACATTTTATTTCGGGTTGACAGGCTTCCTTATCCCCATCTGCCGACCGTTTTACGTCGCACCCTTTTCGATTTGCCACGAATGAGTTGATTTGCGTCAATCCAATTTTCGCCGTGTAATTTGCGTAAACCCGAGTGTTTGCTAATGCCGCACCATCTCCTTGAGTGCATTTGCCTGGTGACTTGCGCTAAGCACGACTGGTGACAACAAAGGGTTGCGCGATGCCTTGGGCTTTTATACCAGATTGTCAGTTTATTTTGGCATTTTAAATTGTTTTGACGTGTAGTTAATTTGTTAACACGAAAAGTTTACGGCCGGAATTTTAGGTTTCCTTCATGCTAAGTTGACAGAAAAGGGTGTGCTTGAAGACGGAAGCCAAACGGCCATTATAATATAGTCGTATGAATGTTCTCGCGCTTGTTGGATGGATTAGCGGTTTTATGAAAGTTTAATTTATTAGGAGTTACATTTTTTATTTTCCCTCAATCATTTGAGAATGAATTTTGCTCAATCAAGTAAAACTAAAAACATATTTTGTAATTATATAATACTTTTAATTTAATTAATATTTTTAAAAATGACAATTATAATATGTACCATGCAGGACAATGTTAATCATATCATTATATACGATAAAAAACTGTCTTCTCGTGAAACGTGTCTATTATTTTCAATGGAACACATATTTTTCCTTAAACTAGGCCACCAAAACAGACGACATTTCAACGAATACTTGGCAACCTCTGGTAATAAGGTAACTAACAGAAATTGTGACTCCTTTAGTTTGTTGGGTGCCGCCAGGGTGTATTTAGCGCCACTCTCATTTAAAGCCTAATTTTTTTTGCATTTAAATCGATTAATATTTTAAGGAGATATCCACATTATTTGTTACGTGGTTAAAGTGCTATATAAGTTAGAATGCCGAAAAAAGCGAATTTTTCAGAATTTTTGTTGAGAAAGTTTTAAAAGTATTGATACAAAATTTTTACCAATTTTGATATATTTTACCTGTATTACTTAGTATTAGTAAAATTATTTAATTGGAAATGAACTACAGCTGATCTCCGGGAACTCCTTTCGAAATAAGCGTTTTGCGGTGACCACTATATCTCTTAACTGGATCTTCTGGATCTCTGATATTAAAAAAAGCAAACAGATTTCGTTAAAGTAATGTTATATCAAGACCTAGATCTAGATATAACATCTCTCTCCAGAATTTAGATTCTAGATCTAGAATTAACCGAAGGAATAAGCAAAAAAAAATTGACAAAACTGCGGTTTCTCAAAAAAAAAAAATTAATTTTTTACCAAAATTACCGTCTTACTTTTTTATAAACAAAAAAAAATATATATGTAGGTGAGAAAAATCTTCGATTAATTACTAAAAAATGTATGTAAAATTTTGAGACTAATTAGTTTAGCCGTCGAATAATGTTGGTCACCCACTTTGAAAACACCATTTTGAGTAAAACGTCTTTAAAGTATGACCTTATACTTCCAAGCACTCCGAAACATTTTGAATTTGCGGGTAACTTCGAAACTATCGAAATAAAAAAAATTGATTTTTTTCTAAATTCTAACAAATTAAGTGGTTCAATCTTCACTGGACCCTAACTCGGTAGGATCTGCTTTAAAGCGCTAGGACAGTATTTAAACGAGTTTGCGTTCAAAATTTTAAATCAAAGTGACATCACACATGTCGCACATCGGAACATAAGTTCGGTAAATTGAGTATACTCATCATTGCAATAACAATTAATTGACTCAAATCTTTATCACTCTACCGAATATGTGATATTTATGTGTATGTTACGTAACACGATTGCATCTTCAAGTTAGTAATTACAATAATACTCGATACATTTTCATATTAAAAGCAAACAATCAGGTCATGTAATCAAATCGATTGTTCACATTATGGTATACACTTCCCCCGAACTAATGTAATGTGATTATATTTATAGTAACGAAGAATTTAATTACATACACACACATAATTATACACCTACTCACATACTTACATAAATAAGCGTGATTGTAATCGATTTATTGCTCATGTTTGTAAACAAAACGCAATGCCAGCAGTTCGCATATTTTGCAAAGCGAGTAACTTGCTACAAATGCTTGTAATATACAAATCCTAATGCTTAATGCATGTGTGTGTGCACATGTACGAGGCAAGCAGTTAGTAACCCGGATCAAGAGCGATCCATCTTATAAGTGTTGATGATTTGCGTTTAATTGAAAGACGGCCCAACGGAAGTGCCCATACGTACTTGATGGACGATGGGCAACACCCACTGCTAAATCCATAAACATATGTACATAAAAGTAGGAGATGTACATACATATGTATGTGTATCTAGTGGTAGACACGAAAGCGGCATATAGCTGAATGAGTGTGTTTTAATTGAATTTTGATTGGCACATGCCGGTGTGGCGAATGAGTTCGAAAAATAACTGTTATGGATGAGCTCTGTGTTGCTGCACACACACATGCAGGCAACCAGCAAGAGATAACAGAACATGTGTACCCTCATGCGGCAACAGATAGCACTGTGGCATGTATGAATGTGTGCTGTTGCTCTCACAAATAAATTTACAACATACACATTTTCACCTTAATTCCCTAAGCGCGCGTGGGCGATTGTTCGTATGTGTGCGCGTTTGCGTATTTGTTTGTATTGGCTTTTCCAATTAATTCCGTAATGCTACTCGTGTCGATGTGTTGTTGCCGTAGTCGTTCCTCGTCGACTTTGTTTTGCTATCATTGTAATTGTTTTCTTGGCATTTGTTTTTGTTATTGCTGTCAGTACTTTTGTGTTATTGTTGTGATTGACCAACGCATCAGTGATTGATTTCATCAAATGACTATTTCGAGTTGCGGCGTTTCTACCTTCATCAAACGGGTGACATCAAAGTATTGTAGACAAGCTTTGAGAGCCCAGACAAACCCCTGAACAGTTCACTATGGAGCTAATCGCGTTGGAGAGGGAATTGAGGTGGCGTGAATGATTGATAGATGCCGAATGCGGAATATCCTTCAAAATGTTAATTGTCTCGTTTATATGATTTGCAATGATTTTAAGGGTTTTCTTAGTTTATTTTCCACTTTTCACTTATTTTTTGCAGCTCACGACCTCAATGACATGGATCAGGATGACATGTGTGATGATGCGATGAGTAGCGACATTGATGATCCGGCCAGCGAGACGGACTCAAAGAAGGGTGGCAGTCGCAATGGAGACGGCAAGTCGCAGGGAGGCAGTGGTGGTGGTTCAAAGCCACGACGTGCCCGCACCGCATTCACATATGAGCAACTGGTGTCTCTGGAGAACAAATTTAAGACGACGCGTTATTTGAGCGTTTGCGAAAGGCTGAATTTAGCGTTGAGCCTCAGCCTAACCGAAACACAGGTGAGTGCTAAAATTAATAATAGTTTTAAAGAACTTAAAGTTATTTTAATTTGTGAGAACTGCTTCCTAAATCGTTTTTGTTTTTCATAAATAAAGTTGTAGCTCTTAAGAATTTTTAAAACATTACTTATTCTTCGTTGAAATTTACAAGGAGATTTATAAGACTGACTACATATATTATTTACCTTAAGTGAATAAAGTAAATAGCTTGTTCACTTTTAAGAAACCACTCCATTTTTTGATAAAATTCGTTTTTATTACTCAGCATTTTTGCCGAGTGATCAAATCAGACTTCAGTCTAAGCGATTAATTTTTCAAGGCTCTTAAGCCAGCACAATAGCAACGAAACTCAAACTCTCGCACAGGCCAATTAATTTGTATGAATACAGATTGTCTTTAAAGATTAATTTTTATGCGATGCAAATCAGCCTTTGTTGCTACGGAGTAGTTAATAGTTCTGTTCACCTAACGGCTATATGTATCACCTAAAACCAATAGCAATAGATATGGGGTAAATACATACATATGTATAAAAGTTAATTACCAGGATGGCGATACTAGTTCGAATCGTCTCCGGCCATCCGTCCGTGCAAGCTGAAACTTCTGTGAAAATTAAGATATTCTAATGAAACTTGGTATTTATCTTCATAGGCAAAAAAATAAGAGTTCGTGGGTGGGCGTAATCCGACCACTCTCACACTCACAAAGCGCCATTAAAAGAAAACTTATAATGTGCCATAACCACTATGTTAAGATCTAGATCTGTAATTTAAAACAAGCTATCGCATTACCACCGGGCACAAGTGGGCTAACATTTTTGAAAGAGTGGGCATGGCCGCGCCCCTAATGGAGAATATTTTAATTACAATTTGTTCTCGTTCCTTAATCCCAAATTATAAAAGACAACCTACGTTTAGCAATTAAATTAAGTCTAAGTTAATGGCCTTCAATATAATTCAATAAGATATCCTATCTGGATAATGATCGTCATCGCCATTTTTTAAAACATTTTTTAATATAAAGTTTTGTCAGCAACATTGCTTCAGGCGCCCCGGCTTTGATTCTTGCAAGTTGGATGAGTATAAATTCTTCGGTTATATCAGAAATTAGTTCTCCTTTACTTTTTTCAAAAATGATTTGTTCGATAGTTGTGAAATATACTAACGCAATTTGATGGTTAGGTCTAACTAAAAAAGATAGTAGATCCTTCCTTTGTTGAAGCGATACGAAGGATAAACCTCAAAGCAATTTGGAAATTATATCAATTAAACACTTAAATCAATATACTAACTGTCACAAAATGTCTTCACATAGCTTTCCTAATTCAAGGACTATTATGTCATTTTAGGTGAAAATCTGGTTTCAAAATCGTCGCACCAAATGGAAGAAACAAAATCCCGGCATGGATGTGAATAGTCCGACAATACCACCGCCACCGGCGGGAGGCGGTTTTGGACCTGGTGCCTACGCCAGCAGTCTACTTTACTCGCACGCCGTGCCCTATCCACCATACGGCCCTTACTTCCATCCATTGGGAGCGCATCATCTCAGCCACTCGCACTCATAAAATTGCAAGATGCAACAGCGACTGTTGCAAATATTAGAAATGCGAAAATATCAAAAGCGCGACGAACACTCAACTAAGATGGGCGGCAGTGAGAGCAGACTAGACAAATAAAATACAACCCTGAGAGTATTGGATGGCTTGGGTAGGGAACCTTAGTCGGTGACCTTTTGTAAAATGTGATTGCAGTAATGTTTTGAGACTAGACCACAAATTCAATAAACAATTCCGCTTAGATTTGCGAATTATTTTTGCTGCTTTAAAATGTTGACGCTTCCGAACATCAATACAAAGAGCAAAGCAAAATCGCATGAAAACTTTATTTGTGCTGTCAATTATGCACCGTCAAACACACAACCGTCTACTGTAAATATGTATGCTTTGGAATATAAATTGATTAAAAATGTAACATTTTATTTAGTACCAAACATTAAATTGCGAACAATGTAAATATATAATTAAGACTATGGTATATACACGTATATATGTGCGTAATAATAATTATTGTAGATATGTAAAGCTTTAAATTAAACATTAGCTGTTAGTAAAGGGCTCTGCTTTTTATCTCTAAGCTTGCAAGCTAATTCAAATGTGAATAAATTTAACATAAACACCAGCGATAATTTTTAAAAGTAAGCCAAAGAAAATCAAAATTAAGATTATAAAATTAAAAAGCATTAAACTACTTATGCCATAAAAATATATAAAGTATTGTTTTTGTTTATTGGAAGAAAAGGCCAAATTTATTCAATCGAGTTAAAAGGGGGATATTGAGGCTAGAAGCTGAAACTTCTGCAAAATTCTGAAAAATTGACTTTGATATTACAACTGCTTCTTATACTGTTCACCTAACGGTTGTTTATATCATCTAAAACTAGTCGAGCGACGAGTTCAAATCCGGGTGACTGTCCGGCCACCTGTACAAGCTGTTACTTGATAGAAATATAAATATCTTAAGGAAACTTGGTACACGCGTTTCCTGGCAAACCAGCAAGGTCGAGTTCGTAGATGGTTGTAATCGAACTACTGCCACGCCCACAAAACCCGATTAACTGAGATGCTATAAAAAGAAATATAAAGGTAAATGAAATAACGAAGCACTAAAGTAAAATATACAATTTTAATTTTTTACAGGGGATTGCAGTAGCAAGGGAAAAATTTTAAAAAGTGGGCGTCGCCCTTTTTCCTAATAGGTTAATTGTATACTAACAGCTCGCCCGGCTTTGCACGGGTATTAAACAATCATTTCAAAAGTTATAATTTTATAAACACTCTCTCACATATACTTTCTTGTTTTTGGATGGAGTCACTAAAAATGAGTAAAATGAAGGAAAATCTAACATTAAAGTACATACATATATTTTTTTGTATTATTATTTTTTTAATTTTTGTAAAAAGTATTCTTAAAAGAATATATACATACATACATACATGTATATATATATATATATGTACATAGTAATTTTACTTTCTCTGCTCCTGAAAAATAATTTACTGAGTCAGAGCTTCCCCACATCAAATTTATTTTGTTAACTTTAAATTATCTGAAGAGTTACGATCTAAGTTTTGTAAAAAAAATTGTGTGTATATATTGTTGCTATTCAGTGCGGTTTGTAGTTCGTTAATTAAATAATTTTAGCATTGGAGCTATATTTGACCGCAACAATAGCTGATCTGCGTCTGAAATGAAATATATTTGCAAGAATTGTGGACTTTGCTTGATGGTGGTAGAAGGCTACCTATTAGATGATACACTTGCCCCTCTATTTTAAAAGAAGGCATAAAATTATCTTCCCTTATTTCTTTACCACCAAACGACGTCATTTGAAAAAAGTTATTGACCTAAGTATTTTGTTTAAAAAATGTACAGAATGTGTGTGATTATTTGTCAATAAATTTTTGATCGGCTGTGGCAATTGACTTTTTCCGAAGCACGGCACATACCATTTGGTTCATCGGCCCATCCTATTTATGGCTCCAATTTGGACAGAAAGCTGTGGAGCATAATCAATCTGAAGATCGTATCTGAAAGCCAATCTGTTACTATGAGCTAAAACTTTATAACGACCTCTATTCGTTGATGTCCGTTTTCTTTCTCTCGGGTCATGAAGGCGTTGGGAACGCTCAAAGCTCTACTCCCTAGTGTGAGCTTGTATATTTCTAATATTTTGTTCTTCAAGCCGCGGCACACGCTCCGTACTGTATCTTTTTAAAAAACTACTTGAGTCGCAAAGCTGTTTGCATAGTTAAAAGTTATAATATATTACTTACCGAAAACTTAGAAAAAATGATTTACATAGTCCTGAAAATAACTGATGATTAGTTCTGAAAAGAGCTTAGTTTACTTTGAAACAAAAAAAAACTTTTATTTTGTGTTGGATTTCCTGCTATATGAATTTAAAGTATATACTTCCAGTATAGACAATATATGTATTCTAGCAAAATTGATTTAATAGTTAGGAAAAGTAGGTAAATACATATACATACATATGTATGTATGCTTAAAGTTAATATTTTAATGAAAATTGTTTGCATATGTGAAGATGTCTTTTACTGAAATTAGTACCTTCAATTAGATCAATGACTATGGAAAAATTATTGAAATTCTATAAAATGATAATATATAGTATACATATAATTTATTACATTTTTATTAAAAAAGCATTAGTTAGCTCTTTAAATTTTTAAAGAGCTCGAACCTGATCGGCGTCATTTTGAAAATGAAATATCAAGATAACCAATCCCCACATAAAGAATTTCCCAACTGCAATAGCAGTTGATTTGACAGTTAGTATGTTATAAACTTTTACCTGTCGAGTTACCCCGTAATAGTGCGGCCTAACTTAGCAGCTTTACCGGCGACCATGCACATTTTTTAAATAACTTACAATTTTAAACTTGTGATATCTTCCGAATTCTCCTAATAGAATAATTCAAAAAGTTTTATAATGATATTGAAACACACTTAAATATGAAGTAATTTATGTTGATAAGGATTAATTCCAAACAATAAATAAAGGAGCTTTTATAGCGGTAACTTTATGTATATTTTTCAAAATAATAAAAACACTTATTGTGACAAAACTATAATAGTTAGACAAACGCTGTCGCAACATTTTTTAGATAACTATCTGATCTGCAAATGTGTCGTATATTGTTTTGTTCTCAATAGTTTTGTTAATCAATAGTTTTCGCAGCACACGCGATTTAAAAGAACTTTTTAATAATTTTTCCACACCTCGGGTTACATTATTGGAGTTTAAGTATGGATCCCTAACTTTTTTGAAAATTTAATATAGTCTATGTTCACAGATAGTGTAACTTCCCAACAGTGAAAGAATTTTTCAAATCGGGTAAGGAGTTTCGGAGCCTATTCAATGCAAACAAACAAATCTTTCCTCTTTATATATTAGTATTGAAGACACTTATATTTAGAGATCCAACAAAGACTATAATGAATGCTGGAAAACGTTTTCATATTGGAAAGTGATGAATGATGTGGTTTTACCTTTGGCGGAGAAGTATAATGATTGTTAGTCATTCATGATTCATGATCACAGAAGAAATTATTCGAGCTGTAAAGAATGTGGACTACAAATCCGATTTAAGTAAAATTTCTCTACAAATACGATATTAAGGGGTAGGTAGGGTAATCTTTTTTAATTTTTTTTCAGTTTCTGTTCCCTTATACCCTTAGAATTAATGTAGGAACCCTCTTTACCATTGGAAGGTTTCAGGTTTCGAAAAAGGCCCAAAAATTATAATAAATATACATATAATAATAAAGTCGAACTACTCAACCGATTTGCTTAATTTTTTTTTTATTTTTTTAGGCCTATCGTCCCTACTAGATTCATAATTTTTTATAATTTATTGACAATGTTATGACAAAATTTATGTGAAAAACATGGAGAAAATTAAAAAAACGTTAATTTATTTTTTATTTAATAACATTTTTTCATTAATAGGAACGATAACCATTCACGTACTTTTTGAGAATAAATTGGGTGTTTGTGTTTCTAATAATCCAAACATGGGAAATCGTGCCCGCCAGTGAAAAAACGCATCTCATTCACCCAGCCATTTCTCCGACATATGTTAAAAAAAAATTCTAAAAAAAATTCCAAAAAAATTTGTTTATACACTTCACGATATACCTCATGATATGTGAAAAAAGTTCTATTGTAGAATAAAAATTTCTATAAAAGAAATGTCAAAAAACAGGCCAGATTACCCTACTGACCCCATAAACTGATTAATATATAAGTAGTAATGGTTATAAGTTACATGTTTAATATTTGAATATCTAAAGTCCTTAATTTAAATACATTTGTTTCTTATGATGACCAAAAAGTTACATACAATAATTAATGTTGAATTTAAATTTTTTAAGAGGGTATTCTACTCTAGAATTTTGAAAAATTCGATTTTTTTCATATATTTAAAGTTTAGACCCTTAAGAATCAAAATCATCCTCCAAAGTATTTTTAAAAACTAAAATTATTTTAAGAGCTACAATTGCTTTAGTGACGCAGTACCTAGCCCGGTTTGGCCGTATCGAGTTTTTTAAGCGCGTTTTTCTCGAAACTACTTTTTTCCACACGGTACCGGCATTATCTCAAATTCTATACAACCGATTTACTTGAAATTTTGTGTGAGCCTTTTTTATATAATCCTTTAGCGTTCCTACCACCATCGTGTCAAAATTTTTGTTTTTAATATTTTAAATTCAGGAATTTCAAAAAAAAAGCGTAAAAAATGATTTTTATTTTCAGACCACCCGGAGAGTCAGGATCAATGTCACCAGGATGCGCCATTTTTTTAAACCTGTCTCTCCCCCCCACTAATTATTTTAATTTTTAATATTTTTTGTAAAATTTTTTTTCTGTAAATCAACCTGGCAAATCAACAACCGACCAAATATTCACCATTCGCCAAATTTTGGAAAAGACCCGTGAAAAGAGAATCGACACACACCGCCTCTTCGTCGATTTCAAAGCTGCTTTCGACAGGACGAAAAAGAGCTGTCTTTATGTTGCGATGTTTGAAATTAGTATCCCCGCAACACTAATACGGCTGTGTAAACTGACGTTGACCAACACGAAAAGCTCCGTCAGGATCGGGAAGGACCTCTCCGAGCCGTTCGATACCAAACGAGGTTTCAAACAAGGCGACTCCCTATCGTGCGACTTCTTCAATCTGCTGCTGGAGAAAATAATTCGAGCTGCAGAACTTAATCGAGAAGGTACAATCTGGGTCGAGCAGTGAACGAGGGCAAAAAGAAATATCTCCTGTCATCAAGCAAACAGTCGTCGTACTCGCGGATTGGCTCTCACGTTACTGTTAACAGTGATAAATTTGAAGTTGTAGATAGTTTCGTATACTATATTTGGGAACCAGTGTAAACACCACCAACAATGTCAGCCTGGAAATCCAACGCAGGATAACACTTGCCAACAGGTGCTACTTCGGACTGATTAGGCAATTGAGAAGCAAAATCCTCTCTCGACGAACAAAAACCAAACTCTATAAGTCACTCATTATTCCCGTCCTGCTATATGGTGCATAGGCATGGACGATGACACCAACTGATGAGTGCGAGTTTTCGAGAGAAAAGTTCTGCGAAAGATTTGCGGTCCTTTACGTGTTGGCTCCGGCGAATATAGCATTCGATAGAAAGATGAGCTGTATGAGATATATGACGACATTGACACAGTTCAGCGAATTAAAAGACAGCGGCTACGCTGGCTAGGTCATGTTGTCCGGATGAACGAAAACACTCCAGCTCTGAAAGTATTCGACGCAGTACCCACCGGGGGAAGCAGACGAAGGGGAAAACCTCCACTCCGTTGGAAGGTCCAGGTGGAGAAGGTCCTAGAAACGCTTGGAATATTCAATTGGCGCTACGTAGCGAAAAGAAGAAACGACTGGCGCGCAGTTCTTAACTCGGCTATGATCGCGTAAGCGATGTCTACGCCAATTAAGCAGAAGAAGCAGTTGTGAATTATATGCAAAAGGATAATTAACTCGTTCGTATCGTCGGAGTTATATTCATGATATTCCCATTAAATATATGTATATTACAATCTTAGTTCGTATTTCAGCAACTAGAGCGAAAACAAAGCAAAATCACACAACAGGATTCCGTAAAGCAGTAGTGCTCATTAAAATATAAATTTAAATTTTTACTAATTTGATATATTTTAAGCCCTCTTTCCTTTCCCTTAGTAATTTCATTCCACATTTACTCCTATAAGGCCATCAGCGATATGTCAACAATGCCTGCAAAGTGTGCAAATTGTATGACAACAAAAATAAGTCAAGTGTAAAATTTTAAATTTGCTCCTCATTGCGACAACAAAAACATTCAATTATGTGAAAGTGAACGGAATTTCTTAATCCGATTTGCATTGCAGCCGCAGTCACATCACGAACACCGGAACCCGAAACACTGCAACTGATGAATAGTACTATGTACATATTACGATATACATATATACTTCCGTGTATATGAATATGTGTAGTGAACAAAACTCCGAAACGAGTGTGAGGGCTCAGAGTTAATGCCACATCGCCTTTTTTCAGGTTTTTCAGCATCACTCAACTTAACTTTTATTGCGATTTGATTATGTAAATGTTTACCACTGCATATCTTTCTTTATCGGCTTGTAGATACATTCGTGTGTTCGCCTATAAAAAGGAATATGTGTAAACACTCAAAAATAGAGACACGCGTCAACTCGTCGGATTTACTCAGTGTTCCTGGCTTTGCTGAGGACTGTCACCGTTCAGTCGACTGCTATCGCTGCCTCTGACAACCTGAACACATACGCACACACGCACACTTATTTGAATGCATTGAAATATATCAAACCGACAACTAGCCGGAACAAAACAACAACAACCACCAATAATGGCAAAAAGTTATTGTAAGAGGTGTTGAAAATCCGACGGCAGCCGCAACAGAGCGTCAAAATGACTGCAACACAAACAGATGAGTGGAAATGTGAATTGAAAATCACTGGCAATGCTCCGAGAGCCATCCATTTCAGAAATCCAATCGAAATTACGAGAGTAGTTTTTCAGCGTGAGTTTCGGCGATTTTCGAATGTGCACAGGTTTTGATTATTATCGTCGCATTCATGCATTAACAAAAGAAAAACAATTTAATATAATTAAATGAAATGATAAAAAGTAGCGAATCGCTCTGAACAGAAGGGAAAGAAGGACTCAACTCTCCGAACTACGTTAACTAGAGAGTGTCACATACTGAACACATAACGACGACAGACGACAAACGACAAACGAGAGTACGAAAGTGAAATGAAAACAAAACAACGCAGCTGTCCATTTTGCATGTACACAATTTCGTTGTGGCCATACTAATACCTTGCACTTCAATGAAATTTTAATATTTGGTTCAAAGTTAAATTTTTTATGCAAAAAATAAGTAAATAGGTATGTATTTTTGTTTTAAATTATCAATTGTAATTACAAATGATAAAATAGAGCTATTTTATGCTTTTATTTGTAAAATAACGTCAAGTTTGTAAGAGCTGTGAATAATTTTACATTTTACATATTAGTGGCATCACCACTCTTCCTCATCTCTCTTCTTCATTCTACTGTCGTTCTACTGGCGTTGGCAAATAGGAATTAGCGAGAATGACAACTGTCGGCCTACAGTCGTGTTTTCGTGTCGTCGTCAAAATAAGTGTCCATAAGAACGTGTGTAATATTTGACAGATGTCGTTTGTCGTCTGTCGTCGTTATGTGTTCAGAGCATCACCAGATGAGGCGACAGAAATAGATGCAATAACTCATAAGAACAAAGAACAATACCATCAGTAAGCGGGACAACAACAAGAGCATTACCATTGGCGAGAAATCAACGCTCATCACTTGTCGAATTGAATTTTCTCGTTGCTGAATTTATTTGAATATTAATATGGAAATATAATGTAGACATGTCAAGTATGAGGAAGTCGATGTGTCTCGTGCGGTTGTTTGCTGAGCACATGAACGCATTACACTGGCATCAGAAGATGAACACCCGGTCGTGGGTTGTTATTGTCAAAACTGAACCATGAACTCGGAAGACTACTCCATATGTATTTGCCTAATTCAGCACTCACATGCTCAAGTCTTCCGCAAGCGAAGACTCATGTACATTTTAATAATTCATTCAAATTGTACTTTTCATTTGTTTTAATCCTGTACTAAGATATTTGCAATTAGTTTCACAAATCCCCTTTTGTCGAGCTAACACGTTGCTAAATAATTCTGCTGTGGATTCGGGTAGGTGTGTTTAACGTGTATCACATGTTTACTATTTATAGCTAAGTACTATACTTGTGTTAATGTATCCGACTTAATAATTCAGTAGAATTTTGCAGTTAATTAAGTGATGTATCCTCTATTTTAAAACTTCGACACATTCGAAATGACAGGTACCATGTTCCTAACTGCTAACTGCTTGTTTGTACGAGTAACACCTAAATCTATTAATGAAAGTGATAACCTTCTTCTTCTCTACTGGCGTAGCCGTTGTATTTTACTGCGCTGTACTATGTCAATGCTCACACAACTCATCGTATCATCGAAAGCGATATTAGTCACGAATGCGGGACTGTTTGTTTAATGGCAAGAGATATTTCGTCTTGCCCTCGTTCACTACCTGCCTGCTCGAATTATTTTCTACAGCAGTAGATTGTAGAAGTCGCATGATAGGAACTCGCCTTAATTTTGCGGAGATACCAAATTCAGACATAGTGGCATAAAGGCAGCTCCTTTCGTGCAGTCAAAAGTAGCTTTGAAATCGACGAAGAGTTGTTGTGTGTCGATTCACTTTTCATGGGCTTTTTTCAGTCTTTCACACAGTACATCATGATAGAACCTTATATGCGATGTTGAGAAGATAACGGTAGTTGGCGCAGGTTGTGAGGTCTCCCTTTTTGTGGATTGGGCATAACACACTTAAACTCCAATCGTCAGGCATGCTTTCGTCCGACCATATTTTACAAAGAAGCTAATGCATGCTCCTTATCAGTTCTTCGCCGCCGTATTCGAATAGCCCGGCCGGCAATTCATCAGCCCCCGCCGCTTTGTTGTTCTTCTGGCGGGTAATTACTATTCGACCTTCTTTATGGTCGGCAATGCATCGCCTGCTCCATCGTCGAAAGAGATAACCTGATAAAACAAATTGGATAGTTAAAATGAGATATGATTATCATTTATATTATTTATACCTTATAACTGAAATATCGATAATAGACATTAATAGCGGGATTCTGTAACCAGTCTCTAGTCTCTATTTGAGACATTTTAAGGCAAAGTCTCAATTTGAGACTAGTTACTATTCACTAAACAGTCTCTAGCGTTAGTCTCAAAATATTGAGACCTGGTAGTTAGCAGGTCACAAAACTAAAAAGAGCTCTTGTCTGCCATTTTGAATATATTGAATAGAGATCATCATAGATATTAATCGATTGTCGTTTCTTTATATTTTGTAAGCAACTCAAACACGAAAAGATGAAAAATAAATCAATTTTACATAAATTTCGTAAATATTATGAAGCAAAGTTAATATATATTTTTATTTTATTGATAATTATGTTTTTTGACTATGTTATAGGAAATTTAATATTTGTTATCGACATATTTATTTTCATTCAAGTCTAAAAACATCTCTAAATAACGAAATGTAATAGATTTTGTGACTGTCACTTACAGAATAGCAATATCGTCTCAAGTCTCAAAAATTGTCTCTAACTTAAAATCTCAAATTTAGAGACTTGAGACTGTCTCAAGTTACAGAATCGCACGGTAAATTTGTACCGCAGGTCGGTATATACATACATAAATAGTTTCAATAATTAGATACGAGTAATTATGGTGTCCTTGCCCTCTATTAGATAAAATCTCATACTTTACTGAGGAATTATGTAACCATTTTGAATCACGATTTTATTCACATTTCGTTGATATATAAATTCAAAATCGGACAGCACGCACGCCTCCTTCCCAAAATACACTAACTTCCATGTCGAACTTAGTCCTCCGTACTTATTTATGTTATATTCAGCCTGGCAGAGTAATAGTATATCTTTCAACTTAGACTTTGCATTTAAATTGTTAAGTCGTAATTTCTTAAGAATAAAGTCATGTGTTCACCTTCTACAGGCTGATTACCGAATAACTGCAAAATTTTACGTACTTTACGACGAGTGCCCAACGCCGAAATCTTTTTCAAATATTCCCAATAACAGATATAATATTTTAAACAACAACGAACAATAGCAATAACAAACTTGCCAGACAGCATTGCTTTCACCAATAAAACACTATCGAAGGAGAATAAAACGAATATATACGATGGTGTAAAGTATGTGATGGTGTTAGATTATAAAGGAAAAGCAGGGTATGTTTATGTCCTTAAGCGGAAAAGGGACTAATCCTATATCCAAGACAATTGCTTTCCAATTTGCCCGTCAACTAAACGGCGCCGAGTATCTTATTTATACACATTGCCGTAAACACCACCCATAAGCACACATTCTCTCACACACATTAAAAGTATTATCCTTCCTACACGGTCTCATCTGCAACACAATTAAGTTGTTTATGCGAGTGACACTGCCGGATTCACAGTGGCTCTTATTTTGCATTTTTTACGAGAGGCTACGGCAGTATCAGTGGCAGTGGGTGAATCTCCTCACTTTTCACTTGCTTGAATTGCTGAAGATTACACATCGAAGCAGCACTGGGAAATGCACACGCTAGTAAATTATAAATCCCTGCCTGGGTATGTACGCTTTCCTTCATCATACGCGCTATTGACTTTGCTGGCAGCTCTGCTTGATTCCATTGCTGTTTGGCTGAGTGCAGCCGCGCCAACAGCTTCAGCTCGGCTTCCGCTGGCATAATTGCTGTTGCTGCTTCTTCTTATATATTTGTTGTTATTGTGGTTGTTGGTGGCATGCGACTTTATGAGCGTATTCAGTTTCGTAGTTATCGCCGGGATTTATCGGAAGTTATTGTGTTTGTTTAATTGAATTTGGATTGCATAAGCAGCGGCGACAATTTTCGACTGCTCGCCCACTTTGCACAGATAATGCCAGGCTTATTTACTTAGGCGAAGCGTGACAGCTACCAGCAGCCACCAAAGCAGTAGTAAATAGTATAGGAAATTCCACAAAGAAGAAAAAGCTTGTTGGCGAAATAATTATTTCGTAAAGTTCTAAGCTGGCACAGTTGAAATGGAATCTAATTGCGAGTGTGAGATATCGCATGTGAAGACGATTTCTTTTACATACTTCATTTAACTTTTATTGACGTCGATGAAACTCTCATCAACTCTACACAAGCATATACATATGTACGTATGTATGTATTTGAACAGAAGTGGATGTTAACTGAAAATGCATATGTACATATATAATATAACCATAAAACTATATTTATTGCAAATAGCTGAAGTAGTATACACGAGAAAACTAAATGCAGATAAATATACAAATATATGTACTATGTGAGTATACACTTAAGGATATATATTTATATAAATAGACTGGAAACGTCAGGAGCTGTTTTGACTTGAATGCCGCAGTTAAAGTAGAATTATTGATGATACACTGTGCAACCGTCTTCATTTTCTTTTGATTTTTCAATAAGGTTTCGACTTTTGAAAGGTTCTGTAATTGTTGAGAGCAAAAGTGCCTGGTTTTTGAAATATAATATTTTTATTATTTTCAAATATGCGGCTTTGACCGCTAATGAATTTATCATACACGGTATCCTCAAAGTAACGCAAGATTTAAATTTGCCGCCATTTATACTCGTATACATACATATGCATGCATTGCAGTTCTAACAACCCTAAAAATAGAACAAAATACAGCTGACAGTTAGGATTAGTAAATATTGAGCGTTACATGGTAGAACAACGTGTTTTCGTTATTTATCAATATTTCGGTGAAACACATTTTCACCTTGATGAGTTATATGCCAATTCGGGCAATACCCAATACCGTTTACAATGAATTAGCAAAAACCAATCCGAACCGAAATTTTACACACGTTCTTTTCTCCAAAAGATGTTGTGCTTTTGTCACAACCGCCGATATCGAACTTTTATAGCATATATGTAGCTGTCACACAAAGTGAATGATCGGAATCGAATTTTTTTAAAGAGTTTTTTATACTTTTGAAAGTCATTATAGCTTCGGTGCAACCGATGCATACTGGGTTATTTCACACTGTTTTAGCGAATTAATTCAAAAAATGAAATTGAAATATGTTAACCGTTTCCCAACACTAAGCTCATAAAGTTGAATGTTTATAACAAGTTTGTTAGCAAGAGGTGATTTGTGTAATTTCGTCGGTCACTAAAGTATTTTTTCGTAATAATTTCCAAACAAAGATTTAAAGTTAATATGAAACATTCAACTCCAGGTAGGTCAAGTGTTTATATTGTATATTTGGGTTTGAAAAAAAGTGTGTTTATATTTTAATTGATTTTTGTTTTAAACCTTAAAAAAATTGGTATTTTTCATGTTTACATATGTTTTTTGTGCGTGAGTGTATACTCGTATTATGATTTTGCATTTACCATAATCTGTGCATATTGGACTAATATTCAAAAAAAAAGTTGCCCCTTTGTGCCTTTTTTAAAATATTCATCTTTTCATCATAAACTCATTGCAATAATATAAGAACAAGCTTACTAAAGTATGGAAAAATGTATGTACCGAAGTCATTTAATGTTATTTGTTGTTGTTCTTATTGCAGGTAATTTGTTTTCTTTATGAATCATATCTAATAAAGAACGGAACATCTTTACATGCATGTATGTGACTGTTCTTGTAATAATATTGTCAGCAACCTACATGTCACGTAGATAACAGAAGTGGTTACAAACGAAAGTGGTGGAAGGGAATGCAACTTAATTCGGGTTTTCTTTAAAAAAAATGTTTTTCATTTTAGGAGTAAGTTCTAATTCGCTTTTTATAACACGCCAGACCCTATATGATATTATGCGGAACTCAAGTTGCCAAAATTTTCAAGAAAGATTCCAATATTTAAAAGATGAGTTGAAAAAGCGATTTAAGCCCACAGATAACAATATGGATGAATTTGATAACCAAGTGAGAAAGTTTTTCGTGGACTTTAAGTTTCGTTGGACAGGATCACACAGAGTAGAAGAGCGTTTTTTCAGAGCAAATCGTAGGTGGTTAGATTCGGGTATTGCTTTTATTAGCTGCCGAGGGAATAAGCGTGGTCGGAAAGAGACATCCTTTGAATTATCTGAGCAACGCACTAAATATAAAAAAAACTAAAGATCTACGGGAAAAAACTCCACTTTCCATGTTGGCTTTCGCTACACAGGTAAATTTAAGAGCTTCAGGTAATCTTGAGGCATCAAAGCTTGTCCATGAATTGACAACTGTATCCCCATCAAGGGCTTCTAAATATATACAAAGTTTTCACGAGTCAAAAGTAACGAAAATGAGTAATAAAGAAGCATTAGTTGTGTTGATTGAAGCTCAGTTAACTTGTCATCAGTACAATGTTGTTAAAATATCCGCTTCAAAAATATTTCCTTCATATTTACATACACTGGTGTTCAATCTGCAAAGAAGAAATGTTATCCTAGAACTGAAAGCATTCATATTTTCGAAAACTTAGCAGTAGTAGACTTGTAAGCCCTGCTTAATCTCACTGTTGAACGATTATTATTACTTCAAAATGAAGTTATCGTCATTCTAGATAAAAGTAAGTTGTCTAAATTCTGCTTGTTTACGAAGTGGGGCTTTGATGGACGTTCAGTTCATAGTTTGTATAAACAAGCTTTCCATGGAGCAGAAGCAAGCGATTCATCGGTTTTTATGACTTCCATTGTTCCAGTTAAATTGGTTTGTGAGGAAAAAATAATATGGCAAAATCCTCGACCCTCTTCAACCAGATTTTGCAGACCTTTGAGAATGTCATTTGAAAAAGAGTCCGGAAGAGTTTCGTAGCAGAAAAAAATAGAATAGAAGAGGAGATAAAGGATCTTTCTTGCTCTATTGTACCGTATGGCGATAACTTTGTAGAAGTGAGACACACTTTAATTTTATCAATGGTAGACTTGGTACAATGGTAGATTTTGCACAAAACACTGCCCGATACTTTGTACAATGTTATCCCTGGTATAACATGACTCCAATTTTATATAAATAATTTATCCACGGACCGGAAATTATAGCACACGCTTTGCTTCTAATTGGCCAACTATCAGAGGAAGCACAGGAAGCTCGAAATAAAGATTTTAAAGATACAGGGAGCATTTTTCTCGCAAAAGTAGTCAAACAAAATGTAATGAGGATAAATTGAAGAGATTTTTAGTTACTTCAGATCCATTGATTTCAAGTAAAACAAAATTACCCGCAAAAAAATCTACGAGCTTGCCGCAAACAGCTTTGGAACTTTTGAAATCAGCAGCTCCTCCAGCAAATTCTGATGATGATGATAATGATGAATCAGATAGTACAGATACTGATGATTATAGTAGTAGGGACAGTGATGATTATTAATTCGTTATTCCTGATGCTTAAAACCGTAGCAATAATGTATAATCATATAGCAACATAACTTTCAGTTTATTTGCTCTTTGGTAATACTATGTAAACCTTTGTAAAAAAAAAAATTTCCCACTAAGCTGTTTTCGGAATTGACTTTTTTTTAGTAAAAACGATGCAAATAATATAAATCAATCCAAATTTGTTCAATGAAATGTACGTTTGAATTGATCTACAGTTTCAGGGACAAATACCCCACTGTGCGATGTTAACGGTTTTCTTTGATTTAGTAATGTTTAGCAAACTTTTTCAAAGTTTCACACTTGCGTAAATTCGCATGCGCAGGGCTTAGCATTTCTTATTCGTTACTTCTTAGAAGTACATACATATGTACATGTGTATATCGATCTCAGTGTAGCTATGTATTTCAACTTTCTCCTCATGTGGTGGATATCATCAGCATTGTCAACTTTTCTAAGAGCTCTGGTTTTGGTCTATTTATTTGTCCAAAATCATTCAACGCGTTTGTGACTCAACGAAAAATGTCAACCACTTATTTACATATTAATCTGTCGTATTCAAAATGTCAACAAATCTGACAGCAATAAAAATAATAAAGCAAATATGTTTGGCAAGAACAAACACCTTATCAGGCGCGTATTTACTCAATCAGTGATTCATAAAAACGGACGAACGCACTTATTTACCACTTCAATAACAATTAAATTTTAAGTTTCACCCACCATCTATATGTGATTCTCCTTGGCTTGAAATATGCACCAGTTGGCACAAAGCTTAATATGCTCCGCCACACCATACATACATACAAATGTACACGCATTCGCATGTTTGAATTATGGTCGCTTAGTTGACATAAACGTCGTCCCTAGAGTCCTTTTCAGCTCGTGTGGCAGTCTGAGGACCCTCTGAAAACCAATTCAAATTCCAGTCGCAATAGAACACTCCCTTTCACATACATACACTCTGCCATTGCGCCGTCGCCCCAGATCGAGCAGATTTCCCAGCTCGATTACAAAATAGTAAAGCGTGCGAAATATAAGCCGCATAACGCACAGCAAAACACTCTTTTGTTAGTTGCAATGGAGGAATCATAAAAAGTACAACGTTTAAGATATTTCGCTTTGATGATGCCACAGCATTTAGAGCAAATACTCCATGTAGTCTCGCCCATATTCGAACGCTAAAGTGTCACCGGGGACTGGGTGGAAATAGCGCTCTCTCTGCAGAACGCAGAACTATGTATGCTGCTGCCTCCGTTGTAGCGTCAATTGTCGTTTTGACGTTGCCCAACCGCCCGCTGCGTAGCGCGTATGTTTGTTGTCCTTATGAGTCCTTACGAATCCGTTGAATTACATTTTGATTGTTGTTCATGTGACTTTAATGCAATTTTTCAACTTGACACTTGTGGCTAAAATGCGGGGAGTGCGAGGGTAGCGTCTCACACACAGCAACTATAGCAATAACAATGCAGTCACCACAGTCACATGGCTGCGTTCTCTTTGTTGGCATCGCTCGTGCCTTTGATCGTTACACTTGCTTTGTGCGTGAAGTTATCTGCCGTCGCACAGGCTCTGATGACACCATAAACTAGCATTACAGCTACCTTCGCCGCCCTTGATTGCCGCGCGTTGCGTTGATCTCGTAATGGTGACATCTGTGGATTAAATTACAATTTGTGCTCATGTAATATTGAAAAACTGCCAGCAGGTCCTTAGTAATGCTCATATGTGACATATTTTTTCTTACACATACATATACATACATATGTAAACTGTATCTCCTTGCTTCATGTGTCCTTTCGCTTTTATGATGTTTTCCCTCGCAAAAATATGTTACTGGTGTTTTGTGGCTATTAATATTTTAAATTGTTAGCAATAAAAATTTGTAACGAATTGTCTGTCGCATGAAATTTGATGTTTTTATGGTCGATTAAGATTTCGCTCTGCGGCAGCAAATCGAGAAAAATGGCGAATGACTGGCACTTGGATGTAAAAAAGCAGTACTGAGATACAATTTATAATAAATATTTAATATGTTGTAATTTAAAGCTTTTGTATCCGCAATTTGTACAGTCGGTTTTTGTTTCGCATAACACTAGGTACGAAGGGTGAAGCTGATGGGGTTTTGTCTCCCCAAACTCCTTCAGAATCGAAGATTCAGAATCGTATTTGAAGAACACGACAAACTCCAGAGAATTCATAATATTTATATCGATCTCTATTTCGTTTGAAATCGTTGACTGTAAATTGAACATTCTCGAAAAATATTGCAACTCCCCCTGAAACAACATTTCATTTGTTTCAATTTGTAATATCAACGTGGAAGAAGCTCTTTGGAGTTTTGGTGAACCTAAAGTAGTATGTATGTGCGATGAAAATGCGAAAGATTATAAACTATCGATAATTACGAGAATAGAGAACTAACTTATTGTATAGCGAATTAAAAGACAGCGGCTACGCTCTCTCCCAAGGTCTTTGTCCGGATGGATGTACACTCCAGCTCTGAAAGTGTTCGACGCAGTCGTGTAAAAAAAGAGGAAGACCTCCACTCCGTTGGAAGGACCAAGTGGAGAAACCTGGCCTCGCTTGGAATATTCAATTGGCGCCACGTAGCGAAGAGAAGAAACGACTGGCGCGCTGTTGTTGACTCGGCTATAATCGCGTAAGCGGTGTCTACGCCAGTAAAGAAGAAGAAAGTGGTATGTATGAATAAATATTATAAACTAGATAATTAAAATAGAGAACTAACTTATTGTATAAAAGAAAAATGAATTACACCCAACTCTTTTTTTACACGGTAGATACAAATTGTAAAAAAGAGGCGTTTCATAAAATGGCATTCCATCTCATCTATTGAAATAAAGCATTAAAACCATGTAAAATACTATAATTTCAGATATGCATACAAATTGTATGTTCATATGGCATTTTATTGAGCATTAAAACGTAAAATACATAATTCATATAGGTGGAAAATTGGCAGATTAAGCAAGAAACAAAAGAAATATGTTAATCCAGAAAAATTAGAATAGAAATAAGGAAAAAATATATCTATGTAAATATTACATAACATAATTATTCGTCGCTACTTGATAGCAAGCGCAATTGTGTGCGACGAACTGGACTAAAGTCGGTATCATCGCTGGAGATATCCATTTCAGCAATGTAAATATCATGCGAACAAAATGTGTAGGTAACCGTTATCGAATAAGGTGATTTCCCAGTTACTATGTATGTTCATTTCAGCAATGGTTCTAAGTGTGGTAAAAACAAACATTATTACAAGACAGTGATTTTGAAACCGTAGTAGATTAAACATTTTTTACAAAAAAAAATTTTCTCATCCGTGTAACTTCAAATCCGTGTAAAAAGAAGCCGTGTAAAAAAAGAGTTGGGTGCACATCTATTACCATGTTTATGCTTCAGTTCTGTTCGGTACTGAAAGGGTAAAGCCTGTAAGCCTAAATTACAAATTTTCTAGTTAAAGTTTCCAATATTTTTCGAAATGTTTTTAATATTAACAAACAGTAACTATGTACATATTAGTACCCTAGTTATTTCTTTGGTTCATGTTTATTACATCGACTTTTAATTGGCTGAAAAAATAAAGTGTGGAGGAAAATGTAATAAGTAAGTAATTATCTAGTAAGTGGGGCAAAAAAGCACCCAAAAAATGTAATTAAACTCGCCGAGTAAAAGATATTGCAAAAAAATTTGCTAAATTTTAGTATGTTTACAGCAGCTGCTTAAGTCCGTACACCTCAGTAGGGCGTTGCAATGTTCTGGACGACCTTCGACCTCTTTAACTGATGAAAATATTAAAAAAGTGAAAGATATGACATGAGAGCTCGACAACACCGAAAGTCCGTTCAAGTGATTTTGGTAGATATTTTTCATATGAAACGCATTCTTGCTCGACTCGTCCCGATAAAGCTGAATTCTTTCGAAACGAGTACGATTGTGGCCGAATTTAAAGTAAAACGCAATTAATACCAATCGATCAACCACCGCATTCATCAGATATGGCGTCGTGTGATTTTTTCTTGTTCGCCCAACTGAAAAGGCCGCTCCATGGAACCAGTTTTCAGTCCACCGAAAATTCACTGAAGGAGCTGAAAGCCATCCCAAAAAGGTTCCAAGACTGGAAAAACCGTTGGTGTAAGTGGTAAGTGTACTACATCTTGTGAGGATTATTTTGAAGTCGACAAAATAAGTATTGATTAATAATGAAATATTTTGTGTTATATTTGCGCTTTCAGGGTAATTTTTTGTCAAAATATATGTAATATGTATACTCCTCTGAGTAGACTATTTAACTCGGGGTGAAAAGTGTAGTTTAAACTTACCCGTATCGAATATAACCGAGTGGAAATGAAATGTAAACATTTTATTAATACTTTTATACTCTGACAACAAATACAATGCTGTTGTCTAACGGTTGAGACAGATATTGAGCTATATACGTGGCGACACCCACTTTAAACATGTACAAAATTTCATTTAGTTCATGCATTCATAGGTCAATACTAAATCGATTAATATTAGTACAACTAGAATTAGGTTATCCTACATTCTACTTTACATTGCTATCATAAGAGTTACAGCACTTCTTTCTCTCTTACATACATTAATTAATTACATTACATATTAACAGCAGCATCACCTGATGCTTACCGACCACCGTTACCTAAATAAGCATATATGATATTAAATTCTAAGCTAAGCATGTCAGTTGGACGTCGCCCAGACGTGGCGTGGTGGTTTCCGGGTGACTGTCTATTCGTCCGTTGGTCCATCTGTATTAGCTATAAGTTGAGTACAGCATAAGACATATAGTAACGGGTGATTTTTTTGAGGTTAGGATTTTCATGCATTAGTATTTGACAGATCACGTGGGATTTCAGACATGGTGTCAAAGAGAAAGATGCTCAGTATGCTTTGACATTTCATCATGAATAGACTTACTAACGAGCAACGCTTGCAAATCATTGAATTTTATTACCAAAATCAGTGTTCGGTTCGAAATGTGTTCCGCGCGCGTGTTTTGTTCAGCGATGAGGCTCATTTCTGGTTGAATGGCTACGTAAATAAGCAAAATTGCCGCATTTGGGGTGAAGAGCAACCAGAAGCCGTTCAAGAACTGCCCATGCATCCCGAAAAATGCACTGTTTGGTGTGGTTTGTACGCTGGTGGAATCATTGGACCGTATTTTTTTTCAAAGATGCTGTTGGACGCAACGTTACGGTGAATGGCGATCGCTATCGTTCGATGCTAACAAACTTTTGTTGCCAAAAAATGGAAGAACTGAACTTGGTTGACATGTGGTTTCAACAAGATGGCGCTACATGCCACACAGCTCGCGATTCTATGGCCATTTTGAGGGAAAATTTCGGACAACAATTCATCTCAAGAAATGGACCCGTAAGTTGGCCACCAAGATCATGCGATTTAACGCCTTTAGACTATTTTTTGTGGGGCTACGTCAAGTCTAAAGTCTACAGAAATAAGCCAGCAACTATTCCAGCTTTGGAAGACAACATTTCCGAAGAAATTCGGGCTATTCCGGCCGAAATGCTCGAAAAAGTTGCCCAAAATTGGACTTTCCGAATGGACCACCTAAGACGCAGCCGCGGTCAACATTTAAATGAAATTATCTTCAAAAAGTAAATGTCATGAACCAATCTAACGTTTCAAAAAAAGAACCGATTTTTTAAAAAAAAGTTATCAAGCTCTTAAAAAATCACCCTATATATATGAAACGTAATACACATGTATCTTAGGCGCTGAGAACAAGTCTTTCCATCACTTCCTTATACAATGGAATGCGAAAAATCGATGAAAATCACGCCTACTCCCTATATAACGGTTATTTCGTTCCCAAAACGTGTACCTCAGTGCTTAGGTCAATATCGGTCAATCTTTCAGATGCATTAATCAAATAAAGAGAGAAGTTTTTCCCGATAATAATGTTCTCGTAAGTCCAATAAACATAATGATAGGAGAACTTCAGAAAGATTTTATAATAATCTTGCAGTTTCCAACATGTCAGAAAAGAAAGATGGTTTTCAGCAACTGCTTCGATGCAGCTATTAAAGATAGATAGCTATTAAATGTTAACAGCTTAATGACTCTAAATCCCCTAAACACATTACTGTATATGGTAGGGCATCCGCTCGTGAGCGCCAGCCTATTGTTGCGAGTCCGCCCACCATGCAAGAGTTCGACGCCATTTTAATGAAATAAACCCGCCGACTCACAATGGTCAAAGTGCTTTGACAATTAACGTGTTCTTGATTTACATTGTTATTGAGCGCCACACTAAACACTCAAACAACAACTACAAACAGCAGCCGCAAACGCAGCGCACACATTCATAATAACTGCATACATACTCGTATTTGGTAGTAATAGTAACAACAAAGTGGGTTGTTTATCAGTGATGCCGGCTAATAGCCGAGGGCAGTGACTGTGGCTGCAGCGGTCCAAACAACTCAATTTGAATGCAGCTAACCGCGTAATTGGTGCACGTGGCAGGACGCGTGCGCTATTTGCCGCTGTGGCAAACAGGCGCCGCCGTCACTCACGCCCACGACGAGGCCGCAAGCGCATCAAATTGTAGAAGTGTTGCCAATTCAACTGGTTACATTGGGATAACAGTACGGCCAACCCGGGAGGCAAAGGCACACATGCACCCATATAGAAGGCCAACAATCACCAAACACAATAATGCGCATTGACTGGTGTTTACGCACCTAGGCATCGGTGAGGATGTTTGTGTGCGCGCATACTTGTGCTGGTAATGGAAACTTTATGCAGCGAAATTAGTGCGTAAATGTTTTCTCACCAAATAAAACCCAAATAGTCTATATACATTCGCCTAGTGGTAGCCCGGAACCCTCCAACCGCCAGCCGTCAACCAAATGTGTCCGTTATCACGCAGTGCGCTCACTTTGCATGCGGCGCGTTTCGTGCCTCATTTCGTTACGCTTGCGGGAAATTACCTGTGAATTACAGAGATTGCTGCAACAGCTTACCAACTGACACGTCAGCAAACTACGCTCGGGAGTTAAGTAGTTTAAATATAAGATCCCGAAAAATACACGCGCATACATATTATATTTAAGTGTATGTGGTCCATGTATCTTTGACGTTTAATTTTGACAGATTTGTAATGGTTCTCATATGCGCACACGACCTCCCCGGACAGGTTGACGAACAAAAAGTAATTGAGCTCTAACTGCTAAATTATAAAAAACCGGAGCTAATATACCCTTCACAGTTGCATTTCTAACTATATGTTAACTTCGTATGGAAGCTATATGCTATAGTAATCCGACCTGAACAATTTTTTCGGAGATTACATTGTTGACTTAGAAAATAACTTGTGCCAACTTTTATGAAAATACAAAATACAGAAAATGACGTTTGCAAAATTTCAAACTGATATCTTAATAACTGAGAGATTCCAAGCAATTTTATACATATATACTACTCTTCTTCTTAATTAGCGTAGACACCGCTTACGCGATTATAGCCGAGTTAACAACAGCGCGCCAGTCGCTTCTTCTTTTCGCTACGTGGCGCCAATTGGATATTCCAAGCGAAGCCAGGTCCCTCTCAACTTGGTCCTTCCAACGGAGTGGAGGTCTTCCTATTCCTCTGCTTCACGCGGCGGGTACTGCGTCGAATACTTTCAGAGCTGGAGTGTTTTCATTCATCCGGACAACATGACCTAGCCAGCGTAGCCGCTGTCTTCTAATTCGCTGAACTGTGTCAATGTCGTCATATATCTCATACAGCTCATCGTTTCATCGAATGCGATATTCGCCGTGGCCAACGCGCAAAGGACCATAAATCTTACGCAGAACTTTTCTTTCGAAAAATCGCAACGACGACTCATCCGTTGTTGACATCGTCCAAGCCTCTGCACCATATAGTAGGACGGAAATTATGAGTGACTTACAGAGTTAGGTTTTTGTTTGTCGAGAGAAGACTTTGCTTCTCAATTGCCTTATCAGTCCGAAGTAGCACCTGTTGGCAAGAGTTATCCTGCGTTGGATTTCTAGGCTGACATTGTTCGTGGTGTGTACGCTGGTTCCAAGATAGACGAAATTATCTACAACTTCGAAGTTATGACTGTCAACAGTGACGTGAGTGCCAAGTCGCGAGTGCGACGACTGTTTGTTTGATGACAGGAGATATTTCGTCTTGCCCTCATTCACTGCCAGACCCATTTGTTTTGCTTGCTTGTCCAGTCTGGAGAAAGCAGAACTAACAGTGCGGTTGTTGAGGCCGATGATATCAGCTGTACACTCTTATAGAAGATGGTACCTTCACTATTTAGTTCTGCAGCTCGAACTATTTTCTCCAGAAACAGGTTGAAGAAGTCGCACGATGGGGAATCGCCTTGTCTGAAACAAATACAACATCGTCTCCGTAAACTTCAAATTTAATAGGTGGCATTCTTCCCTCTTTTATACAAAAATTTCAAAATATAGCGAATTTCTTCATTATTTTCACTCATTTTTGACTTTATGTCGCATATATCGATCAATATTAAAGATATCTCAAAGAAAATTACAGAGTGTGTAACAGTATATTCGTTTTCCTATCAAATCTTACGCCTAATAGAAAATATGTAAGTATGTATAAAATTGCTTAGATTCCGCAAGTTGCAAGAGTATAAATGTTCAGTTGCACCCGAACTTAGCCATTTTTTTCTTAAACCCATAAATAAAACATATGTACGTTTTATTTTACAATATTAGTTAAAATGCTTGCATATGCGGAGAAACTTCATTCGACTTCTGCAGATGAAACGGAGAAGTATGCAAACAAAGTCAGCTATCTTCTTAAAGGGTTTGTATACCATATTTCTACGGAGAGTGGCATTAAGCTTTTCAAAATAGTACATATGCTTTATTTTCTAAAGTAGATATCGAGGTTCGTACTTCTTCAACAAAGCGGTTAGAATCTTTTATTTCTATACTTTTCTCATTTAACACTGGAAATGGTCGATTCTGCTATTTTCAGGTCCCCTGATGTAAAACTGTGGTGAAACGCGCTTATAATTTTCTGTGGTGAAACACGTTCCCTGCTGGAGGTTTCAAAATCTTTCTATTAGGTGTATGGGTCTTAAGGGAAGCATTGACTTTGAGGCTTGATTTGCATACTGGAAAGTGAAAATATCAGATGGAACTGGAAAAAATAATAAGACCTTTCAATTTAAATTTCGTTATGATTGTCAGTGAAACGAGTTTTCAAAAACACAGCATCGTGTTGACGTTCTTGAAACAATGCTTTCCGACAACCGAAATGTCATAAAATATATTTTGTAATTTTGTAATTCTATGAACGTGTGTTTCAGTCCAGTTTGACATAAGTTTCGTCATCCTTTACAAGAGAGTCCTTTGAATTTTTTGTCCCAATGGCTGTCAGATAACCCGCATTCATTTTAAATAAAATGGTATTTTCGTTGCTTATACAAGGTTTAACCACAAACTGTTGTTTTGGGCAGTTGTAATTTTTCCCAATCTTTGAACCTGACCATATCGGATCGGCTATAAATTCGTTCACTACAAATTTTCGATTAGCGTACTCTATTCTACATTTATAAGACAACGGATATGCAATGTACTATATATCAATTCTGTACTCAGGTAAACTAATCCTTTTCAGTAATTTGGAAAAATAACAGACCAGAGGTCCCTACACTATGTACAGGTTTGAAATGAACAATGCATTATATGCGAAAATGTGTGCAATTGGTTGACGAATTACCCCAACTCCTATATTCTATATACAAATGACTTTCGTCATTCTAGCGCACTTTATGTACAATTACTAAAAATCGCGTTTACGACCGTACTTCGTAAGGGGACCAAGATTTCCGATATGATGGTGATCCATTAATGGTATGTTCGAATAATGAACGTAGAAATTTAGCAACGCCTGAAAGTATTTCGCATATGGCGGTTTATGAATATACCGTAACCTGTGATGTTCGCACAGTACATAATATTTAAAAAATAATTTTTTACTCTAACTAAGAGTCAGCTCCTGTTCACGAAAATTTGAAAAGAAGGAACGGTACCTTAAAATATATATAAAGCTATTCATCGTTCTAACGACAAATGTTCGATGATACAAAATGAGTCTATGGCAAAAAGGACTTGAATACAATCAAATGTATATTACAATTAACGACGAAGTCTGAAACGTATTCACTATACAGCTTTGTGTGTGTGGGTGTCTTAATGACCATTTTGTCTAGCAACCATAAAGCCACCAACACAATTACAATTACAGAAAGTCTAAACAAATTATACTCTTTGCCTTAAAGAATGTGAAGCAATTAAACCGAAAGTTTATTCATTCTTCTCCGCCCCTAGGAACCCTTCACCGCACTTTAGTGGTGAGCAGCCGTACTACACAGAAAAACATAGCATGGATAAAAGGAAATTGTAAATCGTACTATGTCGGCTATTTTCTTGGGAGCGCGCCAACAAAACCGCGAATTCGCAATTAATACACTCTTTTGTGGCATTCAAAGCTGCAACTTAGTTGCCAGAAACAAAAGCTAACAACAAAACAGTTGAAACTAACTAACCGGTATGAATGAACAGGGAGTGCGACGAATCGGAGATTTTAGGAAGAGCTTATATAAGGAGACGTCCACAATAAAGAAAACATATTTATAAATGAATAGACAGAAAATTATTGAAGCTGAACCCATTTCTGTTCTAATAAAACAAGAAAGCATTGTAATTGAATACTTATCCTTAATAAAGTGTACGTAAGTACAACTGCACACAGCGATGGAAGCACCAATACCGATCTATGTCTCAAATAGAGTAGAAATATGGCTGTTATGGCTGATTCAAATACAACCTTTGGTTCGCTTTCCTTCAGACTTTTGATTGGATAGATAAATTCAATGTACAGCTTTTGTATGAATCAAAGCAAGATGTTGGACAACCCGCAACTTTTTGTGCTTTGTCAAGTATCCAGAGCAAATTTTTATACTCTTGCAACCTGGGACTACAGTCTATTACATTTTGGTTCATCTAACGGTGGCTTGTATCACCCATAGATAATTGAGAAAAAATTAATTTTATACGATAGAAGATCAATATAACTAGAAAATGGGCATGTTCCCGTTTACCTTTAGGGAAAATTTATGTCTCCGGAATTACTTCACTAATTCCAAATTCGGTACGTAACACTATCCTGACATTTTTTTCGTATAGTAAACCGGAATACGTTTCATATGACAAATTGAAATGAATAAATGCCTATGGCACTGATAAGGAGCATGCATCAGCTTCTTTGTAGAATTATACAGAGAAGGAACAATCTTCTATAAGAGTGTACAGCTGCTGACCTACGCCGATGATATTGATATCATTGACCTTAACAACCGCGCCATTAGTTTCGCTTTCTCAAGAATAGATAGAAGGCAAATAGGGCTGGTAGTGAACGAGGGCAAGATGAAATATCCCCTGTTATCAAACAAACAGTCGTTACACTCCCGACTAAGCATCCACGTCACTGCTGAAAGCCATAACTTCAAAGTCGTAGATAATTTCGTCGATCTTGGAACCACAATCAATACCAACAACAACGTCAGCCTCGAAATCCAACGCAGAATATCTCTTGCCAACAGGTGTTTGTAGGCAATTGAGAAGTAAAGTCCTCTCTCGACGAACAAAAACCAAACTCTATAAGTCACTCATTATTCCCGTCCTGCTATATGGTGCATAGGCATGGACGATGGCAACATCTAATGAGCCGACGTTACAAGTTTTCGAGAGAAAAGTTCTGCGAAAGATTTATGGTGGCAGAAAGTAATCGACGCGATACCCGCCGGGGGAAGCAGAGGAAGAGAAAGACCTCTACTCCGGTGGAGAAGGACCTGGTTTCGCTTGGAATCTTCAACTGGCACCACCTTGCGAAGAGAAGAAACGTCTGGCGCGCTGTTGTTAACTCGGCTAAAAACGCGTAAGCGGTTTTTACTTACTGATCTTATACCGAAAATAGCTGTTAATATGTGAGTTGCTTAAGAATGATTATATATCGGTTCTGGTCCACCCATATCAGTGAATGTGAAAGATATCTTAACAAAATTGAATGAACGTATGATTCTGGACATACTATAGTTTCAGGACAATCCCCCGAGGGACAAATTCCGCTAATTTATACATTCTAGCCTAGTTACTTGCCCAAACTGCGCCATGCGACCGGAAACTCCAGAACAACTGCTGCTGATCGACAACTTTAAATTGACTAGATTTATCATTACTTTAACTAAATCTTTTTGGTTTTTTAATTTCAGGGGCTCCAGTCCAGAGATATTATGGTCACCAAACGACGTCTTTTTTGGGAGGAGGCTGTAAATGCTTTCCAAATAAATATTTTTCTAATACTTAGTCTTAAAATTTAGCTAAAAAATACCATAAAGTGTGTATATATTTTTGGATCAATAAATTTAAAGTTTTCTCAAGAAGAATTCTGGAAAATTCGCTTTTTTAACTAACGCTTCTAAGTGTATATAAACCTTTAAAAGAAGAGGTGTATTTTGATAGAAATTTTACAATTTATCTCAATCAATAGGAAAGATTTAACTATATATGTATATCTCTTTGGAAGTTATTTTGGAGTCAATACTGCTATAAAAATGTCTGATGTCCCGATAACTGATTAATGGGTGTAGGTAGATTTGTAACTTTTAGATGTCTGGTATATTAAGTATGAATTAATCTGGAATTGCATACAAAAGTCCTTAACAAAAAAAATTAAAAAAATGGTTTTTAACTTATTAGTGCATTTGGTAACTGGGGTTCAATACCACTCAACCGTCATATCAAAATACTAAAATAATTTGTAGTAATATTCGTCAAACCAACGTTTATCAAAGCTAAGTGTTCTTCTAGCTGTTAAAAAATAATTTATGATCCTTAGCTACGATGTCTTAAAAAGTTTGTAAATTAATAAATGTACAAATCACCTTTGCTTACACAATTAAAACATTTAACGATCTGGTTACATTTGCAATCCCAGCTGAAATTGATAGTCAGTTGTAAATTAAGTTTTCCGAGAGAATAATGACAAGTGTGTCTGGTAAATGAGAAAACACGATTCCAATACCATAGACCATTTACCAGGAGCCAACAGCTTAGTATTTTCTTATCCTTTTGGATAGAAATACACGACATCTTCCTTCATGCTAAAACGTTCCCCTTATAAATGTGTGCCATTATAAGGTAGATCCTTTGGGAAATGTTTACTTCATTTGCCGCCATTACTGCGCAAAATACGCTCACCGTCTGTGTACTCATACACAGAAGTATATCAAGCGGAATACAATACAAAGGCAGCACTAAACAAATTGTCTTGAAATAATCATGCGGCGAAAATGAGCGAACAGCACATAATACTAATGTGAGAGTAAGTATAGTACGTACACCGGCGGTGTGGAGCAGGTGAGTGCCTTTACGCTTTGCAAATTACCCAACTGCCGCAACAAATGATAATGAGTCCAAGAAGTTGCTGCTGCAGCACAAAAACTTCCGGAATTAAAGTGAAGCGGCAGTATGGATGGGTAGCAATGGCGTCGGTTTTTTGGTTAGAGGGTGGCCTTACTGAGTTTTACTATATGCTGATTTGTGCACTTGTGATCTGTGGGGTGCAAAATACAAATGATACAAGAATTAAGAATAATTGCGAATAGTCAAGTGGGTGAGTTTTGAAATAGTGTCCCAACAAAGGGATATTCATTTTAATCCTTGCTAACAACTATCAACAGAAGTGCGCTCATTCCACAGAAATATATGTATGTTGTATATGTTATGTAGTTATGTATGTTTATAAATGCGTGTATTGGACACGTGTGTGAATTGTAGTTGCGAATCTCTGACCTAACCTGCGAGTTAATGCCGACAAATGCGCAACTACGGCATGAATGGGATGAAATAAATTGACATTAATCGCAAAACTGACAATCAAAATCAAAAGCGCACAACTCCACAAAAATTGTTGCCATTTAAGCCCGAAGCATTATAACATTAGCTGCACCTGCAAAATTCCCAAACGACAAAATAAAACGCATTTTGATACCTTCGTTTGAATGTATGTAAGTGAAATCTCATTGCACCGAATCCTTTCGATTGTGTCTCCACACAAAAAGTTCCGCTAATCACCTTGCAACGCGCCCATAAATGACACACGTTGCTAAGTGCACACCCACAGCAACGCATACTCACGCAGTGTGCTTACAACCCCATTACGTGTTCGAAAAATAATTTGCACGGCACAAATCCGGGATACGCATAAGTCCAGCACACAATGAGAAGTGTCAAATAATTGTCGGCATCGGCTTAACAACTTTCGCGTCAAAATTTCGTCAGCGTATCATTAGCAACAGCGGAGTCACAGACTAATTTGTCCACCAGTACCAACAAATAGGAATTAGGGACACCAACAAAAACGAAAATTTCTTATTCAACAGCTATGTATATTAGGAGTGTATAAATGTTCTAAATACGATCGAAAAAAAACGTGTTTACGATTAACGTGTTTTAATACTTTCAAGAAAACATACTCGAAAGTCCTAAAAATAAAACACTTCTTTTAATATTCATTTAATAATTACTCTTTCCGGAGTATTGAATTAAGTTTATAATCTAAAAAACTAATTTTTAAATTTTATTGAATTCGTAGTTTGTATGTTTAACTCGACTTTTTTGTTTTAGGTAGAACCCATCAGCACTGCCATTTTCATGAAGACACCAGCTGTATAAATGATACTCAGGGTCTTAATCATATACATACATATGTGAATACATGTCTCAATGCAATGTTCGATAATTAAGAGGCAAGTAGTAGCATAGGTAGACGTATAACCGTATTTTTATACTTCACAACGTGTTGTTAAAGATTATAATAGTTTTGTCATTACAAATGAACGTAATCGGACCACTGCCACGTCCACATGAGGAGTTCTAATGTGATTTCACCCATTTTCACTCCGTCTGAGGAGGTACTGAAAAGGTTCATTCCCAATATAACCGTTATGTTGAAAACTACTAAAAAATGTATAATATGTAGCTTCTTCTATTTATTTTATTGATAATAAGTTGAGACTTTTCCTTAAAAACTATGTGGTTTAGTTCTGAATGGAATTGGTCTAGACTTCAGTCTAAGCCTCATATTCCTAATATACTGCTTTTCGATCCTCAAGTTGATGATTATACATACAAGGCTTAATTTGAACATAAATATTTCGGACAAACGAAATAATGAATTAAATACGACTCCAAATGTGATTGTAATCTATTAGATTTCAGCAAATAATGCTGGTTGATTTATTAAGCAACATTTTTAACTTAAACTTTTGCAACTTCTGAAAGTTTTTATCCGCCTTTGATCTTTACCAAATGCGAAATTATAAAATGTTCGGCAACACTCGAACTCAACCCTTCCTTACTTGTTGTGATTATGTTGTTCTGACCAAAACCCTACTTACATAGTTCAAATTTCAGAAGTTCGTGGCGAAACTCCTCAATTACATACTAAGCGAAAATCTGGGTTTACTTGCACTCTAGTTAGCGGCAATCGGCACCCATGAACCTATAAACGAAAGTCTCATTACCGAAATGGCAACGTTTGCAAAATTTCAAACAAATGAGGGTTGTCATGTGTCCGTTCGAACCCTTATTACCATTCTGCGCTATGTCGATTATCCCCGCCAATAATTATGCTGTTTAGATAATGCGTCATTTCGAATTGACACGGTGCGGGACGAGCGCAACAATGGCTGTTCCCAATCACATTTGTAACCATGAAATTTTCCGTGTTTTTTCTTTTGCACTTCGGTAGCGTCATTTTTGCTGTGGAGCGTAAAATTTGGCCTATCATTTGGGTGCGAAACTTTTATTGCCATCACGAATCAGTTGATATTGACATATAATAAACTTTTAATTGGCAAATGAGCAAATGTACAGTTGGAAATTTGTTGGAATAATACAAATAAAACTAAAGAGATTAACGGGAATATTTAATAATGCTAAGAATTGGTTCCACTAGTCAACAAATAATTTTTAGGCGCGTGTGAAATTTGTGGAATATGGAATCGGTGTAAATACTAGTAAATGTATGTTTTTTAGTTTTCTATAAGATAAGGTACATATATAATAATAATATATAAGATATAAGATTCAGTGAAGCAGCGTCTGTTCAGCAGAGGTGCGGCTACGACCAGGCGTCGGTCTTGAAAAAAGCGGCTCACTATATAAAGGTGTATAAAATATAGTGAGGTTGTGGCCTGAGTTTAGGAACTGAAACGTAGAAACCACTCCTAACGAAAAAGAAACAACAGTCTCGGATGAAAGACTCCCTAGCTGGTTGATGTCCTCGTAAAAGTAAAGGCTGATAACACCGACGCCCAAGAAATGCAATGGATGGGACAAAGACCGAAACGAGTAGGTCCTTGTGCCATTTACTACAGCGACCATGTGAATGAGCGCAAATTCGGTGGGTGGTGGGAGAAAGGCTCAGTCGTCAAGTCCTAGTATTCATTCCGGTGGATTAGCATCTAGTCATAATCCGTATCAAAGCAAAATTTTTCAACATAACACCAATTTGGACCCTCGCTCCGACGGAAGAGAAAGACGCTATGAACAAAAATCTCTTTTGTGATACGCGCATCACTCTGTGCAGCAAAGCACGCCCGCCAACAAACACAGGCAAGGTACGACCTCGAGAAGTTACTATCACAACCGATAACGTAACCGTTTTCTACTTGACTTGAACTCATCAGCAACTCCGTACAAGAGAACGCCATTTCACACTGCTTACGTACAGCTGCATGCGAAATCATTAGTTTTCCTAAAGGTCGAAAGAGCAGTTGGTATGATGAGAACTGGCATGTCGCCCGGAGTATGCACTTGTAGATCCCAAAGTGGTGACCTAGCGACTGATGTTCTGAGGATACTGAAGTTATGGAGGGAACACTGCTCCAACCTGCTGAGCGGTAGTGAAAGTGTAACGTTTGGAGATGTCGAGCCTTATACCCCAATCCATTACAATGGAATAAATGTTCCATTACCCCAATTCGCAGAGATTCGATTAGCAATAACCCTCCTGAAGAACAACAAAGCGGTAATTGGCAATGGATTACCGGCCGAATTATTCAAATACGGCGTCAAAGAACCGGCAAAGTGCATGCATCATCAGCTTCTTTGAAAGATATGATCGGATGAAAGCATGCTCGGCGATTAGAATTTAAGTGTGCTCTGCCCAATACATAAAAATGGGAGATACCACAACCGGCCAACTACCGTGGGATAAGCATCTTTATAATAGCATATAAGGTCTTATCGAGCGAAGACTGAAGCCCATCGTCAACAAAGTAATTGTACTTTATCAGTGTGGCTTTAGACCTGGAAAATCTACTATATACCAGATTTTTACCATGAGCTAGATCTTGGAAAATACCCGTGAAAGAAAGATCGACACACACTATCCCTTCGTCGACAGTACGAAAAGGAAAAGGACCCGGCTGCATTTGGTATCTCGAATTGGCGACAAATAGCGAAAAGAACAAACGACTGGGGCGCTGTTGTTAACTCGCCTATAACTGCGTAAGCGGTGTCTACGCCAGTAAAGAAGAAGAAGAAAACGTCAATCAGAGAACCGAAAATCATTACATGTATTAGAGGTATCGCGTTTAATAAAACATGCTCACTTGATTTCGTTAATATATCACACAAATTTGGACCAACATAAAGGATGCAAAGTCAAGTAGAAAGTAGGAAATCACCTAATAACACTCGGGGAAATATTTTTCCATGCAATTTGATGAAGATATCTCACTTACTGATTGATATAAAGTTTGCTAAAATCATTATGTGTAATATACGGAAGCACAAAAATCCTTGTATTTGTTTGATGGGAGTTAGAGAACTATTGCACCTATTCTACAAAATTAGACAATAATATGCCATATTAACAGAAAAACATATTCTCTCTACTTTCGATAGAAACAGGCCCATAAGGACCTGCTTCTCAGTTATTATCAATATACACAAATTAACATTTGCCAATGCAAAAACTAGGAGAGTCGGTTTTCCTAATTTTCTCTTGAGCCGAATATCTATTTCACTATTAAAATCAATCGTCATAGTTAGAAACAAAGAGTAATCACTTGTATCATTCTACATACTTGTATGTTATCACTATAAGGTAGATAGATAATAGACGCTCCTTTAAAGTTGGTCTCGTTGTCGTGTCGAAGGGGCTTAAAAAATAGTAAAGTGCACATCCCAAAGGAAACGCGCTCTTCTCTTACGAACTAAGAGGGAAATCTTATAATTCCCACAATGGTGATATATATGAATAAACCCTAGGTTTTACGCCCATCTCCTAATGTGGAAGCGTAAGAATACCCGCACCAACACCACCCTAAGCCAAGGTGTTGAGGTACCCGTGCCGATGGCGGAATGGACAGCGGGCGGTAATGAATAGCTGATCGCGAACGGTCCCCTCCGAAGCTCGGACGAGGTCGAAGGTATTGAATGCCCTCTCTACGCATACCGGCTCTGCGGACGAGTGACCAAGCTTTTCCGACTTACTCGTGGGACCAAGCATGAACAAAACATACTTAACAACAATAACCAATTTGACAACAATAGCGACGATTACAGGAACTAATTTAACATATCGGAATCCTATAAAGGAATCCGATGAGGACGAATTACTCGCCTCCAGCCAGTAGACGAGTAAGAGTACTACCAAACAGACCAGTCAAAGTATATCGGTAAATACAGCAGCGGAAACCGCCAATCTAAGAGTGGAAGCCTCCACCTACAAAGCTGCCATGAGCACCCATCGCAAGAAATCCCAGAATCTTCTTATTTTTTATTGGCGCAGACACCGTTTATGCGATTATAGCCGAGTTAACAACAGCGCGCCAGTCGTTTCTTCTTTTCGTTACTTGGCGCCAATTGGATATTGACTCGAAGCCAGGTTCTTCTTCACCTGGTCCTTCCAGCGGAGTGGAGGGCTTCCTCTTCCTCAGCTTCCCCCGACGGGGGAATACTTTCAGAGCTGGAGTGCCCAAAATCAGCTGAGGAAATACCGGTACCAGAAGGCAGTCTTCCTCAGTTGATGAGGTAGAAATAAATCGCCTCACAAATATAGTAGAGGAATACGAAAGCTTCCGGAAAAGGAAGCAATCCGTACCTCAGGAAAGAGCAAAAACTCGAGCAATTGCTAAAAAAGGAATCGCACAAGCACAGAACTGCAAGGAACACTGCCCAAAAAATCTAGACGGAGTGAAGAAAAACATAGCAGTTAATCAACGGTAAGGCATTTCTGCGATGTAGCCAGAGAAAGTCTACAAGTGGGTAGCAGAGACGGTAATTCCTCCTCCGCAGCACAATACAGGAACGATTGGTGGAGATCGACGTCAGATTGTCAAGTATGGTGCTAAGCTTTGTACACGATAATCCCGCGAGTTCTCACCCTGAGTTTGACTCCTCTGAAACCCTTAGGGGTTACAGGGTCATCAAATGCTCGAACCAGGCGTCTCTACATTTTCTGGCGGGTAGTGTTGCTAAAATCAGCAACGCCTTTGCAGGCTTGTACTCGCCAGGGGCTACCCATTCTAGAGGATTTGCGATGAGTCCATAGAGGTTCTTAAGAAGACTGACTGCAAAATCAGCTTCGGCATTCGCAAGGCCAGGCTAAAAATCTTCCAAGGCGACAAACCGGCTGACGAAGACAACATGGAAGAGGTCGACGATGTCAACCAGAAACCCGAGATGCCCAATAACCTAAGATGCGTACAGATTAACCTGCAGCACTCGAAGTGTGCTACAGCGAATCTGACAACCCTCATAAACAAAAGAAATCGACATAAGTCTAATACAGGAGCCCAGGTGTTAATGAAGACACCATCAAAGGGCTAAACAGCAGTAACTGTAACATTTTTTACACAGTGGTAAAGGTGCAACAAAAGGAAAATAATTTCTTCTTGGTTTCGGTCAACATGGCTCATGACGAGGACATACCACCGGCACCGCTCACCAGACTAGTAGAGGACAACAGGAAGGAAGATGTCCTAATAGGGTGTGATGCAAACGCAAGGCACACCGTATGGGGTAGCTCCAGTATAAACACCAGAGGTGAGTCACTCTTACAGTATATTCTGAATAGCAATTTAATTACTTATATACAACAAGGGCGATAGCCAACCTTTATTTTCCCAAGCTCTGGTAGGTTTACGGGGTGGGAGGAATTGCTGGACCTCACGCTATTAACAGATACAGACAGTCTCGTTGTGGATAACTGGAGGGTATCCGATGAGCCTCCCACGTCGGATCACTCCTGGATACTCTTTAGCATTCGCGAAAAATACAGTACTCTTCTCAAATATCGGAATAGCAACAAAATGCCTTGAAAAAGGAGGCAATAAGAGTATCAGTAATCCTCAGGAACTAGATTCAGAAGTAGAGAAGATAGAAAAAATCTTAACTACAACTTTCAATAAATCCACTCCGCTAACAGTTCTGAAAAAGAGAAAGAGTTCCTTGGTGGAACAGTGAGCTCAAGAATTTGAGAACGCAACTAAGGAAAGCTTTCAATGAGAGTTTTAGAAGCAAAATGTGGCAACCATATAAATATATCATGAAAAGATACAAAAAAACAGTCAGGAAAGCTAAAAATAACTCATGGCGATCTTTCTGCACATCGATAGAAAGTTGCAGAGAAACCGCAAGGCTGAGTAAAATGCTATCCAAAGAACATACTAATACTGCCTACATTAAGGAAGAAGGAAATGGTTGGACCTCCTCTGCCAAATAATCTCTGGAGGTAATTATCAAAACGCACTTCCCTAGGAGTCAGCAAACCCCTATAAGGAGGGTTCAACCTGAACCACCGGCAAATGCAGCTGATTACCAGGCCATAGTAGACAAAAGCAAAATCAAATAAGCCATAAATAGTTTCTCACCATTTAAATCGGCAGGTTCAGACGGGATTATGCCTATAATCTTGCAAATGCTGGAAAAAGCAACGTGTCTAAGGCTTGAAAATATATACAAAGCTAGCATTGAACTGTCTTACATCCCAAGAGATTGGAAAGGAATTAAAGTGATGTTGCTAGAAAAACCAGGCAGAAGAACACACGATAATGTCAAAGATTTTAGACCTGTAAGCCTCACATCCTTTATGCTGAAGGTACAAGAAAGACCAATGGACATACAAATAAGAACAACCATGGCGGATAAGTTATCGAAGTCCCAAGGGCCGATCAACCGAAACTGCCCTTCATGATGTGATAAGTGTAATTGAAAAATCGCTACACTATAAACAATACACCAAGGCTGCTTTTCTAGACAAAGAGGGTTCCTTCAATAATATAGAAGTAAATGCTATAATTAATTCTCTGACACATGGTGGCATAGACGACACTGTGTGCAAATCGATAGAATCGATGCTAGAGAATAGAAAGATCATAGAATCAAACGGCGCTGCAACACAAACAAGTTATGTGAGCAGAGGGACCCCTCAAGGAGGGGTCCTCTCCCCGATTCTATGGGTTGTAGCGCTGAACGAAATACTACTCCAATTAAATGGTGGAGGAGTTAAAGCAGTAGCATATGCAGACGATATAGTGTTGATGGTATCAGGCATGTTTCCTTCAACATTCAGCGATATTATGGAAAGAGCACTACGAAGAGAATCGTCAACAAGACCGTGCCTTGGACTGCGGAGTAGGCACGGGGGTATTTTCACTTGATCTAGACATTTCTCTCTCTATCCGTCTACCGAACTCGGCTAGCATCTTCCAAGCGGAAGTACTGGGCATATAAAAGGCCTGCGAAGCTCTATTGGCAACCCATGAGAGGATACGTAAAGCAGCAATATTTACAGAAAGCCAGGTGGCGCTCTTGGCCTTGTCTTTGCCCATGGCAAATTCCAGTATAATCCACATTTGCAAGAAAGCACTGAGATCAATAAAAGACAAGCTCCACCTAGACTTGATCTGGGTTCGCGGCCGCAGGTACATTTTCGGTAACGAAACAGCAGACGAGTTGGCAAAGGCAGGAGCTTTCCTTAACGAATCCGAGGTGGGGCTAATACCAAGCCCGCTGGGATAGATCAAAAGAGATATAAATAGCCGATTTCAACAAATTGCAAATAACAGATGGAAAAACATAACAAAATGTATCATAAATAAACAATTATGGCCAAAAAATGACAAGAAAAGAACTAACGACTTATTAAATTGGTCTAGGAAAAGTATCTACAGAGTAACAGCTACCATAACAGGCCATTTGGAACAGGTGTCCAAAATGGGTATGCCCTACAACAACACCTGCCCTGCGAAATAGCAGGGAACAAAGAAACAATTTTCCACTTTCTCTGTGAATGCGCAGTCGCATATCTAATATTTTGATAATTATCGGCTTGTTAGTAATAAAATTTTATTTTTTCTATCATGATTTAGGACAACCGCACCCTTTTCGCGCATTCAAACATCACATGATTTCCACTCTCAGACTCCTTACCAAAATTATGCCAAAAGTTCCGCGGAAGGGTTTTAACATCATACGTGGAATTATCTAGAATAACTGTTTACAAAATGGCATGTTTTACTCAATTAATGAATTGTCCAGTAATCACTACAATCAACCAAGGGACGTGAATAAGAGTGTGGAACATCCACAGCAAAGTTATTTCTCAAAATGAATTCAGGGATTTTCTTTTTAGGAGCAAGTTTGAGAATCAAACTAAACTATCTCTGTAATATTCTGTATAAATTAGAAATTATAGTAAGGCACAAGGAGAGCAAATCTTGCAAAACTATGAACTGTGGGCTCAAATATATTCAAAATCAATATTATACTTAAGGCAACAAAACCACTGTAGACCAATGTAATTATTGCTATACCTGTCTTTCCGCCTAAAAGATAACTTGAGTATGTAAACTTCTCTAAATATTCAAATGCTTGCTCGCATTCTAGCACCGTTGGCTCTGCTGAAATGTCATAATTTTTAGACTCAGCAATGACACTGAAGACGTAAGAGACAAAACCGACAAAATCATGGACTCCACAAAATCGCTTAGGTAATAACAATGTCAATGTTGACAAGGGAATTGTTTTTGTCTAGAACAGAACCTACTAGTCTTTAAGCGGCAAATATACCCACACACTTACCGCTTAAAAAGCACGGCATTTCCTTTACATTGTTGTCTTTTTTATTAACTTTTAAATTGGTTTGGGGTTGCATATCGCATTTAAGCTACACCAACATTTCAGTGGAAACAATGCAATAAAAGAACAAGCTTATTAACGCGAAGAATAAAAAAAATTTCGAATAAAAATACAGATCAAGAAAAAGTATTCCTAAGTTTCGTCAACACTTGGAGACTTTAGGTATGTGTGTGAGTGCGAGTGCTAATGTGTGCACATGCCGAATTTCCCAAACTCTACTTAAGACCTCAAGAGAGAAAGGTCGACTATCACACCAAAAAAACGAAAACACATAAAAAAACTTTGCACGCAAGGTATTAAATGAAAAAACAAAAATTCACATTTCGCTTACAGGCATTCACCCCAGACTAAAGTTGGTATATAGTATGAGGAAGGCAATGAGTGGCCAAGGGGAGGAGCGAGATGAGGCATAAGTTTGGGTATTATGTTAATTTTTTAAATCTTCTCACTTTTCGCTTCTCATTCAACGCAGGACTTAGGTTTTTACCCAGTTCAATTGAAATTCTCGAAATCTGAGCAATTTTGTACTCGAATGCATTTGCATGAAACGAAACGAATGAAATATGCAGCAAGTAGCCACACGCAAGTCAAGCAGACGTATGAGTACTCTTGGGTGCAAACGAGTGGATGTGGTCCCAGTACGTGTGTGTTTGTATATTGGCAGTTCGATATTTGATTTGTATACATCTTAAATGCGGTTGCAAATGTCAATTGCCAGCAAATTCAAATATTCACACATTCAATGCCTTTAGTTTGATCCAGCGTAGATACATATGTATGTATATAGACATTGATGTACGTATGTAAATGTGACCGCTCTATTACCTTGCAGAGCCTTGTCCGACTAACACTCGAGCTCTGTTTGTGATTCTTTGCATTTTCTTCAAGTGAATTCTTCAGCTAACCAAATACTTCGGCATCATCTCTTAACCCCTCTCAAATGTTGTAGGCGATGTACAAAAGTGCGCGTTGAATTTATTCTAATCCAAAATCGATCTCGTTTTCTTATTTACATTAAAGTCTGTTTGCATTCACTTAAAAGGATAAGCAATGTCCTTTTAATGGGTTTCAAATTGAATAAAGGATTAAGTTGTTAGTTTAAAATTGAATTGCGTTTTCCAAATGAAATTCGGCTAGTTCGACTCACATATAATATGTTGGTATGTTTGTAAGCGCGCACTTCTTGACAAAGGCGGGAGTGTAGTAAAGGCGTGCAAATGCGAAGAAGGGGTTGCATTAAATTTACTATGTGGTTGGGTAGACCCTTAGATGCGAATGATCCCATACAGGAGTATATTACATCATGTATAGTGATGAATGGGGTAAGAGGTAAGGTGTCGTGAATTGCTACTGCTCATAGTGCTTTTTGTATACGTCTGAGCGTGTTAAAAAGTAAATCAGTATCGAAGGGTTTAAGTACTGGGAATTGGTTAAGTTATTTTCTATCACGTTGCACAACAATTGTTGACACCTGCCATTTACTTATATTTTTTGGCAGTACAACAATCCCTCTCATGTGTGCGTTAACCACGAATACACGATATACACGAAGAGATACCTGTACTTTTTAAAATTAGTTGAACCTTTCCTTCCTTGCAGGATCAAAACCAAAACACAGAAAACACTTTCCATTATTGTCATTCTAACCCGATCAAATAGATGCGGCTGCTTCTTTAATCTTTTATTGACTTTAATTTTTGTTGGAATAGCCAGCACCTACATACATATGTATATTATTCTGAAATATAAATTGAATATTTGATTAAGATTAGATACAAAAAAGATTCATTACTGAAACTCTTGAACAACATCTGGTGGTATTTATTTATATCCTTCTCAAAATAGTTGTCTCTAATAAGACCAATAATTGGGATGAAGTATATATTTTTTATACTCTTCCAACATGTTGCTACAGAGTTTGTTCACCTAATCGTTGTTTGTGTCACCTAAAACTAATCAAGTTAGATAATGGACCCGTCAGTATGCGCAAACTGTAACTTGAGTAAAAATTGAGATATCTCGATATACATAAGTGTTTCTGGTTAATGTAAGATGGCTGGGTCTAAAATTTTCAGAAAAAATATATGTACAAGGTCTGTCGCAAAAAAAACAGGACTGTTAAAAAAACAACAAAAAATTAATATTTTTCAAAAGTTATATTTTTTTATTCAAAGTAGTTTCCTTGTGCTTCGATACAGCGTTTAGCCCGGTCAATTAGCATTTCAAATGAGTGTTTACCAAATAGGTAAAAATCACAGGGTGCCAGATCAGGTGAGTAGGGTGAGTGATTAATGGTTAATATGGAGTTTTTTGTCAAAAAATCAGTGACAAGCGTCGACCGATGACACAGCGCATTATCGTGCAACAGGCGCCGGGACCCTGCCTCACGGCATTGTGGTCGAGCACGACGAATGCGTGACAAAAGACGCTTCAGAACACCAAGGTAAAATCGTTTGGCCAGGTGGGACGAACTCTCGGTGTACAATACCCTCGGAATCGTAAAAACAAATCAGCATTGTTTTTATTTTTGACTTCTGAGGAAGACCGACTTATGATCGTCACAGAGGTCCTCACGACCTTCTTGGAATCGCTTAAACCACTCATGCATAGTACTACGGGATAGGCGCCATAAACTTTTTTTATTACTTGAAATGTTTCAGAAAACGTTTTCCCACGTTTAAAACAAAATTTAATATTTGCTCTTTGTTCAAAATGCATTTTACGACCGATGACCAAAAGCTGCTGTCAATTTTGGATCGATAACCATGATTGTAGTTATCCAATTGTCTTAACCATATATACCCACCAATAGGTGGCGCCAACAGTTATATTTAAAAAGTTGTGTTTCTTTTGCGACGGACCTTGTATATAAAAATTGTCAGAATGACGGGAGAAATTAATTTCGGGTGTTTGGCTGTAGGTTCGTGAAAGTGATAACTTGAGTAAAAATTTAAATATTCTGATGAAACGTGGGAATTCCTTGGCTCTCTGAGGAGACTGGTATGGCATGTGATCGAGTTCGAACCACACTGGTCGATTTCATAAAACACCAATAAAACTAAAGGCAAATACATTTTTGTTCTATCCCATTCGTAGGGGCTACGAAAAGCGAGAGAAGTGAGATAATATAATTAATTAAATGGCAATATGCAATCGGGTTTAATCCATCGTGAATATTTTATTTTTTTAATGTTTTTTCTTCATACATATATACATATACATATATATTTAGGCACGTCATATCGGTGTAAATTTCCACTCCTATATACATACTATGTATCTAATATATAAAATCTGCATGTCACAATGTTAGTTACCGTACTCCTTCGAACGGCTTTACCGATTTTTACCAAATTTTATATGCGTATTCAGTAGATCTGAGCATTGGCTACCATCTATTTTCCTTATCCTTAAAAGACGAAAAATTGGACAATTCCGAAAATTAACTTTTTTCCTTACAATTTTTTTTGTTTTGCTTTTAAATATTTTGATTTGTAAATTATTTGAATCGTTCAATTTCGGTCGCTTGCTTTTTTATTCCGGTTATTCAAAACAAACTATTGAAAATTATTCAGTGAAAACTTTATCTGTGTTTCACACAAAGAGACCGCGCTAATATCGGTCAATGTTCTTTTTGCTATCAACGTATGACGGCCCACGACACATAAACGAGTACTCCCAGGATGTGATGACATATGTATGTATGTACATGTGGATTTATGGATCGCTGCCAATCAGCAAGCGATCATCACGCTGTTACAGCACGACTTTTCAAACAACAGCTACTATGTTTGATGGACTTGGATCTTGAAACAACGTATATGTGGTGCTGTTAGATGCTAGATGTACTCAATTGAGTGGCAAAAGAGAGGTTTGCCACACGCACATATTCTTCTTTGGATGATGGATGGGGTTACACCAGATCAAATTGATGAAATAATTTTTTCGGAAATTCCTAATGTAGAGAAAGATCCAATTTTATACGAAGTGATGAAAACCAATATGGTTCATGGACCTTGTGGACACCATAATCCCACTTCATATAATATTGAGTATTGCTGTTTAGTGAAATCGATCAAATACGTTTGAAGGTACGTCACTAAAGAAAGCAACATGGTGGTTATTGTCCTTGAACGAGATGAGATCAGAAATTGCCGATAAATGAACTGCAATGCAGCGCTTTGTAGGAAATTTACTTTTGCAATTCATGAACCTTTTTCGACTGCTGTGCATCTCGCAGTTCATTTGGAGAAGGCCGAAGTGTGTATTACAACCAAGAGAATACAGTAGAGCCAACGGCAACACCGCCAACAACAAAATTGACATTGACGAGTATTTTCTCAACTTGCGTCAGTGATCCGTTTGCGAGAAAATTACTCTATTCGGAAATGCCTTGATATTATACATAGAATGCATCGTCGAAGAAATGTTTACACAGAAAACATGGACATTCAGGTGTAATCTCAACTAATGCATTAGGGTGAATTTACACAATCCACCCGAAAAACGACGATTGCTTCTACCTTCGGTTGCTATTGATAAATGTATGTACGTGGTTAAATTTCATTTGGGTCATTGTGTACTGTGAATGGTACGGTGTGTGCAACTTTTTGGGAAGCATGCCAGCAATTACAATTGCTGGAACATGATAAATAATCGCTGGAATCAAACGATGGACGATGCGATAGCTATTTCGCATTCCACTGAAGTGAAGTTCGCACCCTTTTCGCGATGATCATTTCATGTAAATGGGCAAATTCTGATCGTCTTGACTATGAAGACGAAGTCGTAAATTATCAGTAGAATTTCTAAATTCTTTAGAGCGGCTTGGTATGCCGCCGCATCTTTTGCGTCTCAAAGTTGGATCTGTCATTATTATGTTTCGCAATCTATGCGCCGAAACTATATAATGGAACCCGACTGACCGTAATGCAGCTATCGAATACAAGGGCGCCGAATGCTTGGTGCTACGAATTCTTTTGAATTCCAACGATTTGCCATTTCAGTGCAAACCTATTCAGTTTCCAGGGAAAATTGAAATGACAATCAACAGGACACAAGTATAGTCGCTAGAAGGTTGTTTCATAAATCTAGAAATGCCATGTTTTTCACACGGCCTGCTATACGTACGCACCGGAACAGAAACCAAAAAATGTTGTTTATCAAGCTCCGCTACATTGAAAAAATCTATAAAAATCGCAAATAAATGATTTAAGCACACAATATATAGTACATTCAACTTTTTTTCATTTCAAAACACATAATTTTACGCAAGAAAACGTCTTTAGGGCTAGCTAATAATATTTAAATTTTTACTTTCGGTGATTAGAAAATGTGTGAAGAAATATCACTTATCACCGAAGCAAATTTAATAAAGCTTCAGTATCTACTTATTAGAAGCTTCGTTAACAAAAAAACTTGATATTAACTTTTTACACTGCTATGATAACATTTTAAAGGAAAAGCAGTTATCCGGAGCGAATAAAGGTCTCAGAATCTGAGGTTGATAATTATACCTGATAATAAAATCGCTAAATAATGAAAAGCACAAACAAATTTGGAAAAACTTCAGACCTTCGTCCACCCGCTATTGCCGTCCTGTTCGAATACAATTTCAAAAGGAATCAGTTTAATAAAACCTAAATGCAGTAGGAATTAACTTCAAATTATTCCCGGTATTACCTTCCTTCGTCAGTTATAACATCGCTCCCGATGTTATTCAATATGGAGTTTCAATTAGAGAGCTCTCATAAGAATCTGCTGAGTCAATCAATAAGGACGTTAAGATGTATCGACTCCATCATACACGAAAGAACTAACGGATCGCTATAAATCAGGACTTGCTAAACAGATTGTTTTTGAGCTTAGATCCTTTCATCACCAGTCAAAGAAACTATCATGCAAAAGTAAATCAAATTTATTAAAATCAGTTTTTGATTTAGTTGAATAGTATTCAAAAAATCCTTTCTTCGTTTATCAACTTTTTAAATTTAATATAATTAATTAAAATTTGTTACCATAGGGAGGTGGCGGAGTAGGAAACGGGAGAAGGAGATTTTAAATACCTTTGGCAAAAGTTTCACTATTATATAAGCAGTGGAAGTATTTTTGGCCGCTGATTCCATACAAGACCGACCACTGTGCATTCGCTTAATTCCTCCACTGGAGGAATGAGTTGTGTTCACTCACTTTTGTGAGTTTCCAGAAACGATTCTTTTACATATGGCTCAAGCAGCTCACGACTTCCGGTCCTAAACCAAGTATCCTCTGGGTAGCCAAAGAAAATCCGTTTGAAGGCGAGTTAAGTGAGAAGACGTAACATCTCCTTCATAAGGTTGTGCGCTGAGTTTAGGACCCGCCACGTAAATAAAAATCCTAATGTAAAATTTCCAACAGCCTCGGATGAGAGATGCCCCTTTTGATGACGACCATGGCAAAAGTATTTAGGATAACGATTTAAGGGCATGCACCTGGAATGTCCGGTCCCTTAATTGGAAAAGTGCCGCTGCCTAGCTGGCTGATGTCCATATTAAAGTGAAGGCTAACATCACCGCAATCCAAGAAATGCGATGAACGGGACAAGAACTGAGGCGAGTAGGTCCTTGTGGCATTTACTACAGTAGCCATATAAAGGAGCGCAAGTTTGGTGTAAGATTCGTGGTGGGAGAGAGACTCTGTCGCCGAGTACTATCATTCACTCCGGTGAATGAACGTCTAACCACAATTCGCATCAAAGCGAGGTTCTTCAACATATCGCTGATTTGCGCCCACGCCCCGACGGAAGAGAAGGACGATGTGACCAAAGATGCCTTGGAGCACACCTATGAGAGCTGCCCCCGCCACGATGTCAAAACCGTGCTTGGCGACTTTAACGCCAGGGTGGGCAAAAAGAGTATATTTGCCACTACGGTCGGTAAATTCAGCCTCCACGACGAAACATCGCCAAATGGGTTGAGGTTGATCGACTTCGCCGGGGCCCGAAATATGGTTAACCGTAGTACTAGATTCCAGCATAAGAAGATTCGCCAAGCCACCTGGCTGTCACCGGATCGAAAAGCCATCAACCGGATCGATCATGTTGTGATAGACGGAAGACACGTCTCCAGTGTTCTAAACGTGTGTACGCTCCGAGGTCCTAACATCGACTCGAACCACTATCTTGTTGCAGCTAAGATACGCACCCGTCTCTTTGCAGCAAAAAAAACGCACGTCAAAAAACTGAAGGAAGGTTCGACGTCAAGAAGCTGCAATCAGACAGCCGAACGATTTTCTACTCGACTTGCACTCCTGCACTCTGAGAGCACTCATCGGTAACTCGGTATAAGGGAACGAAACCTTTGGTGAAAATGCAAAATAACAGCTGTTACGATAAGAAGTACCGTGTCGTAGTGAAGAGAAAGCAGACTGCTTACCTCGCGACACGCATGTTCAGCCAAAAAAGAGAGAGACCAAAATGCGTGAGTATGAATAGCTTGACAAGCTGGAAGAAAGGGGGAATGCCCGAAAATTCCACGAAAGGATGCGGGGACTAACCGACCGGAGTATACTCTTGTAGAACCCCCAGAGGTGATCTAGTGACTGGTGCCCAGAACATACTAAAATTATGGAAGGCACGCATCTCAAGCCTTCTGTATGGCAGTGAAAGTATAAACCCAGGAGAAGGCGACCCCGATTCTCCAATCGATGACGATAGAGCAGACGTTCTATTGCCCGACCATGAGGAAGTTCGAATATCAATTGCCCGCCTGAAGAACTGGCGCGTTGGTCTCTTGAATCTGTGCAAAAGAGAATACGGATATCTCATTAAAATGATATAGTCCTTATCTGCGATGCTACCAAGTCTCAAAAATTATCGTTTTTTCCTTAAACCTAATATAAGGTTTTCAAACTCCACACCTACTTCATTGCTTGTTCATGATTTCTTGAACAAAAGCAATAATATAACAATGCCTTAGCTTCTATAATTGTTAGACATGACTAGATGAAAATCGTTGAACTAGCTAACGATTATCCCAAAAATCGAGCTTGAGAAGTGTTTCGACGATTGAAAGAAGTACTGGGATAATAAAATATCGAATGGGAACTATTTTAAAGGCGACAACATCACTGAGAGAGGTGAATAAATATTTTTTTTTTCAAAACAGGAAACAGGATCATTATACATAAGTACATACATATATGTATGTATGTTTATACATATGTATTTACTTATGTTCCAAAGGTTTAACCCTATTTTTAATGACCACGAATCCTTTTATTATTGCCTCACTTCAAAACGGTATAGCACATGCCAAAGTAGGCTCTAACATATTAAGTGCTCTAGTCTGTTTTTGAGTGTCTGAAAATTAGCTCGTAGTTGACAGATTTAGAGTCAATTTAAAAATAATACACGAAAACAATAAGTAAATGCAAATAAACAAGCAGAGAAAAATAACACTCAGAAACGAACAAAAATAAAACAAACATCAATGACAGCTTCGATAGCGCAAACAAACGAAAATTGTCAACGCAACAAATTGGGGAGGGTGCCACTGTAGAATCGGAAATTTACGCACAGACGCTCTACTATGTACATACGAGTATTTATGTACGTAATAAAAAAATATTGTATGTGTATGTGTTTGTATTCGAACATATTTAGTGGAAGCAGAGAGCCGATCTGTGACATAAATTATGAAAAGTTGACTTTTGCAAGAAACTTAACAGCAAACCTGGCCGTGTTGGCTGGGGTAGGAATAGAGTAAATAAACAAATCCTATAAGAGCATTCAACGGGAAAATAACATATTATCATTTTTTAGAATTTGATCTATTCAAAATTCAGTGTTTGCATTTGTACATATTGTACATATGTATATGGAATATTCAGCTGGGATTGATGGTGTGCGGTAATGTAGAAAGTAATCTACTAATTTCGATTAGACCATAGACAGAAAATAGCAAAGCTATGTCTTACGAAACAAGGTCATATTTCAATTACATATATATTTCTGATATACATACATATATTCGTCATACCGCCATTTATTTTGACTGGAATCCAAAATTTCTCCGAATACGTTTATACTGTCTTTGTAATGTCAAAGCAAATCAGAGTTAATTTCAAAAAGGGTTGGTTTAGATCTTTAGTTTTAAATCCAACTAAACAATAAAATTTATTTTTTAATTTAATTACAATAATTAAAAATTGGAAATTTTATTTTAATTTTGAAACAAAAATTTAAAACAAAAAGTTTTTCCAGCTATTCAAGGGATTTAATCATATCTGGTACTTATTAACGGTCTTAGATTTGCTAAAGTCCCTTTATATAACAAAAGGATGTTTATGCGAAGTGAAAAAATCAAAATGAAATTTTGTTTATGATAATAAATAAATTCAAATCCAATCTTAATTTTTCATCTTACAGTAAACAAATCAGACATAATGGAAGTTACCAGAGTAAATGCTATACAATTTTAAGTATCCAGACACCAAATATATGGATCCCAGTGAAAATGTTTGTTTTTTTACCAAACTTATCGGTCAATCTGAGAGGTCTAGTATTGAAATTCAAAGAGAATATTATTGTGATCACAGCATGCGCTTGACCCAAAAATGGGTATAATGTGGGTGGAATACTTTCAGAGCTGGAATGTTTTCGTCCATTCGCACAACATGACCTAGCCAGCGTAGGCGCTGTCTTTCAATTCGCTGAACTATGTCAATGTCGTCGTATATCTCATACAGCTCATCGTCCGATCGAATGCGATATTCGCCGTGGCCAACGCGGAAAGGCCCGAAAATCTTTCGCAGAACTTTTCTCTCGAAAACTCGCAACGTCAACTCATCAGATGTTTACTTTCAATTGCCTACTCACCTGCGTTGGATTTCCAGGCTGACATTGTTGGTGATGTTTATACTGGTTCCAAGATAGACGAAATAATCTACGACTTCAAAGTTATGACTGTCAACAGCGACGTGAGAGCCAAGTCGCGAGTGCGACGACTGTTTGTTTGACGGCGCGGTTGTTGAGGCCGATGGTATCAATATCCAAGTCTAAAGCCACACTGATAAGGTCCAATCAGTTTGTTGATGGTGGGCTTAAATCTTTCACACAATACGCTCGCTTATCCCACGGTAGTTGGCGCAGATTTTTGGGTCGCCCTTTTCGTGGATTGGGCAGACCACATTTAAATTCCAGACGTTGGGCATGCTTTCATCCGACCATGTTTTACAAAGAAGCTGATGCATGCTCCTTATCAGTTCTTCGCTGCCGTGTCGGGTTCGCCTTCTCCTGGCATTATGCATTCACTGCCATTCAGCTGGATGGAGAAGTGTTCCCTCCATAATTTTAGTATGCTCTGGGCATCGGTTACTAGATCACCTCCTTAGGTTCTACAAGAGTATGCTCCGGTCTTGAAACCTTCTGTTAGTCGCCGCATTTTTTCTTAAAATTTTCGAGCATTACCATTCTCGGCCAGCTTGTCAAGCTTTTCATACTCACGTATTCCAGCCTCTCTCTTTTTCTCTGTCCGCAAATGCGTCTCGCTTTCCACTCCGACTCTCGGTATCTATTCCATCCTGCAGGTGTTGTGGTTGATCGTAACGCTGCAAGGTAGGCAGTTAGTTTTCTCTCTGCCGCGACACGGCACTCTTCGTCGTACCAGCTGTTCTTTTGCATTTTCCGAAAACCAATGGTTTCAGTTGCAGCTGTACGTAAGGAGCTTGAAATGCCGTTCCACAGTTCCCTTATACCGAGTTGCTGGCGAGTGCTCTCAGAGAGCAGAGTGCAAGTCGAGTAGAAAATCGTTCGTCTGTCTGTAGTGATTGCAGCTTCTCGACGTCGACCTTCCTTGTGTTTATTGACGTGCGTATTTTGATGAGAAGCGGGTGCAAATCTTGGCTGCAACAAGATAGTGGTATGAGTCGATCTTAGGACCTCTGATCATATGCACTTCTATAACACTGGAGACGTGCCTTCCGTCTATCACAATATAATCGATCTGGTTTGTTTGTATGTATGTATGTATTTTCTTTTGCTGGAATCTGGTAGTAGATATAACCACATTTCGGACCTCGGCGAAGTCGATCAGCTTCAACCCATTTGGGGATGTTTTCTCGTGGTGGCTAAATTTACTGACTCTAGTGCCAAAGATACCCTGGCGTTTAAGTCGCCAAGCCCGATTTTGACATCGTGGCGAAGGCAACTCTCATAGGTGTGCTCCAAGCGCTCATAGAAGGCATCGTTGGTCACATCGTCCTTCTCTTCCGTCGAAGCATGGGCGCTAATCAGTAATATGTTGAAGAACCTCGCTTTGATGCGTGGCTTGTGGCTAGACGTTCATTCACCAGAGTACATGATAGTACTCGGCGACAGAGTCTCTCTCCCACACCAAACTAGCGCTCGTTTATATGGCCACTGAAGTATACAGATGTCCCGTCCATCGTATTTCTTGGACGGCGGTAATGTCAGCCTTTATTTTCACGGGGACATCAACCAGCTGGGCAGCGGCAGTTTCCCTATTAAGGGACCGGACATTCCAGATGCATGCCCTCAAATCGTAGTCCTTATTTCGTTTGCCAGGGTCGTCATCAAAAGGGGGGTCTCTTTTCGACATAATTTCCGCAAGGATAGTACTTGTAAAAGTAAAAGCTACATTTTGGAATGGATCTTATATAAAAATTAAAACTAGACTAAAAAAATATTGTAAGAACTAAAATGATCAAAAAAACATATACATACTTATGTTTGTATATCATATCATACATAGTATAAAAGAAAATCGATTTTTCTGTCTTTATGTATGCTTAAATCTTTAAAACTTCGCAAGGGATTTTGATACGGTAGATAGAGTGATTGAAGAGGAAGGTTTATATGTACATATAATGGCATCCATTAAATATTGGAGAAATACTATTGTTTTTGAGTTTTCTAATATGATGTCGTAAATAATTAGATTTATCAAAATAATGTACACATTGAAGAGGTCTACAAAACGCGATGGTATATGTCCGATTTTAACCAATACAGTATTAATCTTTATCCAATCGATGCTTCCCTAAAGACTGATGTCATAATTTTGCCAGCCTACTTTTTCGCCGTTTCAACCATTTACAACTGGTTCATCATGTGCAGTCCTCCGCAGACCGTCATTCTAGGTCGATGGATTCCAGTGTGAAATGATGGCACCATGTTTCTATTGCCACACATCGACGCAAAAATTCGGTTTTACAACGATTAAAGAGCACTCAAACACTCCTCAGAACTAGCAATTCTTGGTTTTTGTTAGATTATGAAATTGCGCGGCACCCACTTTACACAGAACTTTCGCCTCTTTAGGGCGTCATTCTCCTCTGTGCTCATTTCTCCTCTTTCCAATTAGCAAATCTCTTTTCAACGGTGGATTTCGCTGGTGCATATTTTGTAAACTATGACAAGTTGCTTCACAAAAATGCTATATCTCATTAACTAATAATTATAATCCAGCTAATAGAAATCATACAGATGGTAGTAGTATTATCTACAATGTGTATCAGCCACAGTAAAGCGTGGACGGGTCCTCTAGTGAACATATAAAGGGAAACAATAATGTTATGCTCAAGGAATTTATATATTTTATATAGTTTCTAACTATTCTTTTAACTATTTTTATGATTTTCAAGAATATAAATTTACATCAAAATTTACCATAAAAACTACTATACTCGTATGTATTCATTTACATTTAGTTTTCTCAAAATGGTCCGTTAACTTAAAGAAATTCCAATCAAAAGAAATATTATTTTGAAATTTCTATTCACAGAGCAGACGCAGACAAAATATTTGGTCCTTTTACCCTGCAAACTTTCGATTTTTAAATTAATTGTGCCTCTTACTACCCAAAAGGGTAGTCGTCGATTTTAAGCGACTCTGCTATGACTAGGCACCTTTATTACGCCAACTAATTCAAAATGACATTTTCATCATTTTATACAATTTATCTAAAGAAATAATTTAAATATAAATTGAAAGGTTACACTAATATTCCGTTTTCTAAAAATTTGCCTAAATAAATAAAAGTTGTATTTTACATAAGTATTAAGATAATCTACTAAGAGAAGGATTATTTAGTAAGTACTTTTCCACTAAGTATAGTGTTAAAAATTCCAAATTTAATTGTTTAATAAATAAAAAAATTAAAGAACATTTTGAGATTTTACACTCACTTTACAATTACACTTCAAATATGTACATATGTATATTCGTGATCGCACTAATTAACTTAAAGGGGTCATCCCATGTGACGGCCTGTTTCTAGGGATTTTTATGGATTATTTTACGTCGACCAGTAAAGAGATAGAGCTTTGAGTTTATTATCATTTATAAAAATATTTTTCATAGTCGAAACATAAATTTTAAGCTAAAAATATTGTGTAGAACACACGTACTTCCTACATGATTCTGGCTTTTTGACATATGTATCTGAAACAAAAAAGAATAACCGCGTTTTAATCTGTAAGCCTACATACACGGAATGGTCTATTATCAAATGAATTCACCAAAAATTGGACTTTTGGTAGATATTTCGAAAAAAGTTGCCATTTTGGCAATTCTAAGCACTCAATTTTACTCGGGTTACCTGGTTGACGTTTTGCACCTTAAGGTATTTCCCTAGCTTTAATGGTTGCAAGTTGCAGGAGTATAAAATGTTCGGTTGGACCCGAACTTATCCCGTCGTTACTTGTTTTTTTTTTACTCTAAATTTAGTCATTCAGTTAAGCCGGTTTTGAGGCGATGGAGGAAAGTGTAGAAAAGACAGTTTTGAGAAAAACGAGTTTAAATTTCAAGCCCTTTTAAACGTATTCGGATTATTTAACACTCGTCGAGACCAACGGGTCTGGCCAGGCATATTTTGTTTTTAAATGTTATTTAAATATATTTAGAGTGTAGCAAATGACTTGCGCTTCCAGGTAGCTTCCTAGAATTTTATTGTCTATAGAATTCATTAAAAAAAATTCAAGGATATGGTATCGAAAAGGACGAAAAAAGGATGTTATAATATTACACCTTAGTCGAGACCAATGGTGCTTGGCTAGACCCCATATATTTTGTATGAAAATATATGAACTTTGGTATGTTTCTATCACTTCGCACGATTAATTTATCTGTTTTCATGTTCGTTACATGTCCAAATTGGTTTGTATGTTTATCTAGGTCAAATACTTTAGCCGCTAGAGCGTTTTAAAGGTTAAGAAAAATGTAATTTTTCTCAAAATGTTACATTTTTTGTGAACGCTATTGCCACGCCAAGCGTGGACAAGGCAGTCAATTTGATTTCAATCCAATCGATAGGTAAGAAATTTCAAAAATGTATCTATATTGTGCATATATGAGCGTAAATAGAACACGTATTTCCATATAGGGGCCTAGCCAAGCACCATTGGTCTCGACTAAGTGTATCAGACCGTTGGTCTCGACGAGGGTTAAAATCACTTTGCTACCGTTTTCTATAGGTCTTTAGAAAGCAATCATTGAAAAAAAAAAACATTTTTGAGGCTATCATATAGGATGATCCACTTAATTTTTATCTAATGGGGAAATAATTTATTTCCATTGCAACCTATAGAGAGTAATCAGGGTGTACTTACTGTAAAGTCTATTCGCGCAGTTATTTGCAGGGCATTTTATCACGTATTTTTCTCTTACACTCATATTGTTAATAGAAAATTTTTATCCACTTGTAAACACTCACTAATGGATATACATAGAATCGTCTTTTTAAAAAGCGTTAACTGCTACACAATGCCGATTCAAAGTGTAAGCTTATCAAGGAATAAGCCTAACTGAAAGCTGTATAATAATCTAATATATGAAAGTAATTCCAGGTTATTTCTAAAATTAACCAAAAAGTGTCTTTAAGTGAAAAAATCTGGACACATCTAAGATTCTCAATTTTCAGCACAATGGCGTGCGGGTTCAATGGTCACGGCTCAATGACCGTTAAGCACTTAATTCACCGTTTGCACTTCTAGACAAATCGTGAGTACGTAAGTACGTGCAGTTAAGTCTGAAGACATGTACTTAATTTGTTTTGTATATAAGCATTAGGCTGCTTTCTCCGCTATGTCGGTGAGTGATTCTCAACACATTTCTCCCACAGCTTAATCCCTTAAGGCTCTTTTAACTTTACACAACTGGCTGGCCATTCAAGCATCGGGTTATAAGTAGGACAAGTTTAAACGCATTTAAAAAAATAAAACCTTCAAAGTTGTTGCCACACTTGGGTGCATATGTACCAAATACAAGAGAAATGCATGGCTTATGGCACGAAGATTAAGAATCCTAGTGTGGGTGTTATAGGTTGGAAAAAATCCCATCAGCCCACTTGAGTTTTAATTGAGTGCATGCACATAAAAAGCGTAAACTCTTTACAAAAGAGTTGGAGGAAAATTAAAAGTGAAAAGCTTGTGAATGCGTTACTGTTTCGTGTGCTCATGTATGTGTGGAAATGTATGAGAACAACGTGCTGCGCAAATTGCAAAAAGGATAATATATGCGAGAAATTAAAAACAAAAGTTTTCCGTTTTTGCTCGGTGTTTAATGGAAATTAAACAATTTGCTGTTTGGCATAAACTTTGACTGTAAGTAAATGCGGCCAAGCGTTCATGTACGCTGCCACATAGCACCAAAAATTATACACGTGTACTGTAATGAAAAAAGTAAGATGTAAATACGAACGGAACCGAAAATTATATGCAATTTGTCAGTTCAAAAAGTATAAGCCACGTGAAAGTTGCACGGTATATTAGTAAAATTAATAGATTTCGACCACCTTGAGATGACCGAAATATATATTTAAGAACTTATGTTTATCAAAATAATGAGGAACAAGTTCATTAAGCCCCTTCTGTCTATCCAACTATTTGAAACAGGCGTTACATGGCAACGATAAATTCATATTAACAAAATAGAACGCTCCTCTTATTGTATTATGTCATAGGAATAAACGAGTATAGTAAGGGAATAATACAAAACAATAGGAATATATGGTATGTATTTCTTAATCAATAATTTGGAGAGAAGTTAGTTACACTGTACGATATTTCTCTTCAAGCCCATTCTCTCTAATTTGGCAAATGAATACATTAATACGCTATTTTGCCGATAGCGAATACGAAGCATATTCTGTCAAAGCACTGAACCATTTTATTAAAGAATATATCGTATATCTCCAATAAAGAGATTAGAAATATGTAATGTTTTCGATTAAAATTAACGGTTAAAATAAAACTGTAAAAACTCGTTCCATTTAAGAATTCCTAGATGTAACGAGACGCCGAGACAACCATTCTTACTATGAGCAAAATATAGTAAGACTTTCTTCATAATTTTAAAACTCTTAACTTATTCTTCGACCCCTCTCCCTACAAGTAATCCCCCTTGGCCTAAATACACTTTTTCCAATCCTCGAAACAGGAAGATCTTTTCCAGCATTCTGATAGTTTCGCCACCAGACATTTGATTTCTCACAAAAAACTAATGGAACTTCTTTGTTGAATAATTTCATTCATATTCGTAAAAATCTCCAAATGCACTTTATATACTTCAGAAAATCACACTAACCTAGAAAAGAAATATTTCGACCGAATGGGTTTTAAAAAATACCTTGCGAAATTAGAGTTTTGATATACAAGTAAATTTTCCCTACTGGTTCAAAAAATATGGTATACATATGTATATATATCAGGATAGATTTCCATATGTTTGAAAAGTGTGAAGCGGCATTCTGTAAGAAGTAAATGGGAGCTAAGTGAGCGCCGAGTGTGAAACTTTTATAAAAGTTTTGCTAATGTTCCATTACAAGTTCCACTGACCTTTTATCCAAATATCTACATACTTATAGACAAAATACTGCTAGGATGGTGTGGGTAATTGAAGCATTTACGCTGCTAATTGTAGTAGTTGTTTTGTATTGTTTTCGCATTTTTATAGACTTTTTTACCATTTATTTAAATCCTCAGATAATTACTGAATTTGTAGATGCAAGTTAGCGTTGGAAAAATTTGGTGGTTGCACAATGAAGATATATGTAGTTGTAGCCTGTTGAAAATTGTGAAAAAAGCTTTGAAGAATTTGATTAGTGCTATGATAACAAAAATACTTAACTCTTTACTAAGACCTCACGGTCGCCAGAGATATTTCAGGTCTCCATTTGTTTCTTCATAACAGTATTAAGCTACATGCAATTATTTTTGTAATTTTACAAAACTTGGTTGAGTTAGATCGTACGGTTGATCCAAAATCCATGGATCTCACGTGGACAGATATTCGTGCTTTGTTACCCATAATCTTCTAAAATCAATCAGCCCAGCGAAGTTGGGTTCAGTCTGGCAAAAGCTAGGCAATAGAGGAAAAGTGGCAAAATGATTCCCCTTCGCCTTCTTCCTTACACCTTTGGCAAAGATCGTCCGATAAAATATTGAGACGCATCTAATGGACTGTGCTCAGTCAGAAAAACTGCAATTGCGTCGAGATTGACTAAGAGTCAGCAGTTCGGAGGAGCTCTTACGGTTCTCTCGTAGCCAGAAGGACATCGGAGGTCAAAAATTCCAACATCAGAAAACAAAAAGACCTCGGAAAACCAACTGACTTCCAATCGGTTGAAGTTGGGGGAAGGATGCCATCACGAAACTCATCGGCTTTTCAGTTTCCATCGATTGCGTTTGGATTGGTCGCCCATACAAGTCTAATATGGAATAAGCTTGAAACCATTGCTTAAGAGGTTGAACTCCTTGACTAGTTTTGGGCATAAGGTCGGCTAGCTCAAAGCCAGTAAACCGCTCTGCTATCGGTCTGAACGCACAGCTCCCTGAAGGAAACTGCACTTCGGAGCTACTGCTTCATTGACGGCAGCCAGGCGGCTTGGCTAAAATGTCTCTAATTTACCTTAACTCCGACAGTGACCAGTTATGTCATCGTTGCTCCAATCTTCTGTACAGCTCTCTTCTTAGCTGACTTCAGAGCTCCTTTCTCAAAAATAAAAATAACCATTTGGAAAGCACTTTGTGCTATTTTTTCGGATCAACTTTTCCTAGGCTTTGAAGATGAATCCGAGTAGTATGAGTTAACAGAACGGCTGTAGTTGTGTGCTAGCTGAAAACAAGGAAGCGGTTAATTCATTATTACTGGAGTAGCTCATTTTCAACTGCAAATTTCTGTCGCATAAATAAGACGAAATGCGTGAATGCACGGCGCCATCTTCTATTTTAACCATATCATACATACAAACCGACAACAACAAAGTAATTGAAGAAGGTAACAAATTAAGTTCATGTCTCCATATGCAAGATATTAAACCAAAACGGGGCAATCGCACAAAATTTATATCATACCTGCTTGTAAGTCAGGGTGTAGAACAGGAAATGCTATTTAGTAGCATCGAGAACGAATTGCACTACGCATCGTTTAAAGCGAGAACTAAAATGTGCCGCCACAATTACCAATTAGTTCAACCAATTTGTTACACCGAATGTTAATTAAATCTGTGACACTTTGGTAATATGATATCCAATATCGAAGAAAATACATAAAAATATTTATATAGTGTGAGCAGTAATGTATTTACGAACTGGAGGAAAACTAAGAAATAGAATTGGGAAAATATATAATTCGAAAAGATATGACCAGCAACAATCAGAAATTGGATTTCAAAGCAAACGAGTAAATGAGATTTGATAACAATCTACACTTAAAAATTGTTTATCTTCTTGCAAATTCAAACGTTTCAACAGCTCTTTCCATCAGCGTCGCTCCAGTTCTCAAAACGATTGATTTATCAACCGCCAATATTACGCATAAGATTCCAAGTGTAACCAGGACCTTCTCGACCTGGCATTTCCAACGGAGTGTAGGACTTCCTCTTTCTCTGCTTCCCCCGATGGGTACTGCGTCGAATACTTTCAGAGCTGGAGCGTTTTCGCCCATTTGGACGACATGAATTTGCCAGCATGGCAGCTATCTCTTAATATTCTGAACTATTTCAACAACAAACTTACTTGGTCATTCTAGCGTCGAACCATTTTGCTCTTATCCTTTTAGAAATCAAAAAACGTTCCATGGCAGGATCAACTCCTATTGACTCGATACTATTCAGAATAGATTTGATAAAAATTTTGTTGATTGCTCAAAAATGTCCAGGATGTATGCGTATTGTGCCTTGGACAAGCTTCCAGGCCCTTATGTGCATGTCCAAGATTTTCTCTAACGTTTTAGACAGGAAGAAGGTTAAGTTTATAAACATAAATTCCTTATGGTAGGTTTGATTGTTTCCACCTGCCTTCGATATAAAAACTAACCTATTCTCTCTCCATGAGTGCTGAACTTCAGGTAACCCCTAAAAATCGCCTTTAGTCACAGCACGGATGGACAAAATGGATTTTTCAGAATTACTGGAATGACGTCAGCAGTATCGGGAGATTTGTTTAAGTCGAATGAACGGATTGCCCATTATGTTTATTTCCCTTACAGCGTAAAGCTTTATGTTTAGGACGTTTCTGGGGGTTGGTCCTATGTAGGTGGGTCCTCGATTAGCTATCACTATACCACTTTGTGTCATAAAGTTGAGTAGGACTCACCTCTCTCAGTAATTTCGGAACTGGCCCACACATTATGATGGGCGTTCTGACCGCTTCCCTTACGTATGTTAGCGTCTGGTCGTCATTACACTTCAGGATTTTTATTCCGTTAAGCCAACTTTCTTCATCAAATGAAGTCATAGCTGCGCTTGGTTCGACTTACTCCCTGAGGCTTCCAATAGCTTCATCTCAATTTTTTCCACCACTCCTGTGACTTTCTTTCTCAGCAGGTTAATTTGATCTGTAAGCACATCAATCAAATGTCGTTTCGTAATCTCATTGGCTGACGCAGCTGCCTTGGACGTTGTCCGTTTGTCGGACGCTTGCTTGACATCTACATTCTCGAGTACGTCCCTGCATTTCCACGAACGCTTTTGTTGCGCAATGTGTTCTTCAATGCTGTTCAAAGGATGGATCCGTGGTACCTCACTCGTTACGAATATCGAAGTGTACCACCGTTTCACCTCTCTCTTCACCTCTTCTTCCATCAGGCTGGACTTGACTTCCAGTACAGTTCCAGGGTTGGAACCCTAGGACCCCTGCTCAGAAGAGAGAATAAATTATTTTTCCTTTCCCGTATTTATGCTCACAGCGCTTCCTTGGTCCGGGTCCTCATGGACTGGGGCACTCGTACGCTGTAAAGCTGACTTGGCGGTATTAATAAAATCAATATTACCGGTTGTTTTTTTTAATTAAATACTATTTTTTTATGGGAAAGTAAAAAAATGTAGTCAAAGCACTGATCATTGTTTTTAGTGCGATCGAAGTGTTGCTCAGCCAATGCGTGTCCCATCGATAAAAACAAATAGTAAAACGGGTGGGGAGCTGCACCCAGCCAAGTACTTTGATTGTATCCTGAACCGATTTTGCTGTGTGTGCAGATACATTGTTGTATTAAAAAAAATTGTTTTGCCTTGTCTTCTGGCCAATTCTGGTGATTTTTAGACAATTGCAGGGGTGAAATTGATTATTTTTTGTCTATAGCAATTAGTATTAATAGTTTCACCAGGTGTTAGAAGCTCACCACACCCTTCTGATCCCACAAAAAACATAGAATCGATCTGTTTTTGCAGTCGATGTGCATTATTATATGATTTTCTCAGTTTAGGTTCCTTAAAATAAATAAATTTTTTATCGACAGCGGCAATTCGATGTCAAACTGATTTTCTTTGGTGTCTTTGAAATAAAATTTCACAAGTGTTTTTTCGTTCATTTTACTTGGCTGCCATTTGTTCTTGACTCAGAACATCATCTTCATTCAGTTTGCAGTTCGTCATCTTTAAACTTGTTTGTTGGTCTTCCTCGTTCTTCATTTCTTTTATAAAAATCATTATCTCTGAACAATTGAGACCCTTATTTCCATGATTACCATATGCCTTTACAAGTATTCGGTGCGGTTTTGCAACACTTTTGCGCAAAACAAAAAAATTAATCCTTTCCGCAAGACATCACTTTTCGATAGAAAATTTGACATTTTCAAAACAATGAAAAAATATGATGTTGTTTTTCAATGACTATAAGGTGGTTGAATATGTTTGAGAGATGTCATTCCAACCGAACAGAATGAAAATATAGGCTCATTCACAACAAATGTTCCCTTCCAACATATTTGTATCTTAACGTTCACCTTATACCAGTACATTCGGTATATTCTGGATCATCTTTTCATTTTACGAAGATAACTCACAGATTGATCGATATAAAAATTTGTATTTATAGATATATTGAGGATTAAGATTTTACCCATTTTTTATAAGAAGGCAAATTTACCAGGAAAAGATGTTCCCTGAGTTCTTTTAAGATAGTGGGTTTATTTGCCTATCTTAGAGAAAAATGCAGTGGGTGGTGCCACTTCCATTATCGAATTTTTATAACAGCCTACTTTTAATAGACACATACGTTGCATCTGAAGTAGGCGGGTTATATCCGATTCCACCCATTTTCACACCGTCGGAGGAGATGGCCGAAAGCTTTGATCTGAGTAAATAATGTTAATATAGTTTTAGTAGTTTGTGAAATATTTGCATTAAACTTAGTAGAAGGTCTTACGCCTTGGTTATTGCATTGTACGCGTTTTCGGTTAACGAAATTTTGAGTGTAGCTAATATTCATTTAGATAACTCAGATATTGACCGATATATAAGTAAATTATAAAGTGGGTGTTTGAAAGTTTTTATATTAGGTACATGGAAACTAGGGGAAGTATTCGCTCGATTTAATCAGTTTTTTTCACAATAGAGTATACTGTTATCAGGACAGATTATAGACTTGTCTACATCACAGAATCATAAGTGGACGCGGTATAAAGTCAGCCAAAAGTACAATGGCTCACATATTCGGTTTCTGGGGGATTACCAAGTTATGTTCCGATCCGACAATTCTTGGACATGATATGACATAGCTTAATTACACTTTGTCTAAAAAGTTATATTTCGACAAAGTCTGTAAACTTTTACTTTGCCCATTTACAATAACCAGGAAATTTCTGAAACTTAATCGTCAAGATATCTTAATTTATACTCAAATTACATATAATAACAGAACACAAAAAAAAGCTCCTCCGTGCGCCTTTATCCAGTAATGCCTGCCCCCTAGAGCGTTGGATGTCTTGTTGACAGCTCGTCAGCTAATTTTACGCAACAATAACTTTAATAACTTGCCATGACAAAATAAGTACTTAGCTGGTGAAGCGATGAGCGCGCCATTATCAACACTTAGAGGCAATAAATATTTTAATTGACTTCTTTTAACTCATTACCAAGCAGATGTCTCTTTAAGCAGCACTCCGAAACTTCCGCTCACACACCCACGTGCAAGCAAGCAAACGTGCTGTGAAGATGAGCCGTCGAAGTGTGAAAATTTTTCGTGCGTTCAACGGCTGTTACAAGTTTATGATTTCCTCTCCTCAAACTCGTCGAGCACAATAACTTCTTCCTAACAGCGATTTTAAAGCCACAAATTTTATAATATCATCGCAGAGTTGACTCAAGCCTCTCCTTCCATCTCATATATTTGTACCGTCACTCCAAGATCACACAATACGAAATAAAATAACCTAAAGCTTTCTTCCGTGATTCTTCCTTATTTAGGAAGCTCACATTAATTGAGAAACGAAAATATTAACATTGAAATGCACATCAGGACAAGGAACAGCACATGTCGTTTGAACATTATCGAAGAATCAGCGTGGTCGGATAAGAAGCTTTTAGTTCAAGCGTAGTGAGAATATTGCATTTCCTCATTCCATGCTAATGTGTGGAAAATACCATGGAACAATTAATCTGTCTGAATCGAGACAAATCAGATCTAAAAATGTTAGTAATCGGTGCATTCATTGTCGAATGTGAGGACAGTGGCACCTCTGGTTCACTTTTTATATTACATATCGGTTAACATATAATAAAAATAATACCCAACCTCCTCCCGCCCAACCGACGCGAGGGGCGCAATCCGCGAACGAGTGGAATTATGAATACAGGGTTTGTCTGCAAAGTAATACGACTGGTTCTTAGCTAACAAACGAGCGGCTAGCAAAGGTTCGCGATTGAATTCTGTGTGAAACCTAACGATTGCTTGTATAACCTAAAAATAATTGATTTAGGGTTATAGGTATATAGAAATTATCAAGATGATAAACGAGTTGAAATCCGAGTGAAAATTAAGACATCTTAATTAAACTTAGTACTAACTTCGTTAGCAAAAAGGTGAGAAAGAGCTTGTAAAGGGACAAATCACCATTAACCGAAAACGTATAAAGACTCATAAGTAAGCACTAAATTAAGATATGGAACTATAATTTGGTATAACTATTTGGCCGGTGGGCTAAAATTTCTGAAAAGGGCAGGTACATATCTCCTAAACCACTCATGTTGCAAAAATCAAATTCGCTGAGAACAATTCCAATAAAACCTCGTACCTAAATCGTAAAAATCGGTCAAACCAGATGATACTCCCGCTCACACCCCATAAAACAGTTTTGTTAAAAACTTCTAAAGACGCGGATAAGTCAATAACTAAAACGCCAGAGGCATAAAATGTTTCTCCTGGGATGATGTATGAGAACTTTATAGGAGCCGGGGTAAAAAATGGACGATGGATACGTTTCGGCGAAGAGCCAGATCTTCGGACCTACTGCACCGATATCGAAACAAACGAAATTGGACTACAAAAACGCCTACTTCCCATATAACCTAATTTTATTCCATCTGATCTTTCACTTTCCAGTATGCAAATCAAGCAACAATGAATTTATCGAGATACAACTTTGCCCAAATGGTGCGCTTAAAGTAGACCACCTTATGACAGAGAGTGTGAAATGTTCGATTACACCCGAACTTAGCCCTTCCTTACTTGTTTTTATTTGCTTTTCTAAAAACTGCAACAAAACTCATTAATTTTAACGAGATTAGACATGTGCTATGGTGAACTTCAATTTATATTCGCGTAGTGCCAGAAATAGGATTACGAAGAGCTTGAAATCGGTATATGAAAACAGACTCAACCCAAAATGTACACAAATTTAGTTACAAAACTGTTGATACACTGCAAAAAATAATCTGATAAGTAACAAATACTTTTGACAATTTAATACGATACCCCCAAGTGTAGTCTTTTGTACTAAACTAAAATTCGAATCTTATAAAGCGCTCCACATCGCTTAGAAAAAAGAGATGCAAAATATGCGTGATTAAGAGTGTTTAGTACCAGAAAGTCTACGGATTTATCGCACGCAATATATACTTTTATTAGAAAACACTCACGAGTTTGTCCTTTCCCGTCATAAAAAGTAATAATTTGTAGTAGTGTCATCAACATTATGGAATAATCATACCCTAGGCACCATCGTTTTGTAGAACAGTTTGCAAAATTCTAACATGTTGGAAGCCCTGGATCGACGATATATATCGGAGTGCCACTTCAGAAGAAAGCCAAAAGCAAATTATAGCGGAAAGTAGTCCAGGGGGTTAACAAATGATGAAAATGGGGGATCGTAAAGTTCATCTAGAAAACCTTACCATGTAACTAGTTTGTTCTTTTTTAAATACTATCGCAACGCGTCTAACACGTTAATTCTTCATTGTTCTTTTTTGTCAACAACACTCATATGTACATACAAAGATAGATACATAGTTTGTAGGACCAATTAATTGTGTGGCCAACTGTGGCCATAAATTGAGGTTTTTCATGGCGGCGAAACCGAGAAAAGTCACATGAAGTAATTAAGGCAGCGAACGAGTTTAGGAAATGCCTATATGAAGCCAGTAAAACACAAAATTGCATTTCATGTGCAGTCAGAAGCCCAAACACATGTCCATACAGATGTAGATTTTTTTAAACTTTTTTCTGAATACAAGTATGTACCCCATTTTGTGCACATCATCGTTTGTGCGGAATTAAAACTTCAAATAGAGAAGGATATAACAAAAATTAGCAAATCACAATGTCTCGTAAATATTTACTAAATATTCCGGGGCGTGTGAATTTTATATGTGCGGAAAAAATCTAATTTCAAATGCAAATACAACAAATGTGCAAATATTTGGCTTGATTGTGACACCGGCAAAAACTTCTGTTCGGATGAGTGTGGTGCGCAATAGGGAAATCCGCACATGTAGCTTATCAATGACAAAATCCCAAATACGGTGGAAAGTCAAACCCAATAACCCAATCAAGGTTGTAAGTGGTGTGCATACACAACCGAAAGCATAAAATGCACCTGTACCCACCAAACCAAAGTAACCAAAGCAGAAAGAACTCAAATCACTTCGAAATTTTTATAATCATTAAGGAAGTTCATCGGGTAAAAAAAAAACTTTTTTTCAACAATTTTTCTCTCATACATATAAAAAATAAATTTAAATTATATTTTTTTATTGTTACAACCATACACTACTAATAAATAAATTCTGCAATTTTTGGAAACAAATTTTTTAAACTCGGCCATTGCGACGCCATTTCCGTTGACATCTTCGCCCTCTTTGGCATGATAACTCCTCACGGGATCATCTAAAGTAAAACTACGTGCTTTGGTTGAAACCTTAACTGAGAACGTGGACGAAGAAAAAAACTGAAATTTTTGATTTTTGGGAGATATTTTCACACAAATTTAAATTTCAGTGAAAATTTTATTTTTTTTTCAAATAGTTGTTATCGAAAAAATCCTTCGTCCAAATCTTTGAGAATTCTATTTAAAGACCTGTGTAAAATTTCAAGAAGATTGGTTAAGTTGTTATCGGGAAATCTTGCCAAACGACTTTAAAAACATAGTTTCGCGTTTACAGAAGACACAAGTTCTCAAGACTGCATCTCCGAAACGATTACTCGGATCAACTTGAAAATTTAGGACAACATTCTAGAGGTTTTGTAGAATTAAAAAATAATTATATTTGAAACCGCCTGTGTAACCCTGAATCCAATGCGCTAACAGAAAGTCAATTTCAGATCGTTCAGTTGCCAGCGGGAATACTTGTTGCTGCAACCACTTTAAAACATTTACAATAGCAAGGTTAGGTTAGGTTAGGTTAGGTAAGATGGCTGATCAAAGATCTCACGTAGACTAACAGTTAGTCCTTTGTGATGCCAATGAAAAGGAACTCCCGTGTTCGGACTTAAAGATTGGCGAAACGCTTTGTAGCCAATACAAAGTTACACAGACGCCTAACTTCAACACCCGCCAGTTCGGTGGGGTGTCCAAAGGTATGCGTCCCCAAGTGTCTGAGTCTTGACCTCCCAAAACCGGGACAGTCAAGCAGGATGTGCTGGCTTGTTTCTACCGCATCTTCTTCTAAACAGTTTCTGCAGTCGGCATCCGGTAAGATTCCCATTCTTACCGCATGTAGGCCAATAGGACAGTGGCCTGTTAAAAGACCCACTAACAATGAGAGGTTAGCCTTACTGAGGGCCAAGAGTTCATTGGATCTCCGACGATCTATTCTGGGCCAGAAATAGCAAGTTAATTAGATACCATATGAAATGAAGTCAAAAGACGTTGAACAATGATTTTGCTGCTATAACGCTACAAAAAGAAGGCGGTTGTACATCGGATTATGACAAATGAGGAAAAATGGATCTATAAATAATCATATGCGAATCTTGTCCAACCTGCCAAATCAACGTCAAAGTGGAATACCCATGTCAAGGTAACGTACAGTATTTGGTGAGATAAGAAAGACAGGCTGTATTACAAAGCTTCTATAGCCAGGTTAAAGCAATACTGGTAAACGCTATTAAGAACAACTCATCAGAGTGAGAGATTGCTGAAAACGCCTTGCGGTCATACACAGTGCAACGGTTTTCCTTCAAGACAACTCTCGACTTTATATTTGAAGACCTGTTAACAAATATCCTGCCTTTACCACCGAACCGAAAATAATACTTGTAGTACAAATTTACTAACAAGAAGAATTTTTTGTCTTTAGGGGTCACCCTCTCACCATTTTCTAAAATAGCAAAAATAGCTGTAGAGAAAGGAAAATTTTTGAAATCAAATTCGTATTCGGGACACCTCAAATACCCACCCTATTTTCACATCAACAGCAAATTTTTCCTTCAGAATATTGTAAGTGCTCAAATTTCCTTATTTGTTTAGCCTATTTCTCAGATGATAAAGAGTTGCCTAAAAATTACACAGCCTGTTAATAAAAACAATTTGATTTCAGATCAATCTCAGCCGGATTATGAAGACTCCTTCCTCTGACAACCATTTTTCTTCTTCTTTACTGCCGTAGACACCGCTTACGCGATTATAGCCGAGTTAACAACAGCGCGCCAGTCGATATTCTAAGCGAGACCAGGTCATTCTCCACTTGGTCCTTCTAACTGAGTGGAGGTCTTCCACTTTCTCTGCTTCCCCCGGCGGGTAGTGCGTCGAATATTTTCAGAGCTGGAGTGTTTTCGTTCATTCGGACAACATGACCTAGCCAACGTAGCCGCTGTCTTGTAATTCGCTGAACTATGTCAATGTCGTCGTATATCTCGTACAATTCATCGTTCCATCGAATGCATGCCCTCAAATCGTAGTCCTTAATTCGTTTGCCATGGTCGTCATCAAAAGGGGGGTCACTCATCTTTCATTGGGGGTGTTTTTTTTACGTGGCGGGTCCCAAGCTCAGCGCACAACCCTATGTAGGGGATGTTTCGCCTTCTCACTTTATCTCGCCTTCAAACGGATGTTCTACCCAGAGGATATATGGTCAAAGACCGGAAGTCGTGAGCTGCTTGAGCCATATGAATGGCGATCAGAGAACTTTCCCCCTTTGCGTGAACTTCAACTTCATCACTTTTTTAGACGTCAAGAGAGATCAGGTACGAACTGAGTTTTCGGAATTTTTAAACATAAATTTCTCAAAATACTGTTTAAATATATATGTATCTTTGATAGCCTGAATTGTTTAAATAATATATACCATGAATACAAAAGATTCACAACTTGAAAAATGACAAATAATTAAGAGGAACAAAAAACAGTTGAAAAATATTTGCAATTGACAGTCAATACGTAGTCCATAATGTAGAATATCTTAATTAAATATATTCTCAAATATTATTGATTTTCTTATTCAACAGATAAATTAAAGGAAATATTTGAGTTTAAACATCGATTAACAGTGGGATAATCACAATTATTTACGAAAGTGAGACATTTAAAATACTGCAGATTATTTAATGATTTTTCAAATAAAGAGACACAACTTCGCAGAATACAGCGAACAATTTACGATTTATTTAAGAAATAGCAGCACAACAACAAATAGTACTTTTTACTTGATACTAGGTCCGGCCGATGCCCAATTTTTGGCCGATCCCGATGCCCATGCCAATTCGTTACAAAAAATACCTGAATATTATTTCTAATTGTATTTAGTAAATAACACAAAAACACAGAAACACAAAGAAAATCACAAAATAAACAAGCATTCAAAGTTCACTTATGTAAAGGGTGATTTTTTAAGAGCTTGATAACTTTTTTTAAAAAAAAAAACGCATAAAATTTGCAAAATCTCATCGGTTCTTTATTTGAAACGTTAGATTGGTTCATGACATTTACTTTTTGAAGATAATTTCATTTAAATGTTGACCGCGGCTGCGTCTTAGGTGGTCCATTCGGAAAGTCCAATTTTGGCAACTTTTTCGAGCATTTCGGCCGGAATAGCCCGAATTTCTTCGGAAATGTTGTCTTCCAAAGCTGGAATAGTTGCTGGCTTATTTCTGTAGACTTTAGACTTGACGTAGCCCCACAAAAAATAGTCTAAAGGCGTTAAATCGCATGATCTTGGTGGCCAACTTACGGGTCCATTTCTTGAGATGAATTGTTGTCCGAAGTTTTCCCTCAAAATGGCCATAGAATCGCGAGCTGTGTGGCATGTAGCGCCATCTTGTTGAAACCACACATGTCAACCAAGTTCAGTTCTTCCATTTTTGGCAACAAAAAGTTTGTTAGCATCCAACGATAGCGATCGCCATTCACCGTAACGTTGCGTCCAACAGCATCTTTGAAAAAAATACGGTCCAATGATTCCACCAGCGTACAAACCACACCAAACAGTGCATTTTTCGGGATGCATGGGCAGTTCTTGAACGGCTTCTGGTTGCTCTTCACCCCAAATGCGGCAATTTTGCTTATTTACGTAGCCATTCAACCAGAAATGAGCCTCATCGCTGAACAAAATTTGTCGGACGTAAAGCGCGAAACACATTTCGAACCGAACACTGATTTTGGTAATAAAATTCAATGATTTGCAAGCGTTGCTCGTTAGTAAGTCTATTCATGATGAAATGTCAAAGCATACTGAGCATCTTTCTCTTTGACACCATGTCTGAAATCCCACGTGATCTGTCAAATACTAATGCATGAAAATCCTAACCTCAAAAAAATCACCCGTTACTTATAAATACATAAATAAATGTTTATAAAAAAGCTTTGAATTACAATCTTCGCTCATGGTATTTTTTTATTTTTATTTAATATTAAACAAATATTTCAGTCGAAATTATTAAATTTCCTAGTTGTTCTCATATCATCCTATGTTACGGGCTGTGGCTTTAGGACTTTTAACCAACAAAGCAACTTTAAGTTTATTTATCATTAATTAAGATAAATTTCGCTTTACTATATACATACAAGTATATGCCTATTAGATATATTTTTACTAACGAGTGATTTTTTTGAGGTTAGGATTTTCATGCATTAGTATTTGACAGATCACGTGGGATTTCAGACATGGTGTCAAAGAGAAAGATGCTCAGTATGCTTTGACATTTCATCATGAGTAGACTTACTAACGAGCAACGCTTGCAAATCATTGAATTTTATTACCAAAATCAGTGTTCGGTTCGAAATGTGAAAATCCGCTTTTTATCGACAAATTTTGTTCAGCGATGAGGCTCATTTCTGGTTGAATGGCTACGTAAATAAGCAAAATTGCCGCATTTGGGGTGAAGAGCAACCAGAAGCCGTTCAAGAACTGCCCATGCATCCCGAAAAATGCACTGTTTGGTGTGGTTTGTACGCTGGTGGAATCATTGGACCGTATTTTTTCAAAGATGCTGTTGGACGCAACGTTACGGTGAATGGCGATCGCTATCGTTCGATGCTAACAAACTTTTTGTTGCCAAAAATGGAAGAACTGAACTTGGTTGACATGTGGTTTCAACAAGATGGCGCTACATGCCACACAGCTCGCGATTCTATGGCCATTCTGAGGGAAAACTTCGGACAACAATTCATCTCAAGAAATGGACCCGTAAGTTGGCCACCAAGATCATGCGATTTAACGCCTTTAGACTATTTTTTGTGGGGCTACGTCAAGTCTAAAGTCTACAGAAATAAGCCAGCAACTATTCCAGCTTTGGAAGACAACATTTCCGAAGAAATTCGGGCTATTCCGGCCGAAATGCTCGAAAAAGTTGCCCAAAATTGGACTTTCCGAATGGACCACCTAAGACGCAGCCGCGGTCAACATTTAAATGAAATTATCTTCAAAAAGTAAATGTCATGAACCAATCTAACGTTTCAAATAAAGAACCGATGAGATTTTGCAAATTTTATGCGTTTTTTTTTTTAAAAAAGTTATCAAGCTCTTAAAAAATCACCCTTGAAATTTTAAAAAGTTTTGATTTATAATAATTCAGTCCATTCGTTTACATTTGCTGAGTGTACCTTCAAATATTGGGTTGTCAAAAAAGTCTTGCGGTATTTTCGCTAGTTGGCGCTGAAAGCGCGTAGTTCTAGTTTTATTCGTCGCATCGGGTCATGCTATACCTAATACGAGTATCATGTCTTTCGAGATACGATGCACGAAAGCTTGGAAAACGCGTTTAAAGTTTCAAGCTCGCCACTCAGCGCTCCGCATAGCTCCTTCTTCTGACTACTGTATCTATAAAACGACTTCGAATATCAAAAAATTTTCTACCGTATTCTAAACATGTTAAGAAATCAATTTATGAAAAAAAGAACATTTATTTTTTGCGTCCATCACATGAGATGACCTCTCTAATCTTTAGAGGAATTGAAAAATATTAATCGGCCGGACACTAGTTAACACTGAAGAAAGAAGAAAGGCAATTAACAAAAAAAAAGACCTGCAATTACCTATAATTGTAAAAGTTATTTTCCAGTAAGGCAAGATAGCGATGACAATAAAATTTCTTGTGTTAGTAAATTAATGTTTCACAGATTAATATGTGGAAAAAATAGATTTTGAAAATTTTTGAGTTGTGACTCTAGTGTATTTGATATGCGATAAGATATTTTTTTATTTCTCTGAAACCCACCTAATATCTCAACAAATGTTGTGTAACCAACACGATTCTTAAATGATGCAATTGGCAAACATAAAAGCCTTCCCACTCTCTTAAAAATATTTTACATGCAACATTACATTTAACATTTAATTTCATTTTACATAGCTACTATTTTTTAAAATTATATAATTTCATAACATTTACACACATTAGTGAAACTACAATACATACATATGTGCTGATTTGACCAATTATTTAATTTTATATTACTTGCTTACTGGGAAAATCAATCAAACTTTAGTCAGAGAATACTGTTTGAAGTACTTTTTTCACATGTGTATGTTAGTCTTGATTTGTTTTGCCGAAAACGGATTATTCAATACTTTTTCACACATCACTTACTGTGTCCTCCCAACTCCTAAGCTTCATATACTACTGTATAGCACTTTGTAAAAGGATTTTTTGGATCGTCTGCTGTTGTTACACATGCGCCGCGCAAATATATGTCACATACATACGTGTTTTGACAAACGCACAGACCTTCTCCTTTCTTTCCAATTCCTTTGTTAGAATTTTTATCGAACTTTGTATTTATCACGAGACCAAAAGTAAACAAATGAGTTGAGAGGTAACGACGAACCTTTTTCACCCGACACACATATTTTCTATGGGTACGTACTCGTACGCTTCCGCAGCGTGTGCTGCAAGACTTCAGAGGCTGCAAGCACAAATTGCACCACATGTACTGTGCCAATTATAAATAAATGTTTCCAATTTGTCTGATTTTCCAAAAACAATTTTGAATAATCGTTTTGTTGCCACATCATTTAATTTTAAAGTTTACAATAACAAGGCTACGGTAAATCGGCTGTTTGCCAATTGTTCCGCCAAAGGGTGTCCTGGTATCTTTATTTAAATTTATGTAGATACAATGCTAGAATACACCATATAATGTAATTTGGTGTAAATTCCATTGTGTTGTTGCTGCTCATTTGAATGTGTAGTGATTAGTGTGGAAATTTTTAAATTATTACCCATTTGATGCGACAACAAAGGCACAATGAGCATTAGCTTAACATATACATATGTATGCATATGCCCGCCTCGGAGTTTAGTTCATCTGCTCTGGTTGAGCATTCGACGCGATCGGTGCTGGCACTCGAAAAACGTAAGTAGTTGGTCATTGTGGGCTTGCATGTACGCGTTGTTGTAGTTGCAGTTAAATTGATAAATTATTAAATTAGCTACAGCCAGCAGATAAACTTCCCGCAATGACGAGGGGTACACAACCTTGATATGCAAATCCTTTACCAAAGAAGCACACACAAGTACACAAACTTACATACATACATACATATGTGCACTCATATAGGGATGTACATTATGACAGTGAACATACAAAGTAAGCATCACCAAGAGCTCTGAGGCGCAAAGGTGTCTCTCGTTATTAGTCGACTACCTTCCCATACAATGTTTTTGTTGTTATTTATCTCATGGTAACTGGTGGTGCTGCACTTCGTAGACACCCCTTACAGAAAGCGCACGCATTATCCCTCAGGCTGTCCGCTGACTCTCCCTTTACAGTACGATTGGGTTACGTTCATACCAACTTATCTACGCTTCATCATGCACTCCCGATTTGTATTGTTGAAGGTAATTGAATTGTCAGGGGACGTTTTGATTTGAAGGCAATGTACATTTAATAAAATTGCAAACTTGATTTGCTCATTTAACGCCTTTTTATTGAAAGTAGCTCTGCTTAGTCTTAAAACGATATATTAAATATACATATATTTGTATTAAATTAGAGATACTAACATGAACTTGAATCTAGCAAAACTAATCTTTGTCTAAATTTTCTAAATGTACCTATTTTAACTTTTTTACATGTAAAGTTGTAATATGTATGTGATATTAACTCGTTCGAAGAGGCTAAATTTAATCTATTAAGTTAATGTGAAAAACGTCAACCAGAGTATCGAAATTCTCCATAATTCCATTCTAATTCAGCGTTAAACCACGTAGTTATTAAGAAAACTTTTCCACATAGTTTCCTTAAGACAATAAGTGTTATACCCACAAAAATGATCAGAATGACTAGACGAGTTGCACCATGAGACCACCATGGTAGCACAGTAAATGGTCGGAACCGGACAATATTTAAGTACATAATTTCACGTGTTGGCAAAAGTTGATACGTAAGGAATGGCTAAGTTCGGGGGTAACCGAACATTTTACACTCTCGCAAGTTGCAAAGTTCAAAACCGCGAAACTACCTTCAGCTGTTGTCAAACCGATTGTTTGAAACTGGGGTAAGTATCCCCTGATTTCATTTATTTTAGGAAAGGAACACTATTATTTAAAAGAGATTTTCTACATATTGACCGGTAGATGCGTATAAATAGTATAATATGTCTGCTAATCGGAAGTTCGAAAGTATTTATGTTAAATATATGGGGACCAAGGGAAGTACTAACCCGATTTTACCCATTTTTAACACAAGGTTCAGATGGTAATCTAGGTCCCCATGCCGTCTCTCTATTCACGAGTTGATGTCCGGTCATGGGTTCAATGCTGATAGCTTATATTTATAAACGCTCGAGTTCATCTCCCTGAATGTCCCTGCTACCACCATGAGATCATCCGCATAAGCTACTAGTTTCACGTCTGTTGGTTGCTATCTTCTTCGGATCCCGTCTTACATAAGGTCCCATAATAGTGGGTCTAACACTGAACCATGGGGTAATCGACTCGAGATAGAGTAGCTCTTGGTTCCTTCGTCCGTATCAAAAATCAGCCTTCTGTTTTTAAAATAACTCGTTATTATGTTTATGAGGTATTCAGGGCTTTGATTATGTGTGCCCATTTTGCCGTGTTTACCGTTGAACGCAGAATTTTTTTGTGCCACCTTTCCATCTTTTGCACATTTCGCAGTATCGACGACTTCTCGTAGTGCGTCAACAGTGGACATTTTTTTTATAAAGCTCTATTGTATCTCTGATAATCCGCCGGTTTTCTGGACTGCTAACTCCAAGCGGTTTCTTATTAAATTTTCGTGCACTTTATCCATTATTCGGGCATACACAGAGATCGGTACGATGAAGGTTCTTTGGGAGCAAAACCAAACGCTGTACTTTCCACAAGTCGGCGAATATCTCTTCCTTTATACAAGCGTTGTGCATTTTAGCGAATAGTTGAGGTTTTGAGCTTATAGCTTCCTTCAGAACTCTGTTTGGTATGTCATCGAATCCAGGCGCATTGATGTTTTTGATTTTCTTTGCTATGGTCAATAGTTCTTCTTCCGTGACTAAGGGGAGTGATTTTGCCGCTTTCGTCGCTTGGCATAGGAAATCCGGTTGTGTTTCGGGAATAATGTTTCAACGACTTAAACCCATAAAAGAGGCATCATTAATTTGCTGCTGCTTGTTTTTAAATCCCGACACACAGATTTTGTAAGCAGTTCCTTAAGGGTCAATGTTTTCTTCCTCACAGAGCTTCTCAAAACATAATTTTTTGCTCCGGGTAATCGCCGACTTCAGGAACTTCTTGTGGCTTTTATACTCTAAACCTAAGGCGATTTTCGTTCTATGCACTGTTGCATCGCATGCTGCGACCAGTTCCCTTTGCACTGCCGATATCAAGTGAGTGACGTCGTCACCTGATTCCTTTGATGCACTTCAGATTAACTCAAACATGTCTGAGTCGAACTACTGTTGCGTCCAACTTCGCTTTCCCGAAGTGTTTCTGCTAAGACGTTCCGGATCTCGGGAGTACGAAATTTGTGCTATAATTTTCATATGATCACTGTTTGTGTATATGTCGGACACCGCCCACTTAATGTGCCTGTTCAGCGAATCATTTGCAAACATAATGTCCATTATGGATCTTTTATTGCCTTTTTAATAAATAAAGTGTTTCGATTTCCAATGCTCATTATTGTTAAGTGCGTTTGACTCAAATATTCATGAATTACCGCCGCCGGCGGTGGTTTGAACATCTGCTGCCCCATGCAGTTGACCAAGCATTAAAATCACCCGCTATTATAATGGGTGTCCTGTCTCTGGTTTCTAAAGATAGCCTTAAAAGGAAATCGACTAATTCTGTAATTACTGCGCTGAGACGAGCATACCTCATGTGAAGCAATTATGGGCTTCTCTGGATAAGGTCTTAAAAGGTTGTCCTTTACAGAGCCATATTGCTGTATTGCCAGATTTGTCTGCAATCCATGTGCTTTATGGACAAATCTCTTCTATGATTGTCTGATCTAGCAAATCTTGTGCTGCTGCGCAACGGTTTAGATTCAACTGTAGTATCCTATCATTATCTCAATATACATACTTTGGGCAAGTCGTGGTCAATACAGAGTGCTCCCCTTTGTAGAGCATGTAGCTCGGAACGTTGGTACATTAAGAAGATCTGTCTGCCAAACTGCAGCATTTACGTGCCATGTGACCCAGATGGAAACACCCAATCTTTATTTTTCCTAATTTGAGTGCGGCCTTAGCATATTGATCTCGCATGCATGCAAGCGCTACTTTTGTGCCATTACGCGTTTTTCAAAGACTTTTGACATTTGTTATCTCTAGATTTTGGATTCCATACTCCCTTTTTAGTGCTGCGCAGATTTCTTCCAGAGTTGTTATTTCGTGCAGGTCTTTGCATACAATCATAATGTTGTGGTTTTTACGCTATATCATAACCATTTCGCTAACCACTCCCTCCAAGGCGCTTTGGAAAGATTCAGCTTTCGTGTCTGCTCGATTTTTCAGTTCTCTAGGTCACGTTCGAACCCATAATCTCAAGTCCGCTGTCACTTTTTATTTTTCGCAGATTATCTACATACGACGCACCATCCTTCTTCGTAACAATGATAGCATCCGGTTTTGATCTAATTTTTTTTCATCGGTTTCTTCTTTTTAGCCACGTCTAATCATCTATTATTTGCGTTTTGAAGAGTCGTGGTACCCTTTTGAGTTATTTGCACCTTTTCTATTTCGTTTTTTGGCTTTTTTATAGGTGGTGAAAAGCCTGTTGCCTCTCGCATTCTTTTTGGGGCATTATCATCTCTACCAATAGGAACTTAAGATGATTTTCTTATTATCACTCTTCTCGATGGGTTTTCCGCTCTTTCTGCATTGGCGTGTAATGTCACTATATTGCTCACAAGTTCGCGTATAACTTGGTTAATTTGCTTAAAATGCTAGCCTTTTTTCTTCGTTTTGCGATTTCTCAGGTTTACCGCCTTTGCTTACTTGATCGGCAGTATCACATTGCTAATTTGGTCCAGCAGCGGAGTACTCCTCATTTTTACCATAAGGCGGCGTTCTCATTAATTAGGAATCCTTCGGAAAGGATTATCCGGTGTTCGCCCAATATTATTTTCAGAGGCCATACCTCCGAGAAAAAATAGTCTGGGAACACCCGTCGCTGTGTATGTTCAGTCCAGAGCTTTACTGTCTAACCTACGAGTAAAAACAAAATGGTTGGTAAAGCCAGAACAAAAAAGGGAACAGCTGATACTTGTGTTTTCGATGTTTTCTTGCTCACATATATACAAGTAAGTATGCACCTCCCTACCGTAATTGATTGTTGATGAAGATACGTACATTAAACTCATGATAGGCCACGCCCACTGAAAAAAAATTTTAACTCACCAAAGTACTTTGGTAATCTATTTCTTTGTACTAAATTGCAGTTTTTTGTCTTAATTAAGCGCTTAGTTGACAGCTCTTTGTGGGCGTGTCAGTGGACCAATTCAGCTCATCTGCTATACGAAGTTCGAAATTTCAGTTCGCCACGTTAATCATATACAAATATATGTATGTATGTATATACTTTAAAGGGTCACCAACATTTCTTTCTGGTTATTACAGACTTCATGGCAAACTTAATATACCCAATTCAGGGTATAAAAACTACTTTATATTTTGTTTTAAAATTTTAAAGGTACATTTATACATATATTAAGAACATAGAGTAACATTTTTAATAAAATAACTACTTTTCTTTAGAGTTATACCCGATATCCGATGGCACTAAACAAACACTGCTGAAGTGATCCCTTTTACAGAGATGGAAATTAAGTGAGTATATTAAGTATATACCATATGCAATCGCCCAGACCTTTTTCTAGCGCCAATCAAACTTGAAACTCGTTGTATTACTTAACATAAAATCTGTGATATTTTAATGAAATTAAGTGGACCCGTTTCCTAAATATAATATGGCTTACGCTGAAATTGAATAAAATTGGTTTATATCTTCGTCTAAATATATTATATTCCTGTTCTTTGCATGATTTTTCCTGGTATATCCACTATGTTACATCACATACTGGTATTTCTCAAATCAATAAATATAGTTAATTTTACTACGACTATTGATATTTCGGACGCGAAAAAATATATACTAATGAAACCTAGTGTGTCTACCACCTAGAACATATGTAAATGAATAAAGTACCGAATATGTTTGTAATCCATTGACAGTTTTGTCGACGATTCTAAGAGATTTAGATTTAAGAGACTTAGATTTTTAGGGTCAGGACCATCGAGTCAAAAAATCTCAATAACCCTTCTAATATTTTGAAAATTATGTGTTTTTTTCGAACATACGGTTAAACGTTAATTGGGTGTGGTTGTAAGAGAAACCTGTCAGTTTTTTGTTTATTGAAGAAATAAGGTACCCGCCGATTGACGGCCTCCGGCGAAGGGGTTGCATTGTGGCAATTTAAAAAACATTTATTGTTAATTACAATGTTTGCTAAGCGAGAATGTGATTTTTTAATTGATGTAAATATGCGATAGGCACATTGCACTGTAGATATGAGGCTTGGCTAAACGAACCCACCACCATTGACTTGAACGCGTGGAACGGAAAGAGAGTTCGGCGTGTTTGTATAAATATACTTCGCTGGGTGGATATGGGTGTATGAAATGCTGGCGGCTGTGGTGAAAATGCTGGTCGTTAATAAATATTTGAGGATAGTTTTTCACTTATTTGTTTTTGATCTGTACATATGTTAAATTTTTTAATTTTTTATAAAAACTACAATTTTACAAAGCCACGCGGTGCTTGAGATTTATCACTAGAGACGTTAGAATACATACATACATATGTATATATTAATAGATTTGTATGCGTACTTATGGATTTATAACAGTATTTCAACAATAACATTACATCGAGCTTGTATTAATTAAATTAAGCGAAATTAATTTGATAAATTTCTCTACTGTTATATTACAGCTTTGATCCTTCTCTTCACCTGCACAGCATTTTATTTACTCTTATTCACAAAGTAGTGAGCCGCATTAAAAACAAAGTTGGGAAAAAATGCTTGATAAATTTCATAACCCACTCGTATAACCTTAAATAACGGAATGAATTTTCTAGTATTTCCAGTAACCAATACGATTATATTTAAACGCCTGACACACCCACAAGCAATAATAAAAGACCAAAAAATAGCAGTTACTACAGCAACACTGAAGCATCAACAATAACAGCAAGCAAGACTATGGAATTTCTGAGCAGGGTAGCAGTTTCCGCACAATCGTTCGCAACGGTTGAAAAGAATCCACAGTTTATTTTATTAAGCTATTGCTGTTATTGTTTTTGTTGTTTATAGCAAAAAGGTAGCAAGTAAGCCCATTGAATAATAGCAGCAACGCAAACACCCCAGTTGAGTTACATATATGTATGTATGTATATGGCATATAAACGCAGCAATATGAGAAATATGATTTGAAGTTTTGTAATCTTGTAACAAACGTAATTCAAGAAATATGCTTGTTTCATTACGTTCCTGCAACCCTTGGAGACTGCGCTCCTTGCTTTTTGGCTGGACCTTTTTACACTGCAGGTGCGGGTGAATAGTATGCTCACTTGTGTGGGCCATTACCGTTAATTTAAGGTTGCAATCGAAAGCTGTTGTGTTAATACATAAGTTGTTTGCGTCGATATTCGCGAAGAAATTTCGCTACATAAAGGGTAAGGCAATTTGAGTGTGAGCTGATATTTGTACGTTTTCTCATTGCCATGCATTAAGAATGATTTTTTCATAGTATTATTCTAAACCTTGCATAGAGATGCTATATTCAATTCTGGTCTTTAGAAAAAGAGTTCAGACCCTTCACCAATTTACAGTTAAGGTGTCTGCCCAGAACAGCCCTTCTCATTGAATCAATTTAGTGACGATACTTTCAGTTTTCACATCAATGCACCATTATCCTCTCTCGAGGTGGGTTACAAGAGAGCATGTTTGCAGTAAGCATTACTTGAATATAAGTACATATATGTACTTCTACATGAAATTTAGATTTCGAAAATATTATTCACGAAAGAATGCTCTAATAAACCAACATCTTCTGACCTCAAGCACTTATATTGAAAAGCAAAGTTTCTACAACGGTTAATCTAAAAGTATATATTGTTTGTAAGTTCTTAACCATTAATCGCAAATTTGTATCACCTAGTTATAAAAGAATTCGTTAAAGATTTCGACGTAAAGCCAGACCTTTTACACAGCTCTGCAAAAACAAATCTTTGGTTGCTCTGGAACTCTGCAAATTTTGATGGATTAAAGTGTCTAGATTTTGCGGAAGGTTTTAAAGTTTAATCTGCTTTTGCTCCTCAAAAGTTATTTACATGCCCTCAGAAATAATGATGAAAGTAAAAGGGATGGTAAAACTTTAACATCAAAGCTATTTTTTTTTAATTAACTTAGGAATTTTATATGTGATCAATTTATAACTGAAAAAGCTGTTCGTCAAAGCCTTAGATGTGGAAGAATATTGCTTTAATTACATTTGTAAGACATTTTCGAAGCTTGGTATTTTAAAGTTGAAATGTGTAATATTATTTGGTCCTCAAATACGGCGTTTCGTGAAAGATAAAGATTTTATCTAAGACTGTTCCCCAAACTGAAGCTTGGAAAAATTTAAGTCAGGAATAAAGGTATAATGTAAGCATGGAATCATCCCATAATGGCAGATCATTGCAAGTCTTTACAAAAAGATTTTCAACTGGAAAATTATAAAGCAAAAGTTTTTAAAAAGCATTTTATAGAGATACAATACATTTTTTTTTGACATTTGTTTCTCCGTTTTATCGATTTACTTACTTTGCAAAAAAAAATTTGTCTTTTATTTTTCCACTTTTTCTATTATGTAAAATTAAAATAAAGATTTAAACATGAACGAGAGCAAATCTTACAAAATTATTGACAGCGTCTTGAACTGTCCTGAATCGAACTTATCCCTAGGGTAACAAAACGACTGTACAACAAAGTTATACTTCATATCAAACGACACAAATAAAAAAATTAATATTTTGAAAATTTATTTATTTTGATTATTTGAATTATGGAAAGGATTTGAATAAAATATTTTTATTATTTTACAATACTTTTATTAATTGTAAAACTTATGTTAAACTTTGCCGATATATCCAGTGCCTTTTTCCTTGCGGAACCCTAAAAACGTTTTAAGAATATACATACCTAACTCATAAATTCCTAACGTGTTACCCTTCATTTACAAATATTAAATATGTATCTACATAAATATATGAATACGTTTGTACTGAAAGTTCTCACTCTTTACTAGTTAAGACCCGGTGGCAGCGAAAGCACCATTGGCAAATGAAAACGGTATTTGTATTATTAACCACAATAATGTGGTTATTATGATTGCCTCCTTCCAACAACAGCAACAAATACACACTCTTCTGAATGGCACTCTCGTCCGCAACCCCACGCTTACTTTTGGACTGACTGGTAGAAGGCGCTCGGTAAGGCTTGCCCTCAAAATCCTTTCCACCCGATTTCGATGGTTTCTTGGCGTCCCCAGGGATGCGATGGTGCATTTATTCGTTAGTTTGTTTATATTTGACTTGTGGTCTTTTGGGATTTTCTTAATTTTAAATGTTAAAATTGCCAGCAACACATAATGAAATAATAACGCGGCGAAACAGCCAGAAGCAAAACGAAAACAACAAAAAGCAAAACGGGCACTAGTACATGCCGGCAATATTGTACGCCCATTGGCTGCTGATGTATGGTATTAGAGCTGCAGTCAGAAATAAATATGTGCAAAGAGGGCGGCGTAAAAAATGCTGTTCACGGAAACCGGAAATAAAGCGAATATTCAGACTTATTTTTGTAATTAAAAGTGGCACTTTGCGGTCCACGCTCAACCAAGAGCGTTTTGTAAACATTCAAGCACATACCCCCAACATAATCGTTTGCCTCGTGCAGAACATCTCTTGCGGCCGGACTCTCTGCGTCTTGCGTTCGGCCTCGTCTTGTGGCCTTCACTGCATTTGCGGGTTCCGTTGTTTGCGCCTTGTGGCCGGTAAGTGGGGGTAATTGCAATTTAATTTTACAAAGTGGACATTTGCCATTTTTCCGTTTTACGAGGGTTTACACATTTCGTGTATTCCTATTTTTTATTTTTTCATTTACATTTCGTTCTCTTTGTTTGCGTGTATAAAATGTGAACAAACTTTTGTGACGTCGTTATTGTTTACCTTTGCTTGTTTTTCTTTACTTTTTGATATTTTTTCTTTATTTATGGCAGCAATTAATTTGATAAGAAGCTAAGTTGTAAAGGTGTGTATGTATTATGTCATTTATTTTTATATTCTTGTGATGAAATCATAATTATATCTAACAGATTTGACTTCTAAGTTAATGCGCAATGTTGGGAATTTACAAAAAGTTCAGATAAGGGAAACAATTTTTGAAACGGATTCGAAGCATTGTTCTTCAAGTAATAATTTGTAGTTCCATTATAAAAAGAACTAAATTTTTTTAGCGTTAATTTCAGTTTATAGTCGATTGATGTACATACTTTAAGTAGAAAACAAAAAAGCAAGATTTAATTTCAAGCGAGAAAATAGTCATTAATATGTACACACATATATTTAAACAGGGTGTTGCATCCCTTTTACGACAGATGTGAGTTTCAAAAGATTATTAGCTTTGTCTTCTTTAATGGCCGTTTACGCGGTTATAGCCGAGTTAACAACAGCGCTCCAGTCATTTCTTCTTTTCGCTACTTACCACCGATTAGAAATACCAAGTGCAGCGGAGTGAAGGCCTTTTTTTAATCCGTTTTCACCAGTAGGTGGAAAGCCTTCAAAGCTGAAGTGTTCTCTTCTATCCAGACGTGGCCTAACCAGCACAGCCGTTGTCGCTTGATCTACTATATGTCAATGTCCCCGTATATCTTTTACAGATTCGCCGTTCCCAATTCCCAAGATCATAAATCTCCCGAAAAACCTTTCTTTCGAACACTCTACTTTTTGGTATTAATATTGTTTCCAAGATAGACGCATTACCTAAGACTTATATATTATGACGGCCAACATTGTCGTGTGAGCCAAATCGCGAATGCGATAACTGCTTTTTTCATGACAGGAGATTTCAATATGACAGGATTTATCAATATCATCAGCGTACGCCAGCAAATGTACACTCTTATAGAAGATTATACTTTCAGTATTTGACTTTGCAGCTCGAATTATTTTCTACAGCAATAGATTGAAAAACTCTCACGACAAGTGGTGACCTTGTCCCAAACCTTGCTTAGTTTCGAACGGCTCAGAGAGGTCCTTCCGATTCCCGATGTTAACCACGTTAACTTAGCTTTGCGGGAATATCAAGTTCAGACATTGCGGCATAAATGCAGTTTCTTTCCGTGGTGTCGATGGCGGCTGTGGGTACCCCACATTTTGGCATGCTTTTATCCGACCATATCTTGCAAGGAAGTGGATGCATGGAACTTGTCAGTTCTGCGCAGCCATATTTAACACAAGAGTATGCTCCGGTCTTAAAACAATAAGTTATTCGCCGCATCTTTTCGTAGAAATTTCGAGCGTTACCCCGGTGTGCCAACTTCTCAAACCACTCACACTCGCATATTTCAATCTCCTTCTTTTTGGTCTGCATATGCGCCACGCTTCCCTTTTCATGTCTCGGTATCTATTCTACCCCACTCTTGTTGTGGTCGATCGCAACATTGCGAACTAGCTGTCCGCAATACGTATGATGATTTTCGGCATTTACGAACACCAATAGTTTCTCTTGTGGGTGTACGTAAGGAGCTTGAAATGCCTTTCCACAATTTTTTTATACCTAGTTGCTGATGAGCTCAGGACAGGAGTGCAAGTGGAGTAGAACTGTCGGTTGTGATTGTATTTTCTCGACGTCGCACCTTCCCTGTGTTTGTAACAAGATAGTGATCCAAGTCGATGTTAGGGCATCGGCATGTGCTGGAATCTAGTACTACAGTCAACCTTATTTCGGGCCCTGGCGAAGTCGATCACCTTCTGTACCAACGATGACTTCTTTGCCCACCCTGGCGCCAGGGGCAATTTTTACATCGTGACTTCGTCCTGCCGCTCATAAAAGACATTTTTGGTCATATTGCCCTTCTTTTCCATCGGGGCGTGGACGCAAATCAGTATTATGTTGAAAATTTTCGCTCTGATGCCGATTGTAGTTAGACGCTCATCATCAGAACGCCACTGTAGTAAATGTCACAAAGACCTGCTCGTTTCCGTCCTGGTCCGTCCATCGTATTTCGTGGCTGTGGTGATGTCAGCCTTTACTTTTACAGGTATATCAAACAGTTGCGCAGCGGCACATTCCAGGTGTATGCCCTTAAACCATAGTACGTTCGCTGAGGTTGTCATCGTTTTTTATACTCTAAACATTTTTAAAATTGTTGCATTTGCTTTACTATATCTAGCTTTATTAAGCATCACATCACATGTTAAACCTTTCAATTGTATATAACTCCCATTCGATTGCTTCTGCAATCGCGTTTTGTATTGCCATATATTCAGTTCTGTTATTTGGTATGAAATGGTGTAATATTGTTGAAAACCTATATCTCAGGACCAACTGAATCGATAGATATTTTTATCTTAATATTTCTACATGGCAGTGCGAGAATGGGCGAAGTCAGATAAAGGCCACGCCTACTTTCCGTGTAATGCAATTTGAATTCCATCTATACAAATGAAGAACCAATCAATATATCGGGATAAAACTTTAAGCGCGTCTGAGTTTTTTCACTGTATGAAAAAATTGTTTCAATTGGACTATTCAAACCTGCAGATACCGAACATGTAGAGCCCTAGTTCATATACTGTATATATTGGTCAATATGTGAGATGTTTTGGCAAATTTAACTAAGCGTGTACTAGTTTATATATTTTAACATAGTTTAGTACCGAAAAATGTGAAATTGGTCCACGAATTAACAAAATTCCCACATACAATATATATAACATCTCGGCCAGTACGTGAGTTATATATTTATAAAATTGCTTATCGGTCCAGTATACCTGAGTAATGTTTAAAGTTTGTGCAATTAGGCCGCGCTTTTTCTGTCACCAATATACTCTATAGAGGGATTTCCGACTTAAAATAGTTAAAATGACTGATAAAAAAATGTCTGTAAAATTAAGTGGGCAGGCGTTCTTAAAAGGTATGAAGGTATTTTTCCGCTTTGATCCTGGCAATTTGAAGGAGTATGAAGTGTTCGGTTATCCCCTTCCTTATTTGTTCTTGATTAATAATGTATTGCTAGTAGTTGGCTGTTCATCACGATTTTGAGCAATAAATTTCATGTGCATTCATTATTCCAGGTCACTATTTTTCTAACTCAAAATATGCATCATATCATATCAAGCAAACCAACGGGTTTCAGAGAGGCTCTAAGGCCTTAAACTTGTATGCTACACTCAAATAGCCCAACAATGTGTTAATATACAAGTAGTAACAAAATTTTAAAGTTCTTGTAAAGTAGTAAAACAAACAACTGCTTCGATTATAGATTCAGCTTCATAAGTTCCTACGAAATTGAATAGGCAAGGAGCATATTCTACTAATGGATTAATCATTTTGATTCATGACTTCACGCATTGATTAAATCAAAACTATTGCTTACATGCCATATGGCCAGTATTCGATAAAAGTTCTGAAAACCTTTAAAAAATTTCACCATATCTTATAAGTATAATAGTGTACAGTCGGCTGTTTCTGCTAATTTTAAGTTGATAACACCGAAAATGATAATACAAATTTTCGAACACACAGAATTTTATGAAAAACACATACGGGTAGCAGGTTTAAAAAGTGGACCGTAACGAAAAGGGTTATATCATCGTACCTTAATAATTAAAAAACTATTAGTCTTAGAAACAAAAATGTGATGTGAATATTTCGCTTATATAGGGAGCTCGCAGTTATGACGTTGAGTTCGTGTCGTGGTCGAGCGGGGCGGCGGGGAGGCATACTGCATTAACTGTGCGAAACCGGCGCTCTCGCTTGTTTCTATTCAGTGTAACTCGTGACTCCGACTATATAACGCGGTGATTCTTTCGTGTGTTTGTCAAGTTTATTTAAACCGATTGATTTATACAAAAATAAGTGTAATTTGGACAGTATTTATATTTAAAATAACCAGAAAGTGATAATAAATATATAAAAATTTTGGTATGTCGGCCTCAGCTCGTGCAAGAGCCAACCAGAAATATAAATTACGGCTATCGTTACAAAGAGGGGGCTTTGGGCCACGCATAGGTACCCCAATGTCCGGATTCGAGCGAGCGAGACGGTTTCGGGAACGTCGCAAATCTGCTGCTGCCGACCTCGCGAGTACCTCTACCACTGGAATACCTATACTTATGGACATAACGAAACAGACGATCGATATATCTATTGGATCTGCCACGGAACTGAGAGATGTCAATATCAGTAGAAGTGAAGCAATGCAAAATCATTGGCGTTCGGCGGACAAACGCTTCAAAACGGTAATTGAGCTGCCATATAAACTGAACGATCGGAAACAAGTTCTTGTATGGAAAACTTTCACATTTGATAGGATATATTCACGAAATTTGGTATAAATTATTTATTAAAATACTAGTTGACGCCGCAGCCGTTGTCTTGCGTGAAATTGTGTACTTTGAAATGAAAATAAAGTTAAATTTATCATTTCATTTTTTTTTTTTTTTCAATGTAACGCAGCTTTATAAACAACATTGTTCGGTTTCTGTTCTGGTGTACAGAAAAGATGGTTTTCCAGCTCGTGAGCACGCTACGGCCATGTGAAAAACATAGCATTTCCAAAATTATGCCTCACACTATGCGACTCTCTTTAGGTCCTGTTGACTGTCATCTCAAATTCAATTTTCACTGGAAACGGAATACGTTTGAACTGAAATGGCAAATCGTTAGAACTGAAAGGAATTCGTAGGATCAAGCATTCTGTCCCTTTGTACTCGTTAGGTGCGTCACAATCAGTCGGGTTTCATTACACAGTTTCGGCGCATGAAGATTGGGAAACATAATAACGATAAATCCTACTTTGATGCGGTGGCATACCAAGCCTGTCCAAAGAATTTAGGAATACCACTGCATAATTCACGGCGTCGTCTTCATAGTCAAGAGATCGATCGATTTGTATGAGCGCAAGTCTCCCGGAACTTGACTTTGAATCTTCCAGTTGAAGTCAACAACATCGGTATTTTTGGCAGCTAACATTGTGTGTGCACTTAAGGAATCGTAGTTATGATAATTTGGCCAATGTCCGAACATTTGTGATGAGTTCATTCTTCGTGAATTGATAAAGGGAAGATAGAATTGATATCGAACCACCGGAAGTATCAACCGACCATTTCCATTTCCAATTTTTGGCGAAGACGATGTAAAATGTCTTTGACAATGTCGAGGTTTAAATCGAAAAGTATGCGACCTTCATTTTCATTCCAGTGATTAACGTGTACCAGCAAATGTAATTGCTGGCTTACTACTCCAAAACTTGGACATATTCCCATATACCATTCACAGTAAGCAATGACTCAAATAAAGTTGACCCGCGTACATTAGTCAATATCAACCGAAGGTAGAAACAATCGTCATGTAAATTCGTCCTAATGCATCACCACCTGGACACCTGGATGTCAATCTACTGGTTGGCCTTGCTTTCTGCGTAATTATTCGACGATGTATTCCATGTACAATATCAAGGTATTTTCGAATAGAGCAATGTTATCACAAACACATCACTGACGAAAGTTAAGAAAAAAGTCGTCAATGTTAATTTTGTTGCTGGCGATGTTTCCACTGGCTATACTGTATTCTCTGGGATGAAATACTCGTACACTCTTTGGTCATTCTCCAAATTAACTGCGAGACGCACAACAGTCGGAAAACGTTCATGAATTGCAAAACTAAATATCCTACAAAGCGCTTTATTACGGTACACGTATCGGCCATTTGATACTTGCTGATCTTATCTCGTTCAAGACCAATAACGCCATGTTGCTTTGGTGATGTAATTACGTATTTTATCGATTACACCAAACTGCAATACTCAACATTGGCATGACTTTTGAATGTGAATTAGACAACAGTGGCGAACATGGTACGATCCTTGTGTTGTCGACTTCAATATTCACCCCTTTAACTTGAATGCTAAATGTTCTGCCATTGTCGTCTGGTGAGCGACGCCGATAGAGTGGATATCCATCATTTCTAGTTTGTGTTTCCGAAAGAAAAGCACGTGGATAGTGTTTCGTGCATTTATTGACAGACATACAAACCGAAGTGGGATTGTGGTGTCCACAAAGTCCATGAACCTTATTGGTTTTCATCACTTCGTATAATACTGGATCTTTCTTTGCATCATCAATTTGATCTGGTGTAACCACCTTCCACCACCCAAAGAAGAACCTCTCTTTTGCCACTCAACAGAGTACATCTAGCATCTAACAGCACCATATATGCGTTACTTCAAGATAATGTTCATCGAAGCTGTTGAAAAGTCTTGCTATGACATCGTGACGATCGCTTTCTGATTGATCGCGACCCATAATACCGCACGTATATCATCGCATCCTGGGAGTACTCGTTCATGTGTCTTGGGCTGCTAATGTATGTTGATGCCAAAAAGAACGCCCACCGAAATAAGCGCGACCTCTTCATGGCATCGTGACAAATTTCAAGCTGTAATTGATCACTTTGTGTGAAAAACATATAACATTTTCACGGAATAATTTTCAAAAATTTTTGAGGCAAACGCCAAGTTTGAAAGATTTAAATAATTGAAAAACAAAACAAAAAAATTGAATAAAAAAATTTGTATGGAAAAAATTAACTTTTTGGAATTGTTCAATTTTCCGAAAGTCATACAGGTTTTTTATTTCTAAACCTTTCCCGATCCACAACGAACAACCTCTTAAAATTTCATCAATATTGGTTCAGCCGTTCTCTTAGGGTTACTAACGAACAAACATTCATTCGTTTGTATGAGAAAAAGAAAAGGGCTGTTTTTAGGGGTTTTCCGGCAATTATTCGATACATTTTGGCGATTCATTTTTATTTATATAGATATGTACATATATGTAGATTTAAAACAGCATCAATCTTGTTTTCATTTCAATCTTTTACTTTACTTTATTTTAAAAGCGATTCGCTAACATAGACGTTTCATGTTAAAACCAACGGCCGTATGCCCCGGCACAGCCCCACCCGATTTTTTTTTTAGTACAAAAAATCTCGAGTTTCTTCATTTAAATTATGTACATAGAAAATAATCGTAGTGATTAATTGAAAAATATCAGTTGTTGATTCTGTTTCTCCGGCATCTTCTGATGAAAGCCAATGTGACAGCGTTACGTTCAAATCTGTAACTTGCAATAAAAAAGGTTATCATTTCGTTTTCATCAATAGAGTCATAACGCAAATAACTCGATTTATAAGTTTAGTGTGCGCAATTTCATATTCATAAAGTGTAAAAATTGCATTGTGATGCGCAAAAAAAAACTAAACTCGAGATAAGAATGTGACGTTGTTCGACTCTTATGTCACATTATCTTTGAACCACAATAACGACACATCTCTATTGTGGGTACTCTTTATGACTTTTTTACTAATGTAACGACACATTTATATAGGCAAAATGGCTTTTTATTTCTCACAAATAACCATAGTTCAAAATGCAAAAGATTATGGCCTAGAAAAAACTTGGGTACACTTTTAATCCACGTATGCTCAGCATTTTGTTTAATACATATATTACATTCCACTAATTTATTCAACAAACTTATTGTGTTTTTCTTTATTTTCTAAATAAGAAACAATTGAAAACCTTAAACCGCTCTCCTTAAAAATCGAATTTTTAGAATAATAACACTGTTCAAGTAAATAAGCGCTATGATTGGATTTCTTCGGTATCTTGTCCTGAAGAATTGTCCAATACCGGCTAGAAAAAATTATTAACTTTCAATAATTTGTTCTTAATTAAAACTTAAACATAATACTCAAAGAGAAAATTACGGTAGATGTTCCTGATGCCTGTGAAACGTTATCATTAGTGATCAATTTGTCATAAAATTTGGTATTTTTAGGATTTTTATACTCTTGCAATCTGTTGCTGCAGAGTATAATAGTTTTGTTCCGTCTGTGCATGTTGTAACTTCAGTAAAAATTAAGATTTCTTGACACATGTTCCTTGGTAAAAAAATAAAAGTGAAGCTCGCAGTTGGGCGGATTCGATCCATTGCCAAGCTCACAAAACACCGTTAATAAAAAATGGAGGTCATAACTAAGCACTGCATTAAGATATAAAACTCTAATTTGGCACAGAGGATCGAAGAAGCAAAGGACACTTGTGGGCTAAAAATTTTGGCGTGGCAAGGTCCTCTATTTGGTTTAATATACATATCTCCTAAACCACTTAAGCTACAGTAACCCATGTGATAAATCCCTTTAGAACTCCTATCGACAGTGTGAAAATGGGTAAAATCGGATGATATCCCCGCCCACTCTCCATATCACGGTAACTCATTGTTAAGAGAAAAACAAGTAAGGAAGGGCTAAGTTCGGGTGTCACCGAACATTTTATACTCTCGCATGATAAAGTGATAATCGAGATTTCATTATCCGTCATTTACATATTTTTTATTTTGCTGTAAAATTAACTAGAATTAAATGAGAGATTTACCGATATTTTCGGTGAAAAATTAGGTTAGGTTAGGTTAGGCACTGAGTTCTTCCTGTTCGATATCAGGGACCTCGAAGTCCGATCACCATAACTTTTCCACAAGGGATACCTCAGCTCAAATACCGTATTTGTGTAAAGTTTTATTCCGCTATCATCAGATCGAATTCAAAATAGCGTTATATTGGAAGAAGGTGAACCGATTTCACCCATATTTCGTGCATGTCATCAGGGTGTTAAGAAAATATTATATACCGAATTTCATTGAAATCGGTCTAGTAGTTCCTGAGATATGGTTTTTGGTCCATAAGTGGGCGACGCCACGCCCATTTTAAAAAAAGCCTGGGTGCAGCTTCCTTCTGCCATTAACCCTAACCCTATATCTGACTCTTTTAGTTTTAGGACTATAATACTCTCCTTAGCAACTTTAATATTAGACCCTCGACAAATTATTGCAAAAAATATGTACTTCAAAATAATAATAAACTTTTTCTTTAAAAATTTTTAGGTCCTGAAAATTTTGTCGCCCTAGGCCGGGGCTCACGGATTTCGGCACTAAATTTCGGTTGTTGTTCGATTTCGCGATTTGCAGTTGGTACTCATGATTCCGTAAAAAATGTGTACAAAATTTCTTCAATACATCTTAATTTTCCAACAAGTTTGTGCGTCTGTCTGTGCAACAGACTCTTCTTCTTCTCGTCCCGTGAACATTTATAAATACATATGTATACATACATATATGTACGTAACTTTATATCTATCTCGATTAGTTTAACTGCCGTCCCTAAATAAATGCGACGGCGGCAAATTACTACCGAAAATTCTCAAGTCCATAGATTTTGTATGACGTACCCAAAAAAAAGGCGACAGTAACGCTGAGCATTGAAAAATTCGATTTTTATACCGCGTTAAGTTAGCTGCGTTCCATTGCCCGACTATGAAGAAATTCGAATAGCAATTACTCATCTGAAGAACAACAAAGCAGCGGGGGCCGATGGATTGCAGACGATTGGAATTTGAGTGTGCTCTGCCTAAACCACAAAAAAGGGAGACCCCACAATCTGCGCCAACTACCGTGTGATATGCCTACTCGACATCGCATATAAGGTTCTATCGTGAAAGATTAAAGCCCACCGTCAGCAAACTAATTGGACCTTATCAGTGTGGCTTTAGACCTGGAAAATCAACAAATCTTGGAAAAGACCCGTGAGAAAAGGATCGACACACAGCGTCGTTTTCGTCGATTTCAAAGCTGCTTTCGACAGCACGAAAAGGAGCTGCCTTTATGCCGCGATGTCTGATGCTCAGCAACACCAGAAGCTCCATCAGGATGAGGAAGGACATCTCCGAGCCGTTCGATACCAAACGGGGTTTCAGACAAGGCGACTCTCTTTCGTGTAACTTCCTCAACCTACTTCTGGAGAAAATAATTCGAGTTGCAGAACTAAACCGAGAAGGTACAATCTTCTATAAGAGTGTACAGCAGCTAGCTTATGCTGATATTATTGATGTCATTGGCTATATGGTGAAGAGGCATGGAGAAAAAGGTTCTGCGAAAGATTTATTGTCCCTTGGGCGTTGGCCACGGCGAATATCGCATTCGATGGAACGATGAGATATACATACGACGACATTAACATAGTCCAGTGAATCAAGAGACAGCGGCTGCGCTGACTAGGTCATGTCGTACGATTGCACGAAAACACTCCAGCTCTGAAAGTTATCGACGCAATACCCGCCGGAAGAAGCAGAGGAAGAGGAAGACCTCCACTCCGATGAAAAGACCAGGTGGAGAAGGGTCTGGCTTCGCTTGGTATTTTCAATTAACGACACGTTGCGAAAAGAAGAAACGACTGGCGCGCAGTTGTTAACTCGGCTATAATCGCGTAAGCGGAGTCTACGCCATTAAAAAAGAAGAAGTTAGCTGCAAAAACTTAGAAATTGTAATTTTTTTGAAAAAATATGATGATGTTTAATATTTTTAAAATGAATATTTGAATTATTAAAAAATAAAATTTGTATCATTACTTTTGTACTAGTTTTAGAATTTATCTGAGAATTTGACGTGAAGTCGCCACTTTATTTAGGACAGTTAGGTGATACAGATAACAGATAGGTGAGAAAAACTTTGCAGGTGCTTTCCAAAGTAAATAGGACTTTTGGAATCTAGCGTCCCCTGGTGGCGCCATCTATATGTCGACTGGTGCGTTAGAATCTACTATCTTTATCGATGTTCCAGTGAGTTTAATGACATTTCATTAATTGGAAGTGAAGTTATTCCGTTTTAAGTGTCAGTATGTTTGTGTTATCGGTGCGAAAATGAGCTTCGAACAAAGAGTTGGCATTAAATTTTGTTTTAAAATTTGTAAAACTTTTACCGAAACGTTTCAATTGATGAAGTTTATGGCGATGATTGCCTATCCCGTAGCAAAGTGCACGAGTGGTTTCAACGTTTTCAAAGTGATCGTGAGGACATAAATGACGATCAACATGTGGACCAATCAAAATCCGTGATCACCGGAAATTCAATCGAGACATCAAAAATCAGCCGAAATCATCATTGAAATTCATGGAAATAGAATTGAACATCTCCAAAACATCGATTTATCGCAGTTTGACCGAACATTTGCATTTTTCCGAAAAGGAAGAAGTCGCACGGTGCCATATCAGTGGTTAATGGTTAAAACGTGATTTTTGGTCAAATAATCAGTCTCAAGCGTCGATTCGAATGTTGGATTGTGAGCAATTTTTGGTCGTCAGTCAATTTGTGCGGAACAAACCGTTCACACACCTTTCGTAATGCCGCTTCATGGAGCCTGGATCAGAATTTTAAATTTTTCTCGGTATGTCGTGATTACCAACCAGTAACGAACTAAATGATGACCATCATCCACCCTTTCAGTTTGTTAGGGTTTGTTAAGATGTTATTATTAGCTTGAGACGAACCTGTACACGATATAGAACGCTCGGCATGGTGCTTCAATGCCTTCAAGACACTAGTTCCTCCGTTAAAGCCGCTGTCGGTGTCGAGGCTTGAACTGATGGCAGCCATTTTAGGACTTCGGCTAGCTAAGTTTTGAGGAATGGAACTCTCCATACAAATTAATCGTCGGATCTTCTGGTACGATTTGAAGAACGTACTTTATTGGATTAGGTCCGACGCCAGAAAATTCAACCAGTGCTTAGCATTGACGAAAATCTAGAAGAACGTAGATGACGACGGTATGAAATATCACAACAATATCGAATGTAACAGCTCTGGGAAATGGTTTACGAGAACTGAATTCCTACGTCTATCAGAAACTTTATAACCAACATTCGAACCCACCACTCCAAAAGATATTGTAATAATTGTTGATGAAAACACGAAGAGGAAGACCTGGACGAAGGGAATGGTTTTGGATGTCATAAAGGACAGCGATGGACAAATAAGAAGAGTTGTATTCAAAACTTCTAACGACTTAATTACCGGGCCAGGAAAACTTGCGCGCCTAGATCTGAAAGTGAATTCCACTTCAAAGCATGGAGTTTACGGAGAGGTGTATGTTAGTGCGCAAAAACACGAATTTACAATAAAATAGCACACTACTGATTTATTAAATTATTATTAAAATGTAACCATATCCCCCTATTTGTCTGTGCTAGCTCACCTTCGGCTTAGACTTTGAATTGGCTCTTTCTCTTTTGATTCGCTGGCGGAGTGGTAAATACACTTACAAGGAACACAATTATTTTAGTGAACGATCGAACGTATTGTCTAGTAAACTACTGAAGTGAAATAAAGTTCGAATCGGCTAAAATAAGTGTTTTACATTACCACCCGCCAACACCATCCAACCGCACACCATTTCTATTATATTGATGTCAGATGAATAGCCGTGTCGTGCAAATTTTCTAATAAATTTTTTAAGTGGAAAAAAATAGTTTTCAGTTTATTCAAAACCGCTCCCCCCAAACCGTCAAACCGCAAACACGACTATGTAGTAGTTCCAACTGACGTTAATTTATTGTATTAGTCAGGTCTTTCTAAATTATAATTGCTTAGCGTCATTCAGCATACCAGGTCATGTATTCCGGAGCAAAAGTGTTTTTTTAACGGAACCGTACGTGCTGGTTTTTTGTTTAGGGTTTAGGACCGACTTATTACGAAAGAAATTATATAAGTTTTCGAGTTTTGAGGACATAATTAAATGATAACTGTTGAAATAATAAGCTCAATGCGTAAGAAAGCGATGAAGACCACACGTACACAAGAGTTTCGATTAGTATTGTCATAGAAACTTTAACAGAAATCTGGGATAGCGCTGTTAGGTAATTAATCGATGATACCTTAAAGGGATGGTAGTCTCAAAATCATCTTCTTGACTTGACTTATTTGCGCATATGTGGTATCAAATTCGTAAGTACATACAGTTTTAAAATAATATACCAATTTAACTATGTTTTTCACTTTAATAAGGTGTGGAATGCATTAGAAGGAATGTTTTTAATCAAAAACTCGTCCATTTAATTTCATTAAAATATTAAATTTTGACCTGAGCGGTTTAAAGTCAGGTGGAAAGACGGAAATCATAATATTACTATATATATACATATCTCATTGTTATGTACATACTCTGTTGTAAAGTCATCCGGAAGCTTGAAAAACTTTATATGAAGTACATATATGAGAGCTATAGGAAGTATTGACCTCATTCAACTCATTTGTTACAAACATATATACTATTATCAAGAAAGGATTCACACATTGATCTTTATTTTCGATAAAAAAAAAGTCCACTATAGGCACTGTGGTGAACAGTTTTGGTTCGATTTGGATTCGATTTTGAATTTTTGGTCGTAAGATGGCACACTTTAAAGCGAGGTTTGACAATTAAGTAATGAGACTGATTTTATTGCCGCGCTTGAAATGTCCTTTCTCTCTTTCCGGCATCCCTCCACTCTGCATTGATATATGTACCATCGCTCTAGCTTGTTTAGGTCGCCTGCTGCGTCAAGACGTGTGTGCGTAGACGTGTGTTTGTGTTGCTCGTCACGAAAATGGAAAAACGAAATCAAGAGCAAGGCGCCGCGATAAATTTTGCGCCAGATTGGGCGAGTGGGAAAACACATCACGCTGCTTGATCGAGAGATGAGAGCTGGTTTTTCCAATACGACCCGGAAAAAAAACACCAAAGCCCACAATGGTTGTCTCCGCGCGCCCCCCGCCCGAAAAAAGCTCGCATGAGCGAAAACGAAGGTGAAAACGTTGATTATTGCCTTTTTTGATAGCCGTGGAATCGTCCACAAAGAATTCGTTCCACCGGGGAAAACTGTAAATCAAGTCTACTATTGCCAAATACTCGAAAGATTGTCAACAGGGTGCGCCCAGACACCGCTCGTGATTGGATCTTTCATCACTACAATGCGCCGTGCCACACCGCCCTCAGCGTGTCCCAGTATTTGGCCTCTAAAAAGATCGCCGTGTTGCAACAGCCGCCTTATTCGCCCGACATGTCACCCTGTGACTTTTTTTTGTTTCCATAAACAAAATCGGTGGTCAAAGGAACCCATTTTAAGTCGATTACGGACATCCAGGCGGCCGTGACGAGGGTACTCGCGGACATCCCAGTCGAAGCGTTCCAGAAGTGTTACGAAGCATGGAAAACGCGCTGGAATCGCTGTATAGCTGCCCAAGGGGACTACTTTGAAGAGGATGGCAGAGTTGTAGAATAATTTTCAAATATGCTTTCATACCTCGTATTTGTGAAAAGTTTCAGCCCGCCATATTTAAATTCGTCTTATCACCCTGATCATTTCTATATATATATGTACATATACATTCTATATCTGTCCTTAGTAAATGTGTATTTTTATAACTAGACAACTCCCAAAGCAGTTTATACTACTGTGAAGGTGAATTTTTAATTTATACTTTGCGTGTTTTTCGAATAGGTAAATTTCTTTTCTGTAACTTAGTAGTACTGTTAGTGACATCTATTTCGCGTCGTTTTGTGAGGGTCTACAAGTGAATATTCGATTTTTACTATGCCTGAATTTAGTGAACAAAGAAGTGCGATAATGAGCCATCTCATACTGCATTGATTATTCGTAATCATTTCGCCACATTTTCAACTAATATCGTACCGCATTCGCTTGATTTACCTTCATCTAACTTCTGGCTATTCAGCAAATTCAGATGGGGACACCGTATTGACTCAATTGAGGATATAAAAGCTGAATCGAAGAAGGCTCTGATGGCCATCACGACAGAGGACTTTTCCAAGTGCTATTATGACTGGAAAATTCGTTGGCATACGTGCATTGCAAAGGGAGGGGATTACTTTAAAGGAGATGAAATGGACAAAATTCACCTTTCAATTTGATAACAGTAGTACAGTCACATGAAAAATTGTATATGTAAATTTTTATTTTATTTAAAATCTTACAACCAAATATTTCTATCAGATGTTCTCTTTACAAGTAACCGTCTATACAAAGATGAGGTAATCAAAAAACAATAACAAAGTTGCGTATCTTTTAACAAAAACATCGGAAGCAAATACATTGTACCGGTGAAGGTATTCCAGCCTGATTAGTTTTATGTGATACAATTAACCATTATTATACTCCAAAAATTCTAAAAGTTGTCGCTTTTGTTTACTATATCTAGCTTTATCAGACATTAACATGTAAGATCAATCGTATATAACACTCATTCGATTATATTCAATTGCTTCTGCAATCACGTTTTGTATTATATGGTATTCAGGTCATGTACTTGTCAAAACACATTAAAAAAGTGTTGATAAAACAGATTGAGAGAATTTATAACAATGCTGAGATTACTGCAAAACACATTCTTGCGGAATCAATTACAAACCAATTAGATATTGGTCACATTGAGTTGCAATCGCACACGTATATTGATATCAACAATGTCCACTCGCAATACAAGAATATAAAAGATCACACATTCACATGTATGCATAATTGCATAATTGTGCATTGGTGTAAAATGTGGCATCTGTTGTGATGACCTTTGAGCGTGTTAAACTGATTGTGAAGTGACTGTGATAATTGGTAATTACAATATACACAAACACCTTTAAACATATAAATTTCCGCATATTGTGAGTTCATATGTGTGCAGGTATGTATGTATGTGATATGAGCATGCGAAAGTAAGTATTGCACATTGAATAAATCACTTGCAAAAGCCATAAACGTAAATGACCCATAAAATGTAGTGTTTTAAATTTAAATGCGCAAGTAATGTAACGTGATAACCTTGAGGTCAAAGAATAAACCTCCACACACACACCAATATATACATCCGTGTAAGTATAGTATTTGAAACTGTTGTAATATACAATGAATGTTGTTGGCCACACGAACAAATCACTTGAATAAATTCAATAGGAAATTGTGTGTTCGAATAAATCGAATTTGAAATATTATACATAATTGAATTTTGGTCTCACGTACACACACATCCATGTGTGACATGATTCAGTGTCATCACTTACGAGCCAATGGGCGCTCGATGTCAAGTCTACAAAGCAGGCGAACTTTCGAAGAGTCCAACGGCCAAACGGCGATCGAGTGAGTCGACTGTCGCCTGTCATCTTCAATTTCAAATTCAATTATAAAACAAATTGGGAAATCAACCCAAATAAACCGCGGCATGTGGGCAAAGTGTGCAGTGTCCAAATGCAACAAGGGGATTTAAAAATGCGTAGGTTGGGTATGGCCTCCATATGAAATTGAATTCAAATGAAATGTTAACATGCAACACCGCAAGGCGAAAACAACACAAACTGACGAGCGCATTACAAATGGGAAGTCAGAACCGGTGATAACAGTGAGCCGAACAACAGGTCAAGCAAAACCACAGTAAAACGCGACCGCAGCATGTATCCCATGCCCCCAACGAGTTGCTGGCTGCCGATCACGCTGCTCGGCTTGTCACCTTCATTGGTAATCCTTGTGGTAATACGACCACTTGTAGGTAAGTTACACTGTGTATGTCAGTGTTGCCAATTGCTCTTACCTCCCACCGCCACTTAGTTTCCCCAATTGCGCCATCGAATTAGTTTAATGCGATTCATTGCGGTACTTCCTTCCTTACCAACGCTGCAATAATCGACCCTCATAGATATCTGCAAAAGAGATCATTGTATATGAGTACCATTTGTTGGCTCATGCATGGAACACATAGACGGCGACAAGCAACAAGCAGTATCTGCCAAAAATGAAAGTACACACGTTCTTATGGCTGCATTTATTTAGACGTCAGCACGACTCCACGGCAGCAGACTTACAGTTGTCGCTGTCGCTAATTTAACCCCACTTCTACTGTTACCGACGGCAATGGGCAGCTGTAGCGTTGTCAAAGTTTGAACAAGTCTAACCAGAGGGAGCATAAAGCAGCTCTGAAGTATCATTTGTAATAACAATTGATAACTTAAAGCAAACGAATCAACCTATATTTAATTACATGTATGTATATTTAAAATTTATTCAAGTGAACAGTACGGCAATAACGAAGTTGGGTACATAAGCTGCTTGATATGTCGCTGGCGTCTTCAAAATGTTCAAGAAGCTGCCTTCAAGACGACATTTGCAGACAAAAAATGTCGCTATCGTGCAGTCGTCCTTGTGTTCAAAGCATCATCAAACAGAGTTTCCGTTGCTGATTATGTATTGCGGCGGAGGGTTGTTAAAATGTATTGTATTGGCTCTACGCAGAAAAGATTGAATGTTCATCAGTTTGTGAGAAGCGGTTATTTTCCGCTCGTATACGGTAGACAGGAGTAGAATTGACAACGTTGCAAAGCATTGACTGCTAGTTCGAACGCCGTTAGAGATTACTCTTCCATAAGTCTCATTGCCACATATGGTGGTTCCTTCAACTTACCAAGAATTTTTTAAATTCAGTATTTCTCTTCATACAATCCCACCCGGCCTTACTGTATAAAAAATGGCAACTGGCATTGATTTCACAGAGTGCGAACAGTTTCGATTTATTTTCTATGAATTCACCCTCAATCGAATGTCACTAACTGACCTTAGGGGATTTGGCAGAAAATCAGCACAACGTTAAGGTGCCAATTAAGGGCTTTTTAGTATCAATTACAAAACAACATTTTGACACACCTCAGGGCACATAAACGGTATATTCATGGAGCTGATGAGGCAGCGAAGCTGGTAGAGAAATGCGGAAGGAAAATGTGACAGATTCCATTCCCAGTACACACAAGCGCGATAATGTAATATACCGTTGTGATATGTACGAGTGAGTATAGTGTGGTCAGTAAGCGAGCAAGGGATCAGAAAATCGTTATTGTTTTAGCTGTTAGCATTTAGCGGTGATTCATTAACAACGAAAAGTGTTGGTGAGATAATGTACAAGGTGTGTTCAAAAGGTATCGCGAATTTTGAATTTTCGCGGGTTACGTATATACGAATCTCGAATTTTTTGTGGCGTTATGTTGGCACTCATGTCTCTCACTTATGCCGACAAGCTCGGCCATTTTGAATGTTCATTTAATTGTTGACAGCTGCTTTGCTTGCATGTGTTTTGGATCGTCTTCGATTTTTACCTATCAAAAAAATTGCACCACGATAACGCCCCTGCTCACACATCGTTGCTTGTGCGCGACTTTTTGGCCAAAAACAACACACTAATGATGCCGCAGCCACCGTATTCCCCAGATCTGGCCCCCTGTGACTTTTTCTTGTTCCCTAAACTGAAGAGGCCCATGAAGAAATGACGTTACGCTTCTCTTGACGAGATAAAGACGGCATCGAAGGAGGACCTGAAGAAGATAAAAAAAACTATTTTTTGAAGTGCTTCGAAGATTGGAAAAACCGTTGGCACAATATCTCATGGGGATTACTTTCAAGGGGACAAAATAGATATTCATGACTAAATAAATAATTTTTGAAAAAACACAAAATTTGCGATACTTCGTATCTAAGGATATATGTAAAAACAAATGGATGGCGAATGTTCACAAAAGTATGTATGTGTATACAGTAAGTTTGGTGCTGCTATTTATAGAAAAATCGAAAGTAATTGGAAATTTTGAAAACTAATACTTTGCAGTGCAGAAATCCACAACTACTAACTTAGAAATCAATTATTTTCAGTTTCAAAATCAACCAAACACATAATATGTACATATGTATATTATAGTGTATCACCATAGCCTGTGAGTCAACAACTTCAACTTACTTGGAGCTAATTTGCCCATTAAGGCTAATATTACATAATGACAGTTTAGACAGTACACCGAGATGCTTATGTATCTATGTACATACCCTTGTGTATTTACGTAATAAGAAACACATGTGATACTTCACTTCCAAAAGTTATCATTAGCATTACAAATAGATTTCCACAGGCTGTCAAAATCACACACACACACATACGACCGCTAAGTCACATTTCTTGCCACACTCACATACGTCTGCAACTCAAACCGCGTTCACACCACACCGTAGCCAAAATGCCACCCAATTTGGTGTCCAATTACAAATTAAAATTCCCCATCACCACACAAGGACAACGGGGGAGGAGTACAATGGAAGCATGCAAGAATCAGAAGAGCGAACAGAATAAATTGTCGCTGGGCGTAGTGTTTGGTTGCAAGTATACTGTTACGCATATTATACCAATAGGTCGGGGACGCGAGTGTGTGTCTCTAAGTGCGTCTAAAAGTGGCTTCATCGATGAATCTGCGAAGGATATCAACCATTCACTTTCACTGCTACTCTAACGCAACCAGGGTGTGTGTGTGTGTGTCAATAATGGTGAGTTAGGCTACACGAAGGCATGCACCTTTTTATGGGTCACTGCTTCGCCCCTTAAGGGAGTCGGTGTTGATTGTTGACAGTTCAGGCGCAAGGTTTCCAGATAAATTTAATTTAATGCGCCCTTTGCCGATAGAGAGTGAAAGGATTTGGCAGCATCTTGCTACTGACACAGTGATGATGGATTTTTGTTTTAATTCGAGTACAAGGCGGACGACAACTAACGCCTCAGAACAAATGTGAACCATTTTCAGCGTTTTACAATTCCTGCAATTTGTAAAAATATCGACGATCTTATGATTTATTTGCCACATTAACAGGAATTTAAAATTAAGTATGTACACAGAGTTGTGCATTTGTATGTACATATGTATGTACACATAAATATACACAATACTCGCTCATGAGATCTGCTGTTTAAGGCATTTGTCTTTGAGAAGTGTCAGCATTAGTACCGTTAGGCTCTGCTTTTGTGGTGATGTTGCCGCTACCGGTGGTAGACGCGGCATTTAGTGATTAATTGCTGGTAATTATTGTGATTAATTGCCTTATTAGTGCCAAGTAGTTCCGCTGATGAGAATGCTTTATTGCCATCAAAATGTGTTTGGAATTATCGCTGGCTTTGGTTGGGATAATAAATAATGTTATGTTGTTATGAGGCGCGTGATAGGTGTATGATTTGAATCTAATTTTGAAATATGTGAAGACATTATTGATTTTTTTTTTTAAATTGGAACGAACGTGTATATACATACATACAAAGTTCTTGTATGAGCTACAGATCGAAAAACAGGTAATTTATACATCAGTGAAAGTAGCCCCCAGTGACCCGGCCATATACGCCATTTTCAGGAAATGTATTTTTAAGAATTTCTTTTTTTCTTTTAACACAATTCAAAATTCCATTTGACTATTTCACTTTCCCGTTTACAAATTAAAAAGTAATTAATATAACGAGATAAAACTCTACACAATTAGTAATTTTTTCAATACCAAACATAGCTCTTCTAATTATATGTGCATATAAAGCGGTTTGGATATGACTTCTAACCATTCACCAATATATTTAACACTAGACGAAAGTGTTGTTATTAAGGTACCACCACTTAACGTTAACAAAAGCAAATAAAAATACTGACTGGGAATAGTTTAATGAAATGCTATCCAAAGTTGATAATCACGCAAAAATAAATTGTAATTCCCAGCTAGATAACGAAATCATGAATTTGACAAACACAATTCAAAATGCAGCCTGGAGTAGTACAGCAATTAAAAGAAACGTTACATCAGTTTATATGTATACCAAAGAAATTAAAGAAATGGTTGCAGAAAAACGTCATCCCATCAGAAAAGCAGACCAGACGTAGGCCAAGAGCAATATAGAGAAAGCAAATGTTTTTTCGGAATACCTTGAAGATGTCTTTAAACCATACGACACATCCAATGCAGCAGAAATGGAACCTCATTCTTACGAGAATTACACCGAAATTCCCCGAATTGCAAACGATGAAGTATGTATGTTCAGAAATAAAAAAACTGAAGTCTAAAAATCCCCTGAACTTAACCTGATTATTAGCGAAATACTAAAACAGCTTTCTTCAAAACGTTGTAAGTAAAATTACTGCTGTAATGAACGCTACTATTAATCTAAGTACAATACGTATCTATTTATTGGAAAACTGCAGAGGTGATTATGTTCAATAAACCTGGTAAGCCATCGCATGACATTACTTCGTGTTTTGGAAAAACTGCTTGCTGTGCGTCTTAACAACATACTTGAGGAGAGGAAACTGATACCGGTGCATCAGTTTGGCTTTCGCGTAAATCACTCCACTATTGACCAAGTACATAGAATAACTCGGCCGTTTTTCTCGAAGTTTCTAGCCTTTAATAAAGTTTGCCATGAAGGGCCCCTAAACAAAATTAATAAGCTTTCACCAAAAAAAATATCACAATATTTTAAAATCATACCTTTCGGACCATTTTTTTCGAATTATACATGAAGATAAGTACTCTGATTTAAAGGAAAGAAAAGCTGGTATTACTCAGGGTAGTGTAATCTGTATCAATTGCAATGGACAGCTAAATGGCGAATAAAATTAAATGATCAGCATATATTGATTTCACATACAATAATACTAGATATATACCTCACAACTTAAACGGTGTGCAAATACCATATTGCAAAATGCGAAATACCTAGGCATGACCCAAGACACAAAGCTTAGATGGAGTGCATATGTCCAAAAGAAAAAAGAAGATTTAGAAATAAAAACTGCTCTATCCCCATATAACAAGATTATTGTCCACAAGCAGGTGTTCAGACCCGATTGGGCTTATGGGATACAACTTTGGGGCTGCTCAAATCCTATCATTGTTGTACAAATCCAGCGATGGTGCAACAAACCGTTTCACCTTATACAGTAGCCAGACTCTCTGCAATTAGTACGCAGAGCATCATTAATTATTTTGTATTATACAATAAATAAAACAAATTATTTCTTAGTTTATTTTATGTTAGCTAGTTACAAAGCCAATAGAATAAAAAAAAAACAATCGAATAGTGCCTTTTAAGTATGCCACCTTTTGACTAAAAATTCCCCAAATCGAACCAAAACTGTTCAAACCCCTGGGTACCGAATATTTAGACACAAGTACTATACTTTTAGTTGACTTTTTACCGAAAATATCGGTCAGTGTTTATTTTAAAGTAAGAGATAGTTCTTTATGTCTGTGTTTCAAAAATGACTTCCATTCGTTCATAACTTCCCTTAGCCCCATTTACCTAATACTTATAAAGATTTTCTAACTTCCGGGTGACTTTATACCGTATACATTGGTCAATATGTGAGTTATGTCAATGAAAATGAGAGGGAGTGTTCTACTCATAACAATGTATTTTTGTGGATACGAAAGTCGCCGGGATAAGAGAACAAAAAAATTTAATCATCTAATTCGCTTCATTATTTTTAAAATATTCTCTTAATGGAGATATTTGCACCAATTTTCTAAACACTTTTGCAACTCTGATTGAGGTATCTCCAAAACATGCATTCTTAATGCAGCAACCGTCTCGTCGGGTGTCGAAACGTTATCTAATTATCAAATTGCTGGTTTGAGTGCTCGATATTTGAGAGCTCGCATTAACGTGGCGAAGAGTGATCCGTTTGCGGCTATTGGCTTTCCGAATTGTTTGAAAGACAACTGGCAAACAAATGCCGGTCTCAGTAATGCCTATAAGTGTCTCTATCTCATGATACAGAATCAATAATTTCCGGAACAACAATTAATTTTTGACGACCTACGAAATCCATCTTGAGTGAGTGATCTACCACCACGATTGAATTTACGATGCCATTGATTAAGACTTTAATTAAGTTCATTAATGCATCATTCATTCATTAATGTTCAAATATGCACGTTGGTCAAAATAAGTCATATTTTAATGAAACTAAATGGACAAGTTTTCTTAAAAATTCTGTGGTTTAGCAAATGGAATTGGTCTATACATTGGTTTAAACCTCATATTCCTAATAACGGGTGATTTTTTTGAGGTTAGGATTTTCATGCATTAGTATTTGACAGATCACGTGGGATTTCAGACATGGTGTCAAAGAGAAAGATGCTCAGTATGCTTTGACATTTCATCATGAATAGACTTACTAACGAGCAACGCTTGCAAATCATTGAATTTTATTACCAAAATCAGTGTTCGGTTCGAAATGTGTTTCGCGACAAATTTTGTTCAGCGATGAGGCTCATTTCTGGTTGAATGGCTACGTAAATAAGCAAAATTGCCGCATTTGGGGTGAAGAGCAACCAGAAGCCGTTCAAGAACTGCCCATGCATCCCGAAAAATGCACTGTTTGGTGTGGTTTGTACGCTGGTGGAATCATTGGACCGTATTTTTTCAAAGATGCTGTTGGACGCAACGTTACGGTGAATGGCGATCGCTATCGTTCGATGCTAACAAACTTTTTGTTGCCAAAAATGGAAGAACTGAACTTGGTTGACATGTGGTTTCAACAAGATGGCGCTACATGCCACACAGCTCGCGATTCTATGGCCATTTTGAGGGAAAACTTCGGACAACAATTCATCTCAAGAAATGGACCCGTAAGTTGGCCACCAAGATCATGCGATTTAACGCCTTTAGACTATTTTTTGTGGGGCTACGTCAAGTCTAAAGTCTACAGAAATAAGCCAGCAACTATTCCAGCTTTGGAAGACAACATTTCCGAAGAAATTCGGGCTATTCCGGCCGAAATGCTCGAAAAAGTTGCCCAAAATTGGACTTTCCGAATGGACCACCTAAGACGCAGCCGCGGTCAACATTTAAATGAAATTATCTTCAAAAAGTAAATGTCATGAACCAATCTAACGTTTCAAATAAAGAACCGATGAGATTTTGCAAATTTTATGCGTTTTTTTTTTAAAAAAAGTTATCAAGCTCTTAAAAAATCACCCTTTATAATTAATTACGATCCTATGGTTGACTTTAGCCTCTTTGTTAGAGTTAATATCACATATAACACATTTCTCAGTTGAAGATGTCTTTAATATAATTTAAGCTGACACATACTAAAATATAAAACTAAGTCTAAGTTTTTAGCGTTCAATTTAATCAAGAATTTACATTTGATTGTAACTAATTTATTCACGATTGCAAAGCCGTGGTGGGTGGGACCGAAGGTTCGATAATTCACAGCTTCGTTGGCATTGCAAACAGCATCAATAGATGCTGGCACCAAATCCACTGACAACAACTGTGGTATCTTTAAGTTTAATCCCTTGACGACCATATTATTTGCTGCCAAAATCGGTCTCTGCCAGAGAGATTTATGCTTACGTCAGGAAATACTATGTATTATCGATGAAAGTATTTTGTAATTAGATAATTGTGCACAAACCTGGAGGTAATTTTATGCATCCAGTATTTTGATGTACTGCTACTTTTCCATTGTCAACACCGAACAATTGTTTTCTGATAGTTTAGGCAAATAAATCATGAAGCATATGAACACCCATTTCACTGTCAGTAGTTTTTCAACATTACGCCAAAATGGCGAAGATTTTACTTAGAATAACTGGAAATGTCTTCCTGAGATCACCTAAAGGAGTAACAGAGTGCTGCCAAAATTTTATGGTTGTTTTTTTATATCTTTCAAAATCCTATCCAATGTCTCAATCGAATGTTTGTGTGCATTCAACCCAAATAATAAGTTTACGCTGTTTCAGCACTGTGGCCATAGAGATAAATAGCGAAATAGGAATGTTTGCCTCTTCCAACTGCTGCATCAACAAAAAAAGAGTCCAAAGATCCTCAATAGCAATCAATGCCCCAATACTTATCATTTATTTTCCCCTATCAGCCTCGGGGGTTTTCATGTCGAGACTATTTACTTCTTTGTAAAGTGTACCACATCCGTCTTATCTGTATTTACCTCTAGGTTGGCCGAAATCGCCCATCGTTTTATGAACCTTAGAGCATTATCCTTAACGTTACTTATTACATATAGGAGCTTCCCCGTCACTAGTATAGCTATGTCGTCTGTATAGGATATCACTTTTATATTTTAAAATTCAGAAGCTCATTAGGCACAAGTGGCCATAGGAGTGATGACGGTACATCCCTTGAGGAGTTCCTGTCCCCCATGGAACATTTCTTATACTCTAGAGGTATCTCTATATTTAAGGTTCCTGGGTGAAGTGGAGCTTAAGTGCCAAGTCTTTATATTCCCTCCAGCAGGACCCTTCATGGGCCGTCTTGGTCAGTTTGAAGAGTTCCTTAACACTACGCCTAATTGATCCGAGATCTTTATTCCTTTAAGATTGTCTCAATTCTCGCTTTGTATATACTAATTATGCAGTCTAATGTGCTACATATGAATTGTGACATTAGAATTTTTGATATATTGCTGTTGCCAATCACACATTCAAAATTAATAAACTAAATCATAATGAGCTCATCAATCACTTCAAACTATAGACATTCATTGACTTTACCTTTTGGTACCCTTAAATAGTTTTAAATAATAAATTGGGGAAAAAACCTTTACGTTTTATTCAAATTATATTTTAATGTCACTTTTAAATTATTAATTATGTTTTTTATTACTTTATCGAATAACTAAAGATATAAATGCAGAAAGCGGTACGGAGGAATAAAGTTTAGTAGTTTATAATCAATAAAACAAATTTGATTTTTATCCAGTACAAAGTTAATGGCAAAGCCATACTCTCTTCAAAGACAAAACTGCCGTAGCGTACATAAAACAAGCATTATTCACATACACACACATTTAAATACATGTGTGCCTGAATCTGTTGTAATATATATACATATGTATGTACATATCCTCATACCACTTAACCCAATTTCTGCAATAAAATTAACTCCAAGCTATATTCTCGCTATCTAGTAGTTATATTGCACTGCAACTCTCCCCGGCCAAGGCGACTGTAAAACCATACCATTGCAAATCCAGTGCCAAGTGTTTCGGAAATTAATGGTTTAAGTCGAAAGTGTTTAGCAAAAGTGCTTAAAATATAAAAGTATAGACCCAGAGTGTGCAGGAAAGGGGAGGGGCATCAACGAAGCGAGCTTAATACCATGAACTGCTCAAGCACGCCCAGCACCCAACCAAGAAGAAATTTTACTTGATCTTCACTGCTGCTGACCACCCATCTTTTATACCTACTCTAAAATATGTACATAAGAGTGCAAATGTGTGCCATTGCATCGACGACCCTTCGAGAAAGTGACCGTAAATTATGCAGCTTTTATGTTGGCAATTTGTACGATTATCCAACTGCGATGCTGTGATGTCTGGCAGACGCAGGGACACCCAACACCATGGATGGCACCGTTTTGTAAATGATGGCGTACAAGTGGACCGCATATGTATTTTAGCAGCAATGTGTGTGTAGTAAAATTGTCTTTTCGTATATGTGCATGTGTGAGTGTAGGTATGGACTTGTGTGAATTCACTATAACGGCCTGTTGTCGTGTAAGCAGCCGAAATACGTATTAGCCGCTTTCGTTTACTGGTTGGCTGGCTACTCAAGCAGCAGTGACTACTACCACGCTTCTGTGCAATTTGTAAAAAGGGATATGCTGTGCTTAAGAAGGCGTGTAATTGAAACATTCAAAAGACAATTTCCAAGTCTTAGCACAGACACACTTAATGGCTGGCGTAAATGATGGCAACAGGAGGCTTAAAAAGGACGAACTTCCGAAGCTAGCATAGGCATCCACAAACTAAAAACAGAAGAGATGTGCATTTTCGAAACAGTTCCTCTCACATCAGAGGAAGTGGAAAGAATTGTCGTAAGCATTTGTACTGTTGTTGGTGTACAAATGTATTGAGAAGCAACAGAAACCAATCAACCAAAAGGACTATAAAACACGGATCACCACTTGCAACTGCACTGGATATCGGAAATTGACCATAAACTGTAGTAGACTTTTTGATTCACAACGGGGACTTGTTATATAAATACTTCAGTGTTTTATATGAAAATTATTATACTATCAATAAAAGAATGCCGTTTAAGTATATTTCGTCACCTAAAATGCAAAATAACGTAACTTAATTTTTCATAAGTTTTCAGGAGAAGAAAAAGACGGTATAAAACAAAAAGTCTTCTTATTGAAAAAAAATGTAAATTTTGTAAAGGTGAAGCCCACATTATTTTTACGAAAACTTGTCCACTTAATTTTATTAAAGTATCAAAAATGTTGCCTGACATAAACAGTTTAAAATAAAGTGGGACTCGGAAATCACTCTATCGGTTATAATGGAGGTAAGAGAAGGTCTGGACTGATTGAGTTAACTTTTAATATTACTCAGTTATACTCGAGAACATGTGTGATGCCATTTTATGAATGTAACCCATTAAAATTTCTAAGATATGTTACATATTTACCTATATGTACCGTATAAAGCCAACCGAAATAATATACATAACGGGTGATTTTTTTGAGGTTAGGATTTTCATGCATTAGTATTTGACAGATCACGTGGGATTTCAGACATGGTGTCAAAGAGAAAGATGCTCAGTATGCTTTGACATTTCATCATGAATAGACTTACTAACGAGCAACGCTTGCAAATCATTGAATTTTATTACCAAAATCAGTGTTCGGTTCGAAATGTGTTTCGCGCGCGTGTTTTGTTCAGCGATGAGGCTCATTTCTGGTTGAATGGCTACGTAAATAAGCAAAATTGCCGCATTTGGGGTGAAGAGCAACCAGAAGCCGTTCAAGAACTGCCCATGCATCCCGAAAAATGCACTGTTTGGTGTGGTTTGTACGCTGGTGGAATCATTGGACCGTATTTTTTCAAAGATGCTGTTGGACGCAACGTTACGGTGAATGGCGATCGCTATCGTTCGATGCTAACAAACTTTTTGTTGCCAAAAATGGAAGAACTGAACTTGGTTGACATGTGGTTTCAACAAGATGGCGCTACATGCCACACAGCTCGCGATTCTATGGCCATTTTGAGGGAAAACTTCGGACAACAATTCATCTCAAGAAATGGACCCGTAAGTTGGCCACCAAGATCATGCGATTTAACGCCTTTAGACTATTTTTTGTGGGGCTACGTCAAGTCTAAAGTCTACAGAAATAAGCCAGCAACTATTCCAGCTTTGGAAGACAACATTTCCGAAGAAATTCGGGCTATTCCGGCCGAAATGCTCGAAAAAGTTGCCCAAAATTGGACTTTCCGAATGGACCACCTAAGACGCAGCCGCGGTCAACATTTAAATGAAATTATCTTCAAAAAGTAAATGTCATGAACCAATCTAACGTTTCAAATAAAGAACCGATGAGATTTTGCAAATTTTATGCGTTTTTTTTTAAAAAAAAGTTATCAAGCTCTTAAAAAATCACCCTTTATATTATATATATGAGGGCTAAAGAAAGGTTTGATCCTATTTTAACAAGTTTTAATATTTCGACATGTCATTGCCATAAAACGATGACCTAAAACTTTCATTAAGATACCACACAGGTTGATTAAAATATGAAGGCTAAAGTCAACAGGATGTTTGAAAATCGTTATAAAAGTTATATGGGGGTTTACCGAAATAATGTTAATTACATCCGAACTGAGACTTTTAACAAACTTGAGAGTTTTCTTAATAAAATTACCTGAACAATTTTAAAAAGCTATACATTTTATTACGCTCGTTGTTGAGGCAAAATAGGTTTAGAAACGGTGGTAAATTGAAAACTAAATTGAACTAAATTGAAAAGAACAAAAAACTTTCCAAGATTACTTCAATTAGCCAATTTTTCTTTCGGTAACAGAATTTTTGGATGTCGTTTGTTCCTCGGCACTGACATTGTGAATATATTTATATGTGCTAGTTAGGCCCATTTGACATAGAGCAAAATGGAGGAAAAAAGTTAAAGGAGCCCAAGACATATTGTAAATGTTAATGGAATACCAAATGTGACTTTAATCCATTCGTTTCGTCGAATAATGAATATTGAATTCTTAAACGAAATTTGTATACCCTCGCAACATGCTGCTATATGTACAATAGTTTTGTTAATCTAAAGGTTGATTATTGCACCTAAAACTATGCGAGAGAGATATAGAATTATATATGTATGTATATATCAAAATTATTACGATGGCGAGACGTGTTCGTCCGTCTGTGCCCAAAAAATAAGGTGACATTGTATTTATTTTGAAAATTCTTTATTTATTCTTCCAAATCAATTTCATCCCCTTAAAAGTAATCCCCTCCCGCTGCAATGCACTTATGCCAACGGATTTTCCAATCTTCAAAACACTGGTTGTTGTCACTTTCCGGGATGGCCTTCAGTTCCGTCTTCGCTGCGCCTTGATCGTATAAAAACGGTGTCCCCGGAGCAGTCTTTTGAGCTTGATGAACAGCCAGAAGTCTCACGGCGCCAGATCAGGTGAATACGGTAGTTGCGGAACGATATGGGTTGAGTTTTTGGCGAAATGATCACGAATTACGAGGGCAGTATGGGATGGTGCAATATCGTGGTGTAAAAACCAAGAATTGTCTTTCCACAATTCCGGCCTTTTTAGGCGGGTAGCGTTACGCAAACGACTCATAACGTTTAAATAATATTCCTTGTTGACTGTTTGACCGGTTGGAAGGAATTCATAATGCACAACACCACGATAATCGAAGAAAACAGTCAACATGACTTTGATTTTTGAGCGACTTTGGCGCGATTTTTTTGGTCTCGGCTCTCTTTTGGCACGATATTCGCTCGATTGATCGGTTTCAGGGTCGTAAGCATAGATCCAAGTCTCATCGCCAGTTATAGTACATTTCATGACGCACTTTAACGCGACGCCTTTTTTCCAAAAAATTCAAGTCGAGATTTGACGGGCTTGAGGCCCAAAACATCCTTCGAAATGGTATTGGCTGAGCCTTTCGATATGCCAACTTCATCAGTAAGGACTCAAATTGTTAATCGACGGTTTTCCAACACCAAATCTTTGATTTGTTGAACGTGAGCTTCATCGGTTGAGGTTGATGGACGCTCTTCGTCTTCGACACGTTCACGGCCGGCTTGGAAACATTTTTTTTAGACATAGCCTCATCACCAAAGGCTTTCTGCACCATCCTCAACGTATCTGCAGCAGAAAATTGATTCCGTAAACAAAATTTAATGCAAATTCTTTGTTCAACAAATTTCGACATCGCAAAAAACGAAAAACTCACTTTTAGCAGCTCACAAAACGACACGTATCTCAAACACTAATGAATATTTTGAGATGAAATTTGACATGAAATTTGACATAAATGTGACTGACAGTACTACCAACCTAAAAAAAAATAATTATCCAAATCCTTCGACGCGCGCCTTTCCCTTGTTTCCAATTGCTAAACGTCAAAACCTCCTGATCTTTGACCATCAATCTAGTTCAGTATACACTTGGACAATTGCTTGGCAATTGCTGTCTCACTTCAATTAAAGATTAGTTGGGCATATCTTTATCTCTGATTTCAACCAAATTAGACATTTGACGGACCTTAATTATTACAAAATTAATATTTTATCTTTAATTTGTATAAAAATATTAAAATCTTAAGAAATCTTGAATTTAAAGCGACTGTCTAAGTCTGCGACTGCACTAAAGCCTCTAAATACTAATTTAACCATTCCATTTATAAGAGCAAAACCATAGATAGTACTGAAGAGTACCGTCGGACGACCATGGATTAAAGTCGTGTTATATGGGAAGTAGACCTGGTTTTTGTCCGATTTCGCCCATTTTGTACACAGTTTATCATAAAAATAGCTAGTGCTTAGTTATGGAACGATATAAGTTTTCATGCCAGTGGTCCGATTACGCCACGGAATATGCATATACTCACATTATCTTCTGCTTGCGCAGACAGAAGTTTCGAATATACATACATACAGTTGGAGCTGATAAAAGCGTTATAATAAGACGAAGTCAATTAACTAATTCGGTTCAGTTGAATCCGAACATTGAATTTGCATTTTGAATTCTATCGCGGCTGCGACTGTTTACTTACATACAGGGTTTGTCTGGAAAGTAATATGACTGAGTCGGTTTAAAAATATTTATGGAACCAATCGTTACAATACGTTTATAGGGTGTCTGCGGAAGGTTTGGTTTTAATGCCGGCCTTGGTTAGGTAGCTGTTCAGAAGAAAGGCGGTGTGAGCCGGGGTGTTGTGTGGTACAACTTCCAATCAACTGCGATGTCCCGATAGACCATTCGTTTGAGTCTCTTGAGGACTTCCACGTAAAACTTGGCGATGATGGTTTGTTTAGGAAGAACAAATTCATGGTAGACGATGTCTTTGATGTCAAAAAAGACAATGAGTTTCGTTTTATCTTTGGATTTGCTCTTTCATCAGCGACCTTTTAGCGGTCCTCCAAAAAGGCCTGGTGTCACCGAAACACACCACTTCTTGCTAAAGCAACATCTGGGTAAGCCAGGTTGATCGTATCAAACGTCGCAGATTTACCAAGCTTCACACAGAATATAATCACGTACCTCTGCACTAACGAACGCTGAATTTTCGAAGTACAGTCGCGGCGGAAGAAAATCAGTCCTATTACTTTTTGGACAAACCCTGTACATACATATATGCAATCGTGCCTACTCGAAATATATGGATGTAGAATGTAGTACGTTGTATGCTTACCCTGCAGGAAATCTGGTTAGTTCAAAGCTAAAACAGAACTGTCTCATTAGCAAGTAGTACTGGCCTACCCATTCTGTATATTTTTAACTAACACTGTTTTCGAAAGCATATATTATTGATTTGATCTTCATCAGCGTGCATCATTTCCATTTGCATTAAATTAAAAATCAACATGTTTTATGAGTTAGACACTAAACATTTTCTCGCTGGTCTCGTATTTTGTTTTTCTAAACACTTTCAAACGAGAAATAAATTTTAGAAACAGTTATATGGAAAATGTAAAAATACCGAGTATAAGTATATATGTCACTAGCTCGAAAATACTCAGATAATTACATAAGAGCAAGAGCTAATAATAATCTCAATTCACAATCCGCTAAATAAAATAAAAGTTGTTTAATTAAATTCAGTAGAAAAATGCAATAATTATGTTATGCACCTTTTAAATGGAAAATACAATAAGTATACATATGTACATACATGTCTACATATGTACATACTACTTACCTTATAATGTAAGTATCAAGAGGGGGTTTTCTTACATCGCTTCCCACAAAACATGATGTATGCGTGAATAGGTGTGTACAGTTCCCGCAATCGCAGTCGCAGTCACTCGTAATGTCACATACTGGGAAATAAATACGACAAATCGCGCTCTACTTTGTTCAGTTGAAAGTCGTGGTTACACATTAAGTGATCGAAATGAAAATACAGATCTGCCATATAATTGGCATTGCCTTCGTTGCAGCATCCTTAAATTGCGCTTTTGCAATTCAAGTGAACACTTCATTGGGCAAAATACTGGGTACAACGCTTAAATCCCGTTTGGGAGCAGACTTCTATGCCTTCCGAGGTATACGCTATGCGCAATCGCCTGTAGGAGAATTACGCTTTCAGAACCCTAAACCATACCCGGCTTGGAAGCCAACAGTTCTCGATGCGACTGAGGATGGTCCCATGTGTCCACAAGTAACGAAAAATATAACCGATTTGTCAGAGGATTGTCTACGCTTGAATATTTATACTAAAGATTTATACGCCAAGAAACCGGTTGTGGTATATTTGCACCCAGGAGGATTTTATAGTGGATCAGGACAGAGTAAAAACTTTGCTGGTCCAGAGAATTTCATGGATCGCGATATTGTCTTGGTAACTCTAAACTATCGCTTAGGGACATTAGGATTCTTGGCTTTGGGCAGTGCTGAAGCCCCCGGCAATGCTGGTTTGAAAGATCAAGTTGAAGCACTACGTTGGATTCAGAGTCATATTAGTAACTTCGGCGGGGATCCAAATTCAGTAACACTTTTCGGCTACAGCGCCGGTAGTTTTAGTATTGGTTTACACTTGATGTCCCCCATGTCAAAAGGATTATTCCACCGCGGCATTATGATGAGTGCATCGCCATTGGGACAATTCGACTACGAAACACGACAGAAAAGATTGAGTGATAGACAAGCGGAATTGTTGAATTGCCCGAAAGAGCCTTCATCCGAACTGGTAAAATGTCTAAAGAAGGTAAACTTAAATAAATAGTCTGTAAGAGTTGAGCTAATACTGTAAATAACCTTTAATAGTTTTCACACAATTTGTACATTTGTATCTTGCTTAATGCGTTTAAAATACTTAAATTATTAATGCATTGTTTTTTGTTTACCTAATTAGAAATCAATGATGGACTTTGTGAATACCTCGGCTCAAATGTTTGATTTCAATTGGAACCCTATCTTGAACTGGTTGCCAGTGATTGAGGAAGATTTCGGACAAGAACGCTTCTTACTGGAGAACCCTTATAAAACTATACAAAGTTCTAATTTCCAGAGAGTACCAATTATAATTGGTATAACGGAAAATGAGTTTGTCGGCGGAGCCTATCGTAAGCAATATTGAAAAATATTTAAACAAAACATTCATCACTTACTATTGTGTAACACATAGATATACAAAAAAATGAAACCACGAGAAGATGGTTCAATGAGGAGTTTGAAAAGTATGCACCCATTGTACTAATGTATGAACGAGATACCTTACGTTCCAGGAGTATAAGTAAGACAATGCGGTCTAAATATTTGGCGAATGCCACCTTGGAGTTGCCGAACACTATAGACTCTTTCGGGAAACTCTACTCTGATGGCATTATTGGCTTCGAATATCACCGATTTTTGGATCTTATCTCTCGTCTGACGACCGTCTACACATACCTCTTCACCTATAAGGGTCGCTACAGTCATTCTCCTTTAAATAAAGAGGTTTATGGTAAGTTGCTTCGTCCCAATCTTTGATATAATATCCGTAGATCTCTATTTAATAAATATACATATATTAAAGGCGCCGTACACCATGATGAATTATTATACCTCTTCCATGTACCCGTTATGACACCGCTCTTCAAGAAAACAGATCCCGAAAATGTAGTTATTGAAAATTTAACTCGCATGTGGGCAGAATTTGCCAAAAACGGGTAAGATATTTTAAAAATTCACAAAAATCGGATCAGTCTCAAAACTTAAATATCACATAAGGGAAAGAATCCGATAGTTTAAATAATGAAGACGACAGTGACTGCATCTAATTCCTCTAAATTCTTAATAAAATAATCTGAAATTAATAAATAATAATAAAAATCTTGTAAATATATTGTATTTATTTTTAGAGATCCGAATAAAGCAACTGATGAGTATCTGAAGGATATCAAATGGCCCCCTTATACTGAGGATAAAAAGTCTTACTTAGTAATTGGGAAAGACTTGAATATTGGGGAGGGTGGAATTTTCACACAGCGATTTCAAATTTGGGACGAGCTATTTCCGGTGCCTAAATTCGCCTAAAGTACGCTATGGCTGATTATAATCATAATAATAATGTACATTGAGAGTGAAAATAAATAAAATTAAAATTTCTATGAGCAAATTTGGAGTGTATAATTCACATTACGACTCTTAAAATTATTCGAAATTATTCGAACATCGATTAATCGAATATCTGGTTGTTGTATAGTTGCTCTTCTGCGAGTATTTGAATAAATGAGAATTGTTTGAAATCCGTTGTGCGCATGTGTGTATATGTACAACAAAGTTTCTATAAACTTCTATATGTACGCAGAAGAAATGTGTAGACGTTGACCGCTTATTATTAGAACAAAAAACAAAGAACGATAAAAAGGTTCTCAAAATCAAAATAATCAAATACTAAAATGGTTATCTATCGGAATTGTAATCAATATTTCTGTTCTGTTCCAATTGTTTTGAGGAATGACTGGACTGTTCAGAATACGGTTTTATTACTGTATGTTATTAAAAGAATAATATCTAATTAGTATCTATTAGAAAATGTGAAATTTTGCAAAAGTCAAACAAAGTTAGAACGAACGGCCGCAAAAATAATATAATGTATTCTTCACTATCTCTTTTCCAATCTATTTCCTATATTTTTAAATATATTTTTTTAAGTTGTTTTAGAAAATTATCCAATTATGGAAAGCTCTCAATAAAAGACTGCCGAAAGTAATTTTAAAACTTTAAAATACACAAATTATTGTATTGACAAAATCTATTTATTAGGAAACTTTATGCTCTACAAGAAACCGCGATGAAAAAACAATATTCTAAACGGTTCAAAAGTGAAGGTATTTTTCTGTTCCACCGAAGCTATAATATATATACTTAACAAACAGCAATGGACTTATGCAAAATTTCAGATAGCCACCTTTTAAAAATATACTAAAAATCCTGTCTTGCAGTAATGCCTTTTCTCTGTAAATAGCCTCATTTTTAGCCATAAATTCGATAGGTTGGTTTTATTTGTATCATCCTAATATATAGATGCAAATTTGTATCCGAGGTGTCGGGTTCGCCACTCACAATACTAATCAATTGCAACGAACTCGATTTCTGGCAAATTCTGCAAATATTTGTGTGATTTAATCGAAATTAGCCTCGCAAAATGTCAGAGGGACAGGCAACCGAAAGATTGATCATCGGTTGATGGTAAAACAATTATTTGATGGCAACAGAAGTGGCTGCAAAATTGATAGGACATTAGCCTGTGGTGAGTGTCCTGCACATATGTATGAGTACACCAAATTCGAGCAAGTAACAGCCACGTGTGTTCTACCATTGCGTTATCACTAACGTGACACACTCGACCCTGATTCTTCACCCACACTGTGTATTCAACAAACTAAAAGTTCAAATTTATAAAAAAAATAAGAAATCGTCAGGATAATCGCTGTCCAACAACTTTTGCATGTAGCGAAAACATACATTCGCATGCAACGAATTATGGCCACCAGTATGGGCTAATGGATTTTTGATTTCAGCATTTTCGTCAATACAAGTCACAGTTAATGGCGGATTCTCGCACAGTCCTCCAGTTTGCGCATAAGGCGCAAATGACCGTTAAATATATGTGCATATATACATACATAAGTATATATGAAAAGTGTGTGCGAGTGGTTGCATTTTTTATCGCTTATGTAAACAAGCAATCAACAGTCGCAACATTTGACGTTGACACGTATTGCTCTCATTGGTTTTATTGTATGGTTTTTGCGATCGGTGTAGGAAAGTTATTGCCAAGCACTGCGGTCAAAAGAAGACGGCTGCTTGTTCCAATATTTGCATTTATGATAGATTTACGAGCTTGCAACATTTGGTCATTTACCCCATTTTTATTTCCAGGGCTACAATATCTATACAAATGGATTTTTAAGTGGCAATAAGAAAATGCATTCCTGAAGCTATACTTGATATGATATTTATCATCATTAGATAACAAACTTAAGAATTTGTTACTGCATATTTGGACGGTTAGACATTGTTACGCCCATAAACTCACATTTTCCGTAAAAACATAAAGTGATGGGACTCAGTGGTCAATTAAGACACGTAACAGATGTTTAGAGAGTCACTGTTGATAGGGATATATGTGATTTTAAAAAAGTAAAATATGTGGCGGTGGTCTAACCTCAAATAAATTTAATGTAAACTACAACTCATAGAGTACTAAAACTGAAACTATATATTATAAATACAATAACTATGATGAATGTGAGAAAATTCATATTAAACTCTTCAGAGAAAAATTCTACTTACATGGAGGGATTAATTTAAAAACTCAATAGCAGACTTGAACAGAACATCCTTCACATGTTGGCATTGTATCATCTTGACACAGTATAAAAATGAAAGAGATCTGGCTACAATCACATCCACTTCTCACAAGTCAGTTTTAATCATGTTAGCTTATCGCAAATATATTTACCGTTCTATAGCAATTGTGAGGATTTGAAACTTTCGATTGAAATTATATTATACCTTCTGATCAAATTTGAGCCGGACTAGTCCATTTGAACTGCACGCACAAACAGAATCAATTAAAATATATTTGTAATTTGGAAAGATAGTTTTTATTTTAGAAAGATAGTACAGAATCTCAACATCCCTTATGGAACGACTCAACACATTTTGGTTAAAGTTTTGGGTATTAAGTGCCAATGCTAGATTCGTTCCAAAATACTCGTACCTGAATCTTTTGCAAAAACTATTTCGAGGAGAGGTCGAAAAATAGATTCGAAAAACGAGGCTTGGGACCAACATAATTAAAATACTTTGAAACTTTCAGAAAACATAAATAAAAATTCCGGGCAACTTCACTTTTACGTTTTGAGTGGGCAACACTTTAAGAAAAGATCAAACGAACCCGAAAACATGTTGAGTAAAGAACATGCAAACTTGACAGCCCGAACATAGGACAGCATAAATACAACATTGTTAGAAGTTGTATGATATATATGTACTATACACCCCCCCATCTATGAACGAGTCGGCATTTTCGGCCGTTTTAATATCATAACTAAAAATTTGAAAGTTCATTTCGGCAATTCCAGTAAGAGTTGCCAAGTACCCGGAAATTTGTTGTCAAAACTTATTGAATATTTTTAAGATTTTCATCAAAATATATTATTGCACATTAATTTTTACGTCATATCCATTGCGAATTCACTAGCCGGCATTTATGAAAATTTTAACTTCAGTAAAACGCAATAAATAGCTCTATAATTGCGGAAGCAAGCTTAAAAGACACATTTTCGTAATTTCCACGAGGATTATTAAAACACTACAATGTTCGAATAACAGTGGTTGAATATATTTTTTTTTAAGTTCGAAGAATGAATTTACTATCGATCGTCATTCTTTCAAAAGTCGGTTATCTCCTAAAAATGAAAATGACTTTTCGAAACACCACAGAACACGCCGTGCTCCGAAGAAATATGACGATAATCCAGTAACTGCTTGTAATTTTGATTTCCAGACATTTTATAGAAAAGAATTCAAAATTGTCCTCGAAAATTTCATAAATTGTATTCAAGATAATTTGCAAGAAACTATGTCAACCTTGAAACCCATTCAAGAGATGTTCAGGATTCCAGCTAACAGAAGTAATATTACAATAGAATCTATACAATTTGTTGTGCAATTGGAACCTAAGTTCTTCAGTGAAGATCTAGATTGTATTTTTGCTGAAACACAAATTCTTTTTGATTCATGTAAAGAGTGTAAACCTTTCGATGACATTTCTATAGTAGCGTACAAATTGAGAAAGGTCATTCCTTCTGCGTACAAAATTGTTCATTACATAATGACTGCTCCTGTCACGTCAGCTTCATGTGAACGTTCTTTTAGTAAATTGAAATTTGTTTTCAACGATTTGCGTACAACAATGGGGATGAACGTTTGAATTCTTTGATGCTGCTTTCTTCTTCAAAGGATAAAGTAGACGAAATCGATCTGCGCGATGTTGTTGGAAAATGGTCAATGTTGAAACATCGCAGAGTGAAAATATAACTCAGAAATTTATATTTTTTGCAATTCAATTTCTTAAGAAAATCTTGTTTTTTCCCGCGTAACACGTCGCTGAACAATATATGTATTTCATATTAAGTGAAACATATTAAATGATGATTATACTAATATGTACAATACTTATTTGAGAATAAAATAATGAATTATGCTATTATGTTGTCAAACTTCTCCGTAATACCTTATCAGAAATGAAGATATCCTTATTTTATACATATATATTTATAAACATATACATTAAATCGGCAAATTCTTGAAATGAGTCGGCATTTCAAAGGGAATCACCCCCCCCCCATGATCTGGATCCTCGCGACGCCCCTGGTCATATTCATAACCTACGTCTTGTCACCACCACCAATAAGTACGGGATCTTTACATTTAAAGCAAATCAAGAAAAACTCGTTTCGGAAAAAATTCGAAAAGCAACCTTTGCTAATATTTAGAGCTTAGTACAAAATATAAAAACATTCGAAATTCCGGTTAATTTTATATCGTATCTATATGTGCGTTATTTTAATGAGATTCAGAAAGAGTCTCTTCCTAATAACATTGTGTACTTCTGCCTAAAAAGGATAAAATCAGATGAATACTTCCCCTAGCTCACATACGAGTGTACCTAATACAGTGAAATCGCGATAATTCGTACCCCGTTAATTAATTAAACATATAAGAAGGCGGGACTACACCCTCTTTTTCAAAATTTCTTATCCACAGGTGTCCTTTGCTACTGCGATTCCCTGTGCCAAATTACAGTTTAAGATCTTAATCTAGTACTTAACATTTTATATGTTTTCGGTTAATGGCGATTTGTGCGCCTGGCAGTGGTCCGATTACGCCCATCTACGAATTAAAATGTTTTCTTTGTACTAAGGAATCTGCATACCAATCTTCATCAAGATATCTTAATTTTTACTCAAGTTACAGCTTGCACGGACGAACGGACAGACATAAAGTCAATCGGAATTGAACTTTCTCGTCTTCCTGATCATTTGTATATATATAACCCTATATTTATCTCGATTAGTTTTAGGAAATACGTACTAACCGTTAGGTGAACAAAACTATAATACTTTGTTACAACTGGTGGCAAGAGTATAAAAATGTCGAAACCGATTTTGACGGTAATAAATACATATGCGCATGCGTAGTATGCACTGAGTCTTTACAACAGTTAGTTGAAAACTGATTTTCATTTGTTTATGCTTTATATCAAATAATTTGGTAAGTTTTGCATAAATAATAATAAATAAATTATTCATATTTTTTTAAGTATTATGAGTATAGTTTATTAATTCTTGTGTGAACTCATCCAATAAATGTGCAAAGAAATTTAAAAACCGTGCTGAAAGAAATGTTTATACTCTTGCAACCAGGTGCTACAGAGTATTATATGTAGTTTTGTACACCTAACGATTGTACGAAAATAATACAAAAGGTTATATATATATATATGCATATATACATATATATATAACCTTTTGTTTATTTCGATTAGTTTTAGGTGATTTGTACAACCGTTAGGTGTACAAAACTATAATATATATGTATGTATGTATATATATACTACATATCTATGTATCTTGTTATACAGGTTTTTTAGTACAAAGAAAAGTAAGAGTTCGTAGATGGGCGTAATCGGACCATTGCCACGCCCACAAATCGCCATTAACCGAAAACCTACAAAGTGCCATAACTAAGCACTAAATTATGTATAAAAGTTTAATTTTGCACAGGGAATTGCAGCAAAGGAGTCCTGCGGGCAAAAATTTTTTAAAAATTGGGCCTAGCCCCGCCCTCTACTAAGTTTAATGTATACTATACATCTCCTAAACCACTAAAGCTATAACCACCAACATTCGGCAGACTTTACTGTATATGATTAGTTTTTTAGTAAGTGACATGTTAATGCTATTGGGAAAAATAAATAAAATCTGGTCGATACTACTTCCATATTCTAACAAATCTTATATGTGTGCCAGTTTAGAAGTTATAGTATATAGTATATGTACTACTCAAATTGAAAGGTGAATTTTTAATTTATACTTCGCGTGTTTTTCGAAACGGTATATTTTTTTTTCTGTAAGTTGATAGTACTGTTAGTGACATCTATGCTAAATCTCATATCAAAATATTCATTAATATTTGAGATATGCGTCGTTTTGTGAGGCTCTCAAAGCGAATTTTTCGTTTCTTACTGAATTGTCTGAATTTATTGAAGAAAGTTCATAATCATTTCACATTTTCAACTAATATCGCGCCGCAACCATCGCATTCTCCTGATTTACTTTCGTGTAACTTTGTATTCAGCAAATTCACATGATCAGCCCGAGGACACCGTTTTGACTCAATTGAGGATATAAAAGCTGAATCGAAGAAGGCTCTGATGGCCACCACGACGAGGATTTTTCCAAGAGATATGGTGACTTTGAAGGAAATGAAATGGTCAAAATTCACCTTTCAATTTGATCACAGAAGTATATACATATTAAATTTTATTATTGTAATTTGCGACAGTATTAAATGTTTGTTTGCTCTCGAACTTAGCCCTTCCTTATTTGTTTATTTTATATTGATAGAACCCCGCAATCCTTTCAAAATTCTACAGACTATTTTTGCTACATTGTGGTGGCGGTGTGGTTTACTAATGGAATACAATAACAGATCTTACCAGCTATGTATATATTTTTTGGTTTTTCCATCGGTGAGCCGGATACAAGTTGGCTGCTCAAGAATATTAAAAAGTTAGCTATAAGGAAGTATGTCTATACCTTTTATGACACCAACGTTTTGGAATGAACCCCAGAATCATGAAATCATTGCTTTTTCGCAATCGCATCAATACGCATCAATATTGGAAAATATACAAAACTTAAAACTATCCAGAGTTGAGAGAGAGATATAATGCTTGGAACCGAAACTTTTAGAAAAAGTTGGCATCCTAATAGATAGGCATTTGGTTCACTCTGTGCGTGGAAAAAATCTTGCCCCGAAAAGTATGCCTCATTTCGAACAAGGGGACACGAATGAATGGCACTTGCCTTAAAGGGTATGTTCAATCAGACAAATTGTTAAATGTGAACTTGAAAAATGAGAAGGTTAACAGAGATGTGCTGAACACATAGAGAGCTACTGACACCAAGCGACATTCTTAAGGAAACAGTTATTTAGACAACTGCACGACTACATACATATGTAAATGTGTTTTAAGAACGTGAGTATTTTAATATTTGACAGATGTCGCTTGAAGTCTGTCCAGAGATTATTTATTCCTGGCCTGTCGCTCTCTATGTTCTCAGCACAAGAACGTTGATTCAGAAAACATAAAGGTATATCTTCATGTCTCTGATCTGATACTGTTTGTATAGCGCAATTCTTGGAGGATGGAGTCATGTTTAGAAGTTCATGCCAGTGAGGAAAGTTCTCTAATCGACATTCACTTGGGAGTGGCCAGAAACGATTCTTTTACATATGACTCAAGCAGCTCACGACTTCCGGTCTTTGACCAAGTATATCTGGGTAGCCTAAGAACATCCGTTTGAAGGCGAGCTAAAGTGAGAAGGCGAAACATCCCCTACATAGGGTTGTGCGCTGGGTTTGGGACCCGGTCGTAAAAAATTATACCAATGAAAAGAAACAACAAGCCTCGGATGAGTGACCCCCCTTTTGCTGACGACAATAGCAAACGGAATAAGGACAACGAATTGAGGGCATGCACCTGGAATGTCCGGTCCCTTAATTGGGAAGGTACCGCTGCCCAGCTGGGTGATGTCCTCGTGAAAATAAAGGCTGACATCACCGCCATCCAAGAAACGCGATGGATGGGACAAGGACAGAGACGAGTAGGTCCTTGTGGCATATACTACAGTGGCCATATAAAGCAGCGCAAGTTTGGTGTGGAATTCGTGGTGGGAGAGAGACTCCCTCGCCGAGTACTATCATTCACTCCGGTGAATGAACGTCTAGCCACAATCCGCATCAAAGCGAGGTTCTTCAAGATATCGCTGATTCGCGCCTACGCCATGACGGAAGAGAAGGACGATATGACCAAAGATGCCTTCTATGAGCGCTTGGAGCACACATATGAGAGATGCCCCCGCCACGTTGCCAAAATCGTGCTTGGCGACTTTAACGCGAGGGTGGGCAAAGAAGGTATCTTTGCCACTACGGTCCTTAAATTCAGCCTCTACGACGAAACATCCCCGAATGGATTGAGACTTATCGACTTCGCCGGGACCCGGAATATGGTTATATGTAGTACTAGATTCCAGCACAAGAGAATACATCAAGTCTCCGTATCGAAAAGCCACCAACCAGATCGATCTTGTTGTGATAGACGGAAGACACGTCTCCAGAGTTCTAGACGTGCGTACGCTCCGAGGTCCTAACATCGACTCGGACCACTACTCGGCTTGCAATCCTGCTCTCTGAGAGCACTCGTCAACAACTCGGTATAAGGGAACTGTGAGACGACATTTCAAACTCCTTACGTACAGCTGCAACCGAAACCATTGGTTTTCGGAAAATGCGAAAGAACAGCTGGTACGACGACGAGTGCCGCGTCGCAGCGGAGAGAAAACAGGCTGCCTACCTCGCAACGTTACGATCGACCATAACACGTGCGGGATGGGATAGATACCGAGAGTTGAAGAGGGAAGCGAAACGCATTTGTAGACAGAAAAAGAAAGAGGCCGAAATGCGTGAGTACGAAGAGCTTGATAAGCTGGCCGACAGGGGTAATGCTCGAAAATTCTACGAAAAGATGCGGCGGCTTACAGAAGGTTTCAAGACCGGAGCATACTCTTGTGGAAGAGCATACTTAAATTATGGAGGGAACACTTCTCCAACCTGCTGAATGGCAGTGAACAGGCGAACCAGATTCACCAATCGATGACGATGGAGCAGGTGTTCCATTGCCCCACCATGAAAAAATTCGAATAGCAATTGCCCGCCTGAAGAACAACAAAGCGGCAGGGGCCGATGGATTGCCGGCCGAGCTATTCAAACACGACGGCGAAGAACTGATAAGGAGCATGCATCAGCTTCTCTGTAAAATATGGTCGGACGAAAGCATGCCCAACGATTGGAATTTAAGTGTGCTATACCCAATCCACAAAAAGGGAGACCCTATCTATCTGCGCCAACTAAGCCTCCTCAACATCGCGTATAAGGTTCTATCGAGCGAATTGTGTGAAAGATTAAAGCCCACCGTCAACAAACTATTTGGACCTTGTCAGTGTGGCTTTAGACCTGGTAAATCAACAACCGACCAGATATTCACCATGCGCCAAATTTTGGAAAAGACCGGTGAAAAGAAAATCGACACACACCACCTCTTCGTCGATTTCAAAGCTGCTTTCGACAGTACGAAAAGTAGCTGCCTTTATGCCGCTATGTCTGAATTTGGTATCCCCGCAAAACTAATAAGGGTGTGTAAACTGACGTTGAGCAAGACCAAAAGCTCCGTCAGGATCGGGAAGGACATCTCCGAGCCGTTCGATACCAAACCAGGTTTCAGACAAGGCGACTCCCTATCGTGCGACTTCTTCAATCTGCTGCTGGAGAAAATAATTCGAGCTGCAGAACTTAATCGAGCAGGTACAATTTTTTATAAGAGTGTATAGCTGCTGGCTATACCGATGATATTGATATCATCGGCCTCAACGCGGGTGTTTTATTAGTTTGCTTTCTCTACACTAGACAAGGAAGCAAAGCCAATGAGTCTGGCAGTGAACGAGGGGAAGACGAAATATCTCCTGTCATCAAACAAACAGTCGTCGCACTCGCGACTTGGCTCTCACGTCACTGTTGACAGTCATAACTTTGAAGTCGGAGATAATTTCGTCTATCTTGGAACCAGCGTAAACACCACAAACAATGTCAGCCTGGAAATCCAACGCAGGACAACTCTTGTCAACAGGTGTTACTTCGGACTGAGTAGGCAATCGAGAAGCAAAGTCCTCTCTCGACGAACAAAAACCAAACTCTATAAGTCACTCATAATTCCCGTCCTGTTATATGATGCAGACGTTTGGACGATGACAGCAACTTATGAGTCGACGTTGCGAGCTCTGCAAAAAATGTATGGTCCTTTGCGCGTTGGCCTCGGCGAATATCGCATTCGATGGAACGATGAGCTGTATGAGATATATGACGACATTGACATGGTTCAGCGAATTAAAAGACAGCGTCTACGCTGGCTAGGTCATGTTGTGGGAAAGGACGAAAACACTCCAGCTCTGAAAGTATTCCACGCAGTACGACTGGCGCGCTGTTGTTAACTCGCATAATCGCATAAGTGGCGTCTACGCCAATTAAGAAGAAGAAGAATTCTTTATTACAAATCAAACATTTTTCCTAAATTGAAATCCTTTCACAGATATTTTATTATTTTTATAAACCTTTTTTATTAAATGGTATTTTAATCCAAATTTCAGTATCATTTCTCTCATTATTTACATTTTCTTGAAGTAAGGCAATTCATTTTCTTTTCGGTATTTTAATTATCCATAACTTATGTATACATACATATGTATGTCACAGGACAGCTATGTACGTGTACATAAACGTTCGTTGAGTTCCCAATGACGTGTACTTGGGCTTTTTCGATGTTTCATCATAATTATTTAGAATTTAAAAAAGATAACATTTGCGCATTCTCTGCTCATTAACATTCTCTGCTTTTGACTTTGGAGAAAGGGATTGAGAGAAATTGTAGCTTTCATGATTACTTACAATATTACTAAATTCAATTTTCCTATTACAAGAGAACTTGAAAATCAAAAATGAGAGTATGGGCTGAACCATTTTGTATACCAGGTATACCAGGTAAAATAATTTTATTATAAATAAAAGTCACCATTCCGAGCAGGGATATCAGCATCTCAGTTTTTTCAATGATAAAAAGGACAACATCTCAAGAATCCTTACAAGCGTTACCTTAACCTACTCTTAGATGGCTTTTTCTTTCATACTATTAATAAAAATGCATGAGTTAATAACTTTATTATCTCTATTACGAATAGATTCACATTAAACGGTGGATTATATAGGCGCTAGTTCCCAATATTTTAAGACTATTTTGCAAGTTATTTCTATAGTAAGCATTTTAAATAAATGTACATATGTATATAGCTTTAATTTATTTGTATAATATTCGTTGATTAATTTTTCATCAAATTTCACCACTTCAACAAAACCCGAGTGTTCATCCGTGTATATATGTATATAGCAATAAAATATCAGCAAAATTGTTTTAATTTTTTTTTTCGTGTAAATATCAGCAAATATATTTGTGTCGTTTCGGTTCAACTAATTGCTCTTATTGTTTAAATGTACGTATGTATGTATTGATGAAGTCAGTATGTGCGGAAGTAGTGCGTATGTATATGCAAGTCTTCCAAATCGACAGTGTAAAAGTGAGTATTAATTGCTTTTGTGATGTTTTATTTATTTTTTTTTTTTAATGATCATAAGCACAGTGTGTCCGTTTCATAATTGCTTGGCTCAAAATTAAACTACACAACTAACGACTACTTTGTTCAACATGCGAATTTCATGTATGTTATTGGTTTTATTAGCAATATCATTTCATTAATTTAATATATATTTAAATTATTATTGAAACGCTTCAATCAGTATGGGTGTGTTTGAATTTTTAAGGGCTAAATACGGTATATCTCAATTTCTACACTAAAAATTTGTGCAAAGCAACTGTTCTGAATCGTTCTGAGAAATTTGGAGAAATGTATATAATTTTTATACTACCAGAGTTAAAGAGCAATAATTACCAATTTCTATTAGAAAGGTATGAATCGTGTAAAAAAAAGAAATTTATCAATTACGAATACTTTTAAAGTCAAGCGCATTATGCCAAAGTGTTACCAAAATCTGTAAAATTAAAAAATCTACAAATATAATAAAACAATAATAATAAAGGGGAAAAAATAAATATGATACTTTAAATAAAAGAGAATACACTGTGTTTGGGAATTTTCTTTTACCTAACAAATTTTGTAAACGAAAACACATTTTTGTACAGGACAAAAATAGAAATCCAAAACTTTCTTATTTTTTGCATAAATTTTGAAAGTACAAAATTTGGTTCTTTTCTTTACTTACAACTTTGTCAAATGATTTTTTGTTTGATTAGTTTTACCGATAATCGTGAAAACCTTTTTTAAGGATTTAAAAATTCAACCACGTCCCTCCCCTTTTTCTTCCCGACCTCAGATCGCCGTGCATTATTTTTGGTTTCATTTTTGTTACTTTATGTTTCTTTTTGAATCAGATTCAGAATAATATTCTTCACTTTATACCCATTTCAAAGGCTGTACTGGCCTATTATTCAACTTTCGTTTCGAAAATGTGTTCAAGAATTTTAATAATACAGATAACAAACTAAATCAAACTGATTTAAAAATAATTTTAATTAATTTGAATTTAGCGACATGTAGATGAAAAAATCTTTGATAAAGATGTGTTGTTTAAAAGCAATATATATTAAAGGATTACCGAAATCAACGGTTGTACTATACATACATATGTATATGGATAGCAAGTGTTAACACTAATACCACCACAGTATCAAATAAAACATTGCAGAAAATCATATAAATTTAGCGTTTATGAAATAGGCTAGAAATTGCAAGAATATAATAGTACAAGGTAAATATAATAATAGTAAGTAAACCTTAATAAAGTAAAATATCGAATAAAAGCAAGTTTGATTCGAAAATTTTTTATCTAACTACCATCAAATACTCAAAGATATAATTTTAATAATTTTGTATACTCTAGAAGTCTTTCCAAATTTAACATAATACAGAGGAACCAAATTATGGACCTAAAACATAAATATAACATATTTATTACAAAGAATTTACATCATATGAGAAACAATACTCGTAATGCAATGTGTTCAAATGCCGCTAGTTTTATAAAAAAAATACTGTATTTTGTTAAGAAAAAGGAGAGCTAATACAAAATAAGTTGTTTAATCACAATAATTCTGAAATTTCATTACGCGACAAAATGTGTATTCTTCTCTAAAGTTTAATTTGATTTTTTCGCTTAAATATTTTATTACTTTAAGAAAAATATTTTGCTTTGGTTGCATTGCTGAGATATAAAAAAATAATTTAAGTGCTTTCTGAGAATTGCATAATATAAATTAACAATATTTAATAATAATAATTATTATATTTATAAACGAGTTTAATGTAGCATGCATCTATGTACGTTTTCACAAAAATTATAATAATTAAAGAACGCAATTAAATTGAAATTAAATAATTGCTTTTATATAACTCGAAACTGCAGGGTAAGAAACTTACGCAACTGACGAAGGTGCGTTATCACAAAACAAGTTACAATGCATATGAATATATTTTAAAAATATATATAAATTTATATAAGTGTGTATATAATGTACAAGTACTTTGCGGCGTCAATACTGCAAAATTCCTCAATTGTTAATTTTTAGGGCATGCTCCCATCAAAGTCATTATTGTGTTGCCCTAACGCACTTTGTCCAGTTCAAAATATGTGTATATGTATATATGGTACTATATGTATATATATATTACTTAAGAACTATAAAATATTCCCTTTTATTTAATATTTCCAATTTACAATGCAATCAGCTTGGTAGCGCATTGATGCTCCGCCCATAGCTCCTGCAATTGAGCGCGACTATTTTGTCGTTCCGATGGCGGCGTGTAGTCAGCTGATGTTGGTGACAATACACCTGTCTGTGGAGAAAAAGCGGAAAACTATTTATAAGGTTCTTTGACATTTTCGGACAAGGCCACCAACCTTTGACGCAATTTTACGAGGATCCAAATTCAAGCCAATATTTTGCATACCTTTGGCCAATTTGGACAAAGGACTAACCACTATTGTGCGCGATAACGGGCTTGCCAACTGCATTAATTTACTAGAATCGGCCGCCGGGGTACCACTCAGCGGTAGGTTGAGGTCTTTGGCTGCTCCACTGTTAATACGAAATCAAATGTGTTTGCTAGTTAGTAAACTTTATTTTGAATTTTCGTTTTTAGGTTTACAACTTTTTAATAACCGAAATATAGTACATACATACGTTTATATAATGTTTGTGTAATAATTACAACTGAAGAGAAGGCACTAAATGTCTTAACAATGCGACTTCATGCAATTGTTTACATAAATACAAGGCATGCAAAAAAATAAATAAATTATTTTAACTATTTCATTTATGTACATATGTATATGCATAAAAATTACGTGTCACGTTTTGTCCGGAATAAACTCCTAAGCGACTGGACTGATTTTAGAAAAATATAGCACTCTGTGTTCAGTGTAATACAACTCAAAACATAGGATAGTTTATGTCTCAATAATTTTAAAAGTCAAAAGAATTCATAAATAAAAATATTATACATATTTCCAAGCATAATCAGGTGTTCAAAATATTAAAAAAAAAAATTTATAATAACTATCATTTTCAGTAAAGTGCCAAATGGGGGGCTATACCGTACGGTACATAAGGTTTGCTTGTTTTATGGGGTCTAGAAGGAGTTTTCACATGATTTTTCTCATTATACCATATGCACAAAGGTGCATTGTTATTAGAAAAACACGCTTTGTCAACTTTACTAAGGTAACTCAGATATTTCCTAATATATACAGTATAAATCCACCTGAAGTTCGAAAACCTTTCTATTAGGTATGGGCTAAGTGAATTATTAATCCAATTTAACGCAAATTAATTTTTTATTTTCTTTTTTGGTTTTTTTAAAAAATAACTTATAACTATCGCTTCCCAGTTGTAACTCCTAACTGCCCTATTTATCTCTTAATTTTAGCTCTTATAGTTTTATAATGCTGATCATGCAAAAAGGATGGCTGTGGCATTTCTTGTTGCGTGATCAAGATCTTTTTGTAATTGTATATTTTATGATGACTTTGTAAATTGGCTATTGTTGATTTTAATGTTCTTTGTTTACATTAATTCTATTTGTTATGATAGGCGGTTGGCTTGATCCTATGGATGAATGTGGTGTCGACTTACATCACAAATGTGTCTACTAGAGATGAATGGGATAGGAGTTTATTTTAGTGGGTTTGTGTTGCATTAACTCGCATACCGGCATCATATGAGTATATCAGTAAGCAACTCTGTCCGAATTGCAATAATATATCTCATAGTCTGTCCGATAAAAAGTTAGTAACATGCACTAGGAGCTCCATATTCAATCTATAGGTGAATAGCTTGAACAGTTTTGATCCTATTTTTGCAATTTTTAGATTTGGGATGGCAAGTATGCCAAAGGCACTAATGTTACGTACCGAATTTGGGTAAAATTGGTCTAGTAGATCCCGGGACAAGAGGTTTTCACCAAAATAATGGCGATGCCACGCCTATCATTCAAATTTAACACCGACTCCTATAAAACTGTTTAGTCCCATTTCGGGTGTAAAATTGTATATCTCTAGCATATTTATTAGTGATTGACCACACCTTTAGTATTTTTTAACAAAACCGTTATATCGAGAGTGGTCGGGGTTAACACCCGATTTCATCCATTTTCACTCTGTAGGTTAGTTATTGTAGCTTTAGTGGTTTAAGCGATATGTACATTCGACCTACGAAGTTTGACAAATAAGTAATTAGACTGATTTTATTGGCGCGCTTGTGGTAAACCTGTGACCTTGTTTCCTTTCTCTTTTTCCGGCATCCCTCCCCTCTCCATTGATATATGTACCATCGCTTTAGCTTGTTTAGTTCGCCTGCTGCGTCAAGACGTGTGTGCGTAGACGTGTGTTTGTAGTGCTCGTCACGAAAATGGAAAAACGAAATCAAGAGCAACGCGTCGCGCGCCAGATTGGGCGAAACAGCTTCGGAAATTGAAAGAGTGTATGGTGATAGTGCTCTTAGTCGTGCCCAGGTCACAATGGTTGTCTCCGCGCGCCTCCCGCCCGAAAAAAGCTCGCATGAGCGAAAACGAAGGTGAAAACGATGATTGTTGCCTTTTTTGATAGCCGTAGAATCGTCTACAAAGAATTCGTTCGACCGCGGAAAACTGTGAATCAAGTCTACTATTGCCAAGTACTCGAAAGATTGCGAAAACAAGTCAACAGGATGCACCCAGACATCGCTCGTAACTGGAGCCTTCATCACGACAACACGCCGTGCCACACCGCCCTCAGCGTGTCCCAGTATTTGGCCTCTAAAGGGATCGCCGTGTTGCAACAGCCGCCTTATTCGACCGACATGTCACCCTGTGACTTTTTTGTTTCCTAAAACAAAATCGGTGGTCAAAGGAACCCATTTTGAGTCGATTACGGACATCCAGGCGCCGTGACGAGGGTACTCGCGGACATCCCAGTCGAAGCGTTCCAGAAATGTTACGAAGCATGGAAATCGCTGTAAAGCTGCCCAAAGGGACTACTTTGAAGGGGATGGCAGAGTTGTAGAACAATTTTTAAATACTCGTATACGGTTTTTATGGAATCAGTCTCATTACTTAATTGTCCTACCTCGTATTATAGGGCGGGACCGCGACCATTTTTACAAAAGTTTTACCCCACAGGTGTTCTTTCCAAAGAAGATATCTTAATTTTTATCCAAGTTATCGCTTGGACAGACTGTCAGTCTGTCCATGACTCTGAAACCAAATCATTCTTATCAAATATCTATCTGGATTAGTTTTAGGTGATACAAACAATCGGTGAAAAAAGCTATTATACTCAGATCAAAAAATTAATTGGCAGCAAGGAAACATGCAGAGCCGTCAACGATACTGAAGAATTCACTTCTTATATATGTACATCATATCCTTACCAAAATTGGGGATAGTCTATATAACAGTCAACAATAAAAATAATCCTTGTTCCATTTAATAACCTCCTGATGTCACAAGAAGAAAAATAATACAAGGAAACATGACTTTTTGAATCTAACGCCCCCTGGTGGCTTAGAATCTGCTATCTTTATCGATTGTCCAGTGATTATTTCATAACATTTCATTAATTTGAAGTGAAGTTATTGCGTTTTAAGTGTCAGTATGTTTGTGTTATCGGTACGAAAATGAGCTTCGAACAAAGAGCCAACATTAAAATTTGTTTTAAAATTTGTCAAACTTTTACCGAAACGTTTCAATTGATGAAACGAGTTTATGGCGATGATTGCCTATCCTGTAGCAGAGTGCACGAGTGGTTTCATCGTTTTCAAAGTGGTCGTTAGGACATAAATGACAATCAACATGTGAGGCAATCAAAATCCGTGATTACCGGAAATTCCATCGAAACTGTGGGTGTATTCATCAAAAATCAGCCGAAATCATCATTGAAATTCATGGAAATGGAATTGAACATCTCCAAAACATCGATTTATCGCATTTTTACCGAACATTTGGGCTTACGAAAGGTGTGTGAACGGTTTGTTCCGCACAAATTGACTGACGACCAAAAATTGCTCAGAGTCCAACAGTCGAAGGACATCAAGAAGAGGTTTATTTGACCAAAAATTACAGTTTAGCCATTAACTACTTACCATATTCACCTCATCTGGCACCATGAGACTTCTTACTTTTCGGAAAAATGCATTTGCCTATGAAAGCAAAGTATTATGCAGACGTAGGTTCCATTCAACAGGCAGGCCCATGAAAGGAAAGCGTTATGCAGACGTAGGTTCCATTCAACAGGCTTGCAACGGCATATTGGCGGCCATACCGACCAACGAGCTAAAACACTCGTTCGACATGCTTTTGGACCGTGCAAAAAGCTGCATTGAAGCAGAAGGACGCTATTTTGAATAAATTATTTTGATAAAAACCATTTGTTTTTTTTTTAAGTTCTGTTTACTTTGGAACGCACCTTGTACATTCAAAAAAAAGTGCAAGTATACATAACAAAATGCAAAAGAAACCAATTACAAACTTTAGATGAAAATCATTGTATTTTACAAATTCTCATGGTAACTACTGCAACATGCGGGAGTATCACGTTCAAATAATCCTATAATAGAATTACTCGCAGAAAAAATCATCTTTGTAATTAATTTTGAAGGAAACTTAACGTACAACAATGTAACAATGGTTCTTAATGGCACCTTTATTGGCATTTTTATAATGAAAGTATCACTGTAGGGAACATAAACTACAAAAATTAGCAGAATACATCCCACCAAATTTTACCTCCAATATTTGCAAGCTTCACTTCAGGCGACCTCGTACCACCCAATATAGTTAACCAATCAAAAGCTTCCAACGGAAACTGCTATGACAGCCTGTTCCCACAATAATCGATGTCATCTTAATTAGAGTATGTATACCAAATTCATGTTTATTAAACATTATTTTGAACTTTTTAGTTCTTTGCTTACCAGAAGTTGACTAAGTGACATTGCGATAGTAGCATTATTTAAAGGATACAAATCAAATATAATTGTCAGTTACTGCCAAATAAAAATAAAGTGGACATAGCGATGTAATAACACCCTTATACCAGGATAAAGTGAAATAACGAATTCAATTTAATAAAAAATAAAACATTAGAAACAAGTAAGGAAATGCTAAGTTCGGGTGCAACCGAACATGTTACACTCTTGCAACTTGCAGGAATCAAGCCACGGAAATGCTTTAAGGTGTGAAACCTCAACCAGATGATCGAAATCGAAGCAGTTATATATATACCTCCAATACTGACAGACACATCAGGTCTATTAGAAAACGAAAATTGTTATATGAATTATTTATTTTTCCCAATACCATACTACCATACTATTAATCAGTCACATACTATAAAACCAATAATCTAGAGTAAAGTCGGCCGGATGTTCGAACCTTCTAATATTTAATTTTAGGCACAAAGATACAATGCTGTCAGTGAAATACGCGCTCTCATTTTCATTGAGATAACTCACATATTGGCCGATATATGTATGCAGTATAAAGTCACCCGGAAATTTGAAATCTATATATTATATTAGGTATGTATATGGATTCTAAGGGAAGTATTAACTCGATTCAATCCATTTTTGACATACAGACATACCATTATCAGAGAAGGATTGCCCTTTTATTTAAATCATATGTCTCACACATTGACCCATGTTTTCGATCAAAAGTCAACTATAGGATTCGCGGTCCAAAGATTCGGTTTCTATGGGCTTGAACAGTTTTGTTGGATTTGAACAATTTTTGGTCATAATGTGGTACACACTAAAGGCATTATTTACGCAAAGTTTTATCTCGTATACCATATTAATTACTTCTTCATTTGTATACTGGAAAGTGAAAGAATCTAGTGCAATTTAAAATTGTGTTATATGGGCAGTAGGCGTGGTTGTAGTCCGATTACGCTCATTTACGCACTGTAATATTGGAATATGATAGAAACGAGACGTACCAAATTCTCGGACAGGTCCCGAGATATGAGGTTTCCCCAAAAAGTTAGCGATGCCACGCCCATCCTCCAATTTTCATTCGGGCTTCTATAAAACCATCTCATACCCTCTCCCAGGTAAACATTTCACAATATAAGATTCATACTCAGCAATTTTGGTTGTTGTAGCTTAAGTGGTTTAGGAGATGTATACATTAACATATTATAGGGCGGGCCGTGCCCACTTTTCTAAAAAAAATTTCCCACAAATGTTCCTTGCTACTGTCATCTTCTATACCAAATTACAATTTTATATCTTAATTTAGTGCTTAGTTATGGCACTTTATTTGTTTACGGTTAATGGCGATTTGTGGGCGTGCCAGTGGTCCGATTACGCCCATCTACGAACTCGAAATTTTTTTTCTACTAAGGAACCCACATACCAAGTATCATCGAGATATCACAATTTTTAGTCAATCGAATTTCAACTTTTCTCGTCATCCTGATCATTTATATGTATATTCTTCTTCTTCTTCTTCTTTACTGGGGTAGAAACCGCTTACGCGGTTATAGCCGAGTTAACAACAGCACCACACTCCTTTCTTCTTTTCGCAAGGTGGCGGCCATTGGACTTTCCAACGAGGTGGAGGTCCTCCTCTTCCTCTGCTTCCCCCGGCGTGTACTGCGTCGAATACTTTCAGAGCTGGAGTGTTTTCGTCCTTTCCCACAACATGACCTAGCCAGCGTAGACGCTGTCTTTTAATTCGCTGAACTGTGTCAATGTCGTCATATATCTCATACAACTCATCGTTCCATCAAACGCGATATTCACCGTGGCCAACGCGCAAAGGACCATAAATCTTTCGCAGAACTTTTCTCTCGAAAACTCGGCAAGAGTTATTCTGCGTTGGATTTCGATGCTGACGTTGTTGTTGGTATTGATGCTGGTTCCAAGATAGACGAAATTATCTACAACTTCGATCTTCAAGATCTACAACAGATGGTCCTGGATCTACAACAAGCCTTGACCTGGGCGGCACAAACGCAACCACATGTAATAAATAGTAACATTGCCAGACTTATTGGGCTCATGCAATTATGCCCAGAAAGTGGATTTAAATATATTCAGTTGTTCGGTAGACCTTTACGAACACAGGAATTATTGGAAGATGGCATACAATACATATATATATTTTTGACTGTTTTGAAGAAGATATAAAAAAAAAATTATGAAAAATAATTATAATAATGAATTATTAATATTCACAACTGCGATAGAAGCAAGGATCAGAACAGAAAGTAGTGAACCTGTATTCCTTCGTTGATCACGAATGTAGAATGGTAATAGATTTTCATAAACTGAATAAACACATAATCTCAGATAGATATCCTATCCTAGATATAGCCATGACTATTTAGAGGTTGTGTAAAGCTAATTACTTCACTACACTTGACTTAGAATCAGGATTTAACCAAATCGGAGTTAAATAGGAAGACAGAAATAACAGCATTTTCAATCAATAGAGCTAAGTATGAATTTCTTAAACTACCATTTGGACTCAAAAATGCAACTTCCATCTTCCAAAGTGTATATAACATACTCAGATCTTACATTTGTGCATATATAATATAGCTGATGTTTTTTATACATATATTCAGTTGCACAAAAAATACAATACAAAAATATGACGATTTTGGACGAAAAACCACATTTATTTTCAAGACAGTATTTCTAGGTCATATTATTATAAATGGAAAAATAAGTAAATACTAACAAATTGAAGCCATAGGTAGATATTAAGAGCCAACAAATTTGAAAAAACTCAGATCAGTTCTAGGACTAAGATCTTACTATAAGAAATTTTAAACAAATTTGCGAAAAATGGACTATATAATGGGCAGTCGAAAAAGTCTTTTCGTATTTTGTCAACAGATGTTCTTGCAGTGTGTATATCCAGTGCTACCAATCAAATTTTGTCATATGGTATTGTGGGAAAGGTAAGATTTTAAGCTTCATTTAACCAAAAAACAAATTAAATTCGGGAAGTTGAAAAAAAGTTACAGCTGTTCAAAAATTAGTGAAAATAATGAAGAAATTCGCTATATTTAGAAATGTTTGTAAGGAAGAAAGGGAAGAATGCCACACAAGTCACCTATGAAATTTGTGAAGTTTACGGAGACGATGCTGTATCAGTTCGTGTAGCACAACAATGGTTCGCTCCTTTCATTCTGAAAATTTTGATGTGAAAGATTGACACTGATGAAAGTGATGGAATAATGTCTCTAGCGGAAAAATGGCAAAAAACGGTCGACGAAAATGTTACTTTTATTGTAATGTGAAACATCATAGTATTAATTTTCAATGAAAAATTATTAAAAACATTATTTATTGAGTGCTAACGAGCTTAAATCCTTTTATTGGGTGTTAAAAGGTCAAAAGTCAGTTGTTTCAACATACCATAAAAACAGTTAAATAGTATAAAGGTTGAGTGTTTTAATTTAAATGCCCAAAAATTATTATTTTGTCGGATCTGGCTATAATGGAAAATGTTATAAAAAACGCTAATTGCTAATTTTGAGGCGCTTTCACACTGGAATATGTTGGACATCCTTTTATAAGCTCGAACTTCGATCCAAAGCTGGATTTTCTACGAACTTCTATTTCTTCTACAACCCACTCGTAGTTGGACAGTCACGCGATACAGACGTCTTAGAGCGCAGCACTACATACGTAGTCAGCAAAACATTTAAAATTCTATTTTTTTGTTTTAATTATAATAAAAGAGAAATAAGTAAAGATATGTGGTGACATAGGTCCCAAAATAGTTTGAGAAATGTGCAATAGTACTTTCGTGATTGCCATCTCGAACACAGCCTTCTATTTTTTTCATGCATACTCGTACAAGTAGATACATATTCCAAATACGCTCATATACTCGTAGATGCGCAAACTCGAAACTAAAGGAAACGTTCACGAAGTTCTCTCAGAAATACTCACACAAATATTTCCGTATTGTTCAGAAGTCATGACCGACAAGAGGGTATATTCAAGAAAATCAGCGAGAAGCCCTGTTCAATAAACTTAATATAAAGCATACATTATTCACAACCAATCACTAATAATGATCAAGTAGAACGGTTACATTCATTCTTAATCATTAACGAAATTAATATTTTATATTAATTTATATTTTATATTTAATTTGTATATCTTGAAAAATCTCTATGCGACTGCACTAAAGCTTCTAATGCAAGAATACGGGTATGCCATTTAAAGTTGACCCATCTGGCAAGCTGTAACTTTTAACAGCGCTGACAAATCGGCTAATGTCATACCGCGTTAGAAGCGTCATTCGAAGACAATTTATACCATGGAACAGTACACTCCAAAAGAACGCGCTGAAATTGTTCAGCTTTATATTCAAAATAACTTTTCAATTGTGTTAACTCAACGTGCGTCAGACGAGGCACATTTCTCGTTGAATGGAGTTGTCCGTAAACAAGCAAAATTGCCGATTTTATGCCGAGCTGTGTGGCATGTAGCGCCTCTTGTTGACCAAAAAGTAACAGTTGGTGCTTCCATTTTGGCAACAAAAGTTTGCGCGAATATGATCATCGGATCGTATTTTTTCGAAGACGATGATGGAGCGTCCAACAGTCAATGGTGAAAAAATACGAGCCATGATAACGGATTTTGTATACCACATTATTCGCGAAAATTTTTGGATAACTTCTGGTTTCAACAGGACGGGGCTACATGCCATACAGCTCGACCAACAATCAATTTATTGCGACCATTTTTCCCGTAGCCGATTGATATCGAAAAATGGTGATGTTGACTGGCCACCGAGATCACCAGATTTGACGCCACCAGACTTTTATTTGTGGGGTAATGAAATCCAAGAATCCAAGGTATACGCTAATAAGCCAAAGACCTATTCATGATGAAAGCCAACATTCGACGTGAAACAGCCGCCATATCATCCGAAAACATTGGCCAAAGTCATGGAAAATGTCAAAAAAAGAGTGCATTTAGCTGTCAAAGCTAAAGGTGCCCATTTACGCGATCTAATTTTTAAATATTAGCTGAAACAAATCCCCTTGGACCAAAATAAATTATTTTTGAATCATTAACGAAAAAGCATTGTTTTCTTTTGTTCTTTTTTTTAGAAACAAATGGGTCAACTTTAAATGACCTACCCTGTATAAAGATACAAAAAGTAACGTTATTTGATGCTTTTTATTTTATTCTTTGAAGCACCATGCTACTAAATACTAATGGACATGGCTGGGTAACCTCACATACAAAATTCAGTTAAAATTGGTCTGTTCCTAGGGTATAGAATTTCCCTTCAAAGAGGGCGGTGCCACACCCATTGTTAAATTTGCATACCTGTCCCTATAAAGCTCTTCCACAACATCGTGGGTGTGAAGTTTAATGCTTGTGAGGCATTTATTCAGCGAGTTAACACACTTTTGGTAGTTTTTAACAGTTATTTAGGGAGTGGGCATGGTTATAATTAAACTTCTATGCAGCATAGCTTCAACGATTTGGAAGATATGTATGTACATTAAACGATTTAGGGGCAGCACTTACAGCGAAACCAAAGTACAGTTCGGTATCTTAATTTACTGCTTAGTTGTGGCACGTTTTGGGTTTTCATTTAATGACTTTAATCACGCTATGTGGGCGTGCTAGCGGTTCGCTTACGCCCATCTGCAATACCGATCTCTCTTGGGTTCCAGGGAATATATGTAACAAATTTCATCCAGATTTATTCAATTTATCTTATGCTTACGCAGACAGAAGTTACGAACATATGTACATACAGTTGAAGTTGATAAAAGCGTTATAATACGACGAACTCAATAAAGTAATCAGGGTCAGTTGAATCCGCCTGCGATTGTTAACTTACGTAATCAATCGTGCTTACTCGAAATGTATGTACGTAGAATGTAGTACGTTGCATGCTTGCCCTGCAGGAAATCGAGTTAGTTCAAAGCTAAAACAGAACTGTCTCATTAGCAAGTGGTACTGGCCTACCCATTCTGTATGTTCTTAAGGGGTTACATGGGTTTCCTCGGGCAAAAAACGGCTTTTTTCAATATGTTTTTTTTACATATAAAAAATAAAATATTTTAATGAATTTTTTTTTATTTAAAAGACTCATATTTAGTAAACATTTTGTAAAATTTTCAAAAAAAAAATATCAAAATGGCAGTCATTACGACGCCATTTCCGGCAGTCCCTCGGAAAAAAGGTGCATCTGCGTTGTCAGCAGAACTTCTTTCAGGATCATCAGAAATAAAAATAAAAAATACGTGTTTTAGTAAAGACAATAAACTGGGTATTGGACGAAGGAAAAAGAAAAAAATGAAAATTGGATTTTTAGCAGACGTTTTATAAAAAAATGCAAATTTCGATGAAAATTTCTCGACATTTTTTTTTTAATAGTTGTAATTAAAAAAAAGAAAATCCTTCGTTCAAGATCTTGTAAATGATATCTCGAAGACCTGGGTAAAATTTCATCAAGATCGGTTGAGTAGTTCGCGAGAAATCTTGACAACCGACTTTGAAAACACAGTTTCGAGAAAAACGCGCTTAAAGACGGCGCACTTAGCCTAGATTGCCTCGAGCGCACAAGTTCTCACGGTTTTATCTCCGAAAGTATTGATCAGATCAACTTGAAAATTTAGGACAATATTCTAGAAATGTTATAGAATTTAATAAGATAAAAATTTTTGTTTCGATTTTTTGAAACTGTGAAACCTACCTACATTTCACTGGCCCGCTTCGCATCAGCGTGGGAAATACGTGCCACTGTTTCTATTTGTATTAAATTAAAAAATCTGGCTCTATGAGTTAGACACTATGTACTTTCTCGCTTATATCAGCTCCCTTAACCATCTTAGTTTTACATCCACCAATATCAGTTTGTGGATTATTGTTATTTTTTGGTCCGTATTATTTTGAACGGCCGTGCCTTAACTCTTTTCGTTGCAACCGTGACCTGTACAGAAAGAGCAACCCCTAACGAATGGTTGTTTCTTCTGAAACAGAGCCCGAATAACCTATTCAATCCACTTAACTTTTCTACAGGTTTGGTACTTTGGTTTTCTAAACACTTTCAAAAGAGAAATAAGTTTATGAAAATTGTAAAACAGCGAAAATGCTCAGATAATTACATAAGGGCTAATAATAATCTTAATTGACAATCCGTTTAATTAAAATAAAAGTTTCTTAATTAAATTCGGTAAAAAAATAGAAATAGTAATTATGTATGTTATGCTATTATGCACCTTTTAAATGGAAAATACAATTAGCATACACTTGAACTTGAACACTTCATTAGGCAAAATTCCGGGTACAACTCTTAAATCCGTCATCTACATGCACAATTACCTGTAGGAGAATTACGCTTTCAAAAATTTAAACCATACCCGGCTTGGAAGCCTACAGTTCTCGATACGACTGAGGATGGTCCCATGTGTCTACAAGTAACGGAAAATATAACCGATTTGTCGGAGGATTGTATACGCTTGAATATTTATACTAAGGATTTATACGCCAAGAAACCGGTTGTGGTATATTTGCACCCAGGAGATTTTTATAGTGTATCAGCACAGAGTAAACACTTTGCAGGTCCAATGAAACTATCGCTTAGGGACATTAGGATTCTTGGCAATGCTAGTTTGAAAGACCAAGTTGAAGCACAACGTTGAATTCAGAATCATATTAGTAACTTCGGTGGAGATCCATATTCAGTAACACTTTTCGGCTACAGCCGGCCGGTAGTTTTAGTATTGGTTTACATTTGATGTCCCCCATGTCAAAAGGATTATTCCACCGCGGCATTATGATGAGTGCATCGCCATTGGGACAATTCAACTACGAAACACGACAGAAAAGATTGAGTGATAGACAAGCGGAATTGTTGAATTGCCCGAAAGAGCCTTCATCCGAACTGGTAAAATGTCTAAAGAAGGTAAACTTAAATAAATATTCTGTAAGAATTGTGATAATACTGTACATTTGTATCTTGCTGGATGGAGCTAGTAAACGTTAATGCGTTTAAAATAAATTATTAATGCATTGTTTTTTATTTACGAGGAAAGACTTCGGACAAGAACGCTTCTGCAGAACCCTTATAAAACCGTACAAAGTTCTAATTTCCAGAGAGTACCAATTATAATTGGTATAACGGAACATGAGTTATACCAATCGTCGGAGCCACATCACTTAACACATAGATATCCAAAAGAGTGAAACCACGAGAATTTGAAAAGTATGAACCCATTGTATTAATGTACGAGTATAAACGAAATACCCTTCGTTATTAAAAATGGTGGAATTTTCACACAGCGATTCCAAATTTGGGACGAGCTATTTACGTTGCCTAAGTGCACCTAAAGTACACTATGGCTGATTGTATACATTTAGATTGAAAATAAATAAAATTAAATTTGGAGTGTATAATTCTATACGTATATTCACATTAAGGCTCTTCAAATTATTCGAATAACCTGAACACCGAATTCGAATATCCGGTTTGTAACCTTTAATACTCTACTGGGAGTATTTGAATAAACGAAAATTGTATGAAATCCAAGCAAACAAAACAAACAAACAAAAATTTGTAGAAGTTGAACGCTTACTATTCCAATAGTCGACAAAGGATGATTCACCTTCTTCTGTATTGGCGTAGACGACGCTTACGCGGTTATAGCGGTGTGCACAACAGCGCCCCAGTTCTTTTTGCAATATGGCGCCAATTGGAAATTCCAGATCCTTCTCCACCTGGTCTTTTGAACGGAGTGGAGGTCTTCCTATTCCTCTGCTTCTCCCGGCTTGTACTGCGTCGAATACTTTCAGAGCTGGAGTGTTTTAGTGCATTCGGACAACATCATCATCAACAGCAGCAGCGGTACACTCTTATAGAAGATTGCACCTACTTTATTAAGCTCTGCAGCTCGAACTATTTTCTCTAACAGTAGATTGAAGAAGTCGCACGAAAGGGAGTCACCTTGTCTGAAACCTGGTTTGGTATCGTACGGCTCGGAGAGGTCCTTCTCGATCCTGACGGAAGGGATACCAAACTAAAACATAGCGGCATAAAGGCAGATCCTTTTTGTGCTGTCAAAAGCTGCTTTGAAATCGACGAAGAGATTGCGTGTGTCGATCCTCTTTTCAGCGCCCAACCCTGGGGAGAGAATGTTTCGCCTTCTCACTTTTGTTCGCCTTCAAACGGATGTTTTTGGCTACCCTTGGTTTAAAACTGGAAGTCTGGAGCTGCTTGAGCCATATGTAAAAGAATCGTTTCCGGCTACTCCCAAGTGAATGGCAATCAAAGAACGGTTAACCGGATAGTCGAATATGAGTGGTTACTCGAATAGTCGAAGACTTACGACTATCCAAACACTGCAAACCTAATATTATTATTCGAATAATGGCCTATCTGGTTAGTCGAATACAAGGAACTTTAATTCACATGTAAGAAATATTGAAACTTTGTATGAAAAATTAATTTCGAAATGGTAAAATCGAGTTGCAATGAATTTTTTTTTCACCCGAAGTTTGAAACCGCTTTACACGAAGTGATAAATATTATTAAAAAGTCACTAGATCACAAATAGTATACAATGGCGGTCTTTCTTCACATAAAAAGAGCTTTCAACAATTATTGATTCTTTGTTACATGGCGGCATAGACGACAAGGTGTGCTGATGGACACGATCCAGCTAAACATAAGTAAATCAGACTATATTCAACAAAAGTTATATTTCAAAATCCACTTCCTGGTGAGGATACACTCTAGACGTGAGTAGAGAAGTGGTTTAGTAGAAGAAATCTGTCCTATCCGACTACTAAGCTCAACCAGCAATTTCCAAGCGGAAGTACTAGGTACAGAGAGGGGGCCTGTAGAGCTCTACTGAATAAATGTGGGATACAGAGTGCAACCATATACGCGAATAGCCATGCAGCACTGCTGGGGTTGTCGAACTAATTCTACTAATTCCAGCGTAGTTAGAAATTGCAAAAAAATCTTTAAGCTCACTGGGGAGTCAACTCTACCTGTCCTTAATTTGGAGTCCTGGTCATTGGAACATTTTCGGTTTCGTTGACCAAAAGGGGAGCCTCTTTAGATGAATTCGATACTCCTAACGGGGACTCCCGTCGTCGACAACGCAAATAACCCTCACCACCCTAACGGGGATTAAATAACCGTTAAAACAAAAACAAAAAACAACAGGAGTTAATACTATGTCCACTGGAAATGATCAAAAAAGAGCTTTATACTCACTTCGAACAAATAGCTCAGTGCAGATGGAAATCAATAACTAACTCTCAGATATGGCACAATACTAGAACCAAATAGCCTGTTCAGACTTGCAGCAACTATAACGGAGCACTAGTCGATTGGAGATCACGCGCTAAAAATTAGTCTAACCTATAACCAATAAGGAATCAGTCTTCTCTGTGGGGGTCCAGTTCTAGCACAAACCAGACACAGAATATTTGGTATGGATATCCACAAAAAACATAGCGAACATAGTTAGTTTCATCGAAAGCACAAAGTGGTTTGAGCACAAACCGCATCCTACCTACCTACCATGACAAGATGAATATGGAAAATGACCTTAGCATCCCTCTCAAATTTGTGCAAATTCAAACTTAGCAGTCGAGTGAGGGTTCAGAGTTGGGTTGCAATGTTTATTTTTATGATGTGCTTAAAAAGCAGTAAAATCAAGTTTTTCAAGAATTGTACTACAATAATGTTAGCACGGCGGCCATTGCTCAGCCTCTACCGCTGTTCGAAACTGAAAATGACATGCCTAAGAAACGGTCTGCATTAGCAATTGCCTTATGAAGAATTCAGACGGTGTTTGAAAAAATTTTTATGGAGTCAACTAAAACAATTAAGAGTACAAGTGGTGACGATGTTTCGACCGATCATGACGATAGGAATCGTTCGCCCGATAGTCGAATCTAAGTAACCGGAACGGACACGCATTTTTAACTGGCCAAGGACTATTAACTCGACTGTTTTCTGCCGCTGCAAGAACAACAATAGGAAGCGTACAAATGCTCAGCGTGCAATGAGTCCCTGCATGACTCTAACCACCACTTTGCATACCCAGCGAACCACATTCATCGAATACCCTTCTCGCTTTGATCCATCCACATAGAAACAGCACGATTCCTGGCCCGACCGTTAGATGACTTCAATGACAACCAACCGTAACCTTACCACCCAAGCAGAGACATAACAAAATAACCGGTACAACATTAACTACAGCAAAGTTATATGAGGAGTATAAAAAACATAAGCTTGGTAATGTATTTGTTTTATATTTATATATATATATTTTCCCGTAGTTCCTAGGTGGAACATAGGGCCTCAAACTGTTTTGAATGGCGAAAAAAACCCGAGAACAATGCCTTGTATCCTTATACAGGCAATCATGTTTTTGCCTTTATTCATAATTAATATTTTCACTATACTGAATAGTTTATTATAGTCTAGTTTATATTATATATAAATATATATATCGGTGTAACTATAATGTACAATAGCTTTTAACTAATATTAAGAATTATAAAGTTATATCAACTAAGAAATTTCGCTAATGGGATTGTCTTAATGCAAATGAAAATACACATAAACACTAATACATATGAAACCCTATACATCAAAATAAACATAAAGAAAATGTAGGTATCCAGCTAGTCACCAACAATGAAAATATTCATGCTCATCAACAATAAAATACCGACCTGGCACGTTGCACTGCTGACTGCTCCTCCACTTCAGGTTGTACACAGATTTGCGGATTTGGCGTTATTGGACGCACCGGTTGCGCATTCTCCAACAATCCCGTTGGCATAGTAACGTGATCCGTTACCGACGATATCGAAATGGCGTTGACATCTTCACTATTTTTAGCCATGCTATCCCTCTGCACCAACCGATCCAACTTCTCGCCCGATGGAGGCGACTGTTCGTCTAGTGTATTTCCCATGACAATGCCAACGGAGGGCAAAAAGTCGTTTTCATTAAAACCCGACTTTCCAGAACCAACCTTATTAGTTGCAGCGAGTGCGAAGTCTACATCCGAATCAACTTCGGGCTCATAAATACTGCTGTCGTTTTCGTCGCTGTCTGTGCTACTGTGGGAATTGCGCTGCGTACGACCCACAGAAAACGTAGCTTTCTCAGCTTCCACAGCATGTTCTATTGAAGTTTGTGACTGACGCATGACCTGTGGATTTATTTTGGCTATTTCATTTGCCTGTTTCTGATTGTTGCTACTTGTATTGGGATTTCTGTTTTTATTCGGATTAAGTGACTGTCCCAATTTGGAAAATTGACCAGCTACATTAAATATTGCTTTCGAACTGATTTGTACGAGTTGAGACTCGGAGAGATTGCGCGGCATGCCCTAAAATTAGCCGATAGTGTAACGGTAGAAAAAATATAGGTTAAGGATACTCATTTAATGAGGCATTTATATAATAGGGGCAACGTGACAAACTGTCAACTTGGGTTAAATGAGCGCTCGGTGGCAATTTTGTAATAAGTCATATGTTTTTTATTTATACGTGATCGTTTTTTTAAAATCAAAGTAAATTATATGAAAAAATTAACAGCTCTTTTAGGACATTGTCATTTTGCGGAGTTTAAAATAAGTGAAACAAGTTTGCGACATTAAATGAGTATTACCAATTTATAAAGTTACCTTTGGTACTTCTAGCATGGGATTTCTACTTTTTCGACGCTGCAAAACACCTCCAGTGATGTATTGAACATCAGACTTGCCTATATTGTCAATGGCAATGCGGAACATATCAACAATGGACATAAGAGATTCTGTAAGTTTAAAAATTATATACTATGAAGTATACTGATGTCTGATAACCAATGCTTACCCATAACTTCTTCCTGAGTTTTAATCACATAAACCATATTATTAAAGAATCGTATGTTCGCAGAACGAAACATGTGGAAATATCCATCCACTCCGTCGACAGTATAGTTGAGCCTTAAACAGAGCAAAGCTGGCGCAGAGCCTTGAAACAATTTCGTTTGCTGATACATGCCCAACTCTATTAGCGTGATATTCTGCAGCTGCACTTTTTCGAAACGCACAATCTTATCCAAGTGTGAATCATACTCGGCTACAATATAGCAATCATCGGTGAGCAACAACACAGTATCCACATCGGTTTCGTTGAGGTCACCAGTACTACAAAATAAAATAAAGTTAGTGTTGATATAACTAGGAATAACTCTCCAAAACTCTCTACATACGTTGGATCAGCATCGATGAGACCCCACGACCCCACGGGATATTGCGCGGAACCAAGCAGCAAACGACGACAATCATCTACGAGCAATTTTGCTTGCTCTGCACCCTCTAGAGCGTCGGTTTCGTCAGGTACAGTCTGACCGCCTAACGCATTCAACGACTCGGCGGAAACTTGATTTCCGAGCATGAGATCGATGGTGGCTTGACGATAGGAATCTTTAAAACGCGCGAGATAATAACTGAAATTTAACCACAAGAAAAGAAGCATGACACAAATAGTGAGGTAATAAAAAAATACACAGACATAAATCAAAATAAAAAAACTATATTAAGCCCATGCAATTAAATGGTGGTATTGTGATTAGAGAGAGAACTTATAAATAGTATAATAACTAAAGGAAGAAGAGCTTAAAACAAAATTAATGAAATTCAAAAGAATAATACCTTTTTAAATGATAGAAGTAATACAACGGAAACAATAGAAGCAACAAAGTTAACTAAATAACTAGATTTCAACTGCGTTCTTCGTTTAGCTGGTGCGGCGCACCTTGCGTTTACGATATTTTCCAGAAAATGCAATTCCGGACCAAGCACACCGGCGTGATAGTAACCGTGTGTAGGCGCCGGGGCAGACGAGCAGAGAATACATAATATTGTCTTCATAACTTCATCCTCTTTCAATTGATCAGCTTCGACCAGCTTGCCTTGCATTAAATCAATTATGCATTGCCGGAAGGAATCAGCGAAATTTTGAATGAAGAAACTACGAAGAACGAATTTTTAAAGGTGGTATTAAGAAATGTTGCTTTCAATGAAATGCAGGTTTTGCATCATAATATTAAATGCAAGTAAATTGAAATGTATAATACGATGCATATGAACTGGAAAGTAGCAAAACATTTGGAGCAACTATGTGTTGGATAAACAAAAAACAAATAGCATAAATTACAAATAAAAACACGTTTCTAATAAACGCGATTAATTAACCTTAACTATAAATGTGTATCAACTTCAATACGAATAGCTGCAAAAGTATAAACAACTAACCGATTTGCCGAATTCATGCCGTCTTTCATCATGCCACTTATTTTACGCTCGCCGGTACGCGTATAATCGCCCTGAAAGCAAAGATAATATAAAATAATGTCAAAATATATATACATACATATAAAGTTGCAATGAGCACCTTTAGCGCATTTGTGCCCGCATATTGTCGGCTTATTATATCACCATTGTTGGCCCAAAGTATCATAAAAGGTGATTTTAACTGTTCCGGTATCGGTGTATATGGTGGCGATAAGCCCAACTTAACCAGCTGAGATTCCAGCACAGCCTTGCCTATTGCCGTCTCTACAACATTTGTGCGATCCAAACAATCCATACAATTAACCCGAAATACTGATTTTTGATTACAAATAACACCACGCTGATCACGCCAATGAAAACCCATTGCACCTGCTTCGGGAGCAAGTGCTTCCACGAGCGCAGAAACATTTTCGAAACGCATGCCGCGACTGCAAAGGAATGCAAACAGCTATATCTGAATATGTTATAGCTATAAATTTCGAGATACGTACCAGTAATCGTGGAAATCAAAAGTAACATATGTCAAACGATCATTATTGTATAACACCACATGCTTTGCATACGTATCGCCAATCAATTTCTCCTTACCGCTCTGTTCAACCAAATTGACAATGCACACACCATCATACAATGAAATTTCTTTTGTAAAATGCAATTCGAATGCCTCCTGCGTTTCTTGTTCACCTTCAAAATTATGCGAAAATAAAGTTAATACTCAAATAGATTGAATTCACCACCTACCCCTGTCCAAACGTGGCGGAGGTCGATATTTGTAACCTGGCTGACTCCAAAAGATGGGCACTGAACCACGTACCTGTGTGAATGACAAATGATGGTGACGAAAAGATAATATTTGCTCCGTTTCAACATAATTGGCGCAATTACCCTCCTCGTCGACGCCACGTCGCTTATATCTATAAAGGTAAAATAAAAGCAACTCAGTAATGAGCAAGGCAAATAAACATTAATCCAGAAACACTTACCTAGTGCCAGCGCGATACCGTGACCTGCGCGATACCAGCGCCAATGTAAAGCATTCATTACCTATCACGCAAGGTTCCACCTGCACGAATCCTTGTATAACTGGCAATATCCATGTATTGTCCTGCAATATACGAGTTTACATTCATTTAAAAACAACTTCAATATTCGCATGCGGATAAAATACTTACTTTGAACTTCAGGATCTCAGAAATCATATGCATATTCCAAAAGAAACGTTCATCACTTTGTTGCCTTTGTTCACCGCCAGCACTTTGTCGCTGCAAATTATTGGTGATGTCACTGTCCAAACTGAAGTAGAAACTATCTGTATCATCAAATATCTTATGCAGCTCTTCGGTGATGCGCTTTTCAATACGCGAAGGATCACGTATACCCACAGAAGACTTCATCTGATTAGACGCCAAAGCAGCAGCTTGCTGGGTGGTATTCTTAATAGTGTTACCCGCATTCTTTACAGCGCCCCATGTTTTGTTCATCAGCTGTGCACCTTCAAACAGCTTCGTTTTCGTAGTGGAAGTGGATGTTTTGTTGGTGCTGCTTATAGTGGAAGTATTCGATGTTGGCCGGTGTGTAGGCGTGCTATTGGCACTTCTACTTGGGCAAATGTTGAAATAAATAATTTATGATTTCCAGTTTTTAATTTTGTCCTCACCTAGAATGCCTTGTGCAAGAAGTCAATACTGTGTCCGGTTCGTCAGAGCTCAAAATGCAAATCGATTTGATTTTATACACTAAACTTGGAGCATAAAGTACGCCGACGGGCGTGGCCTCCTTCACAATCACCAAGTGCGATTCGTAGACATTTGGTAAGCTGATGACACCCACAATGCCATGTGTAATGCCAATACACTCGATGTCATCTACTGAGGACAAGTCCCAACCTGAAAATACAGGAAATAAGGAATTAACTGGTAGTAAAAAAGCTTTGATTACAATAATCTCCAAGCAACCAAACCCAACAATTAGATACCATGTAACTTATATAAAAATAAATACACAATAAAATGTTTCATTAATCAACAGAAAATAGGCAACAATCAAAAGAAATAAGGCGTTTTTTATAGGCGGTAACCGCATATAATTCTACAGTAATTACCGAGGTTTATGTTTTTCAATTACCAAAAAAACTGTTGACAGAGAATAATACTTCCTTGATTTCGTATTAATTATAAAGACTATAATAATGATTGATTCAAAATAAATATATTAGGGAAATAAGATAACTAATACGATTATTAATAAATAGAAATAAATCATATTTGTATATTAAAGTACTTAAGCAATCACATAATAATTACACTTGACATTAACATGTTCAATTTCAAAGATTTCAACAAAATGGGAGTAAGTTCACCAGCAAGTACTTAGACTGTAGTCGAAAAGAAAAATTGTAACGTATTTTGTATCTTATGGTTTTTATTTAAACAAGAAGAAATATTAACTTTGGCTGCATCAAATACCCTTCACAAATAAAAAATAAAATTCTATATACAAGAATATTACAATTTATATATTTTAAAGAGACTTTGAGGTTTCCTTAATACATATATATACAAATATTCACCATACAGTATTTATTTTCATAAAACCTATTTCCTATTGCTAAATCTGTCAATATAGAAGTTATGTGCAAGTACACAAGAATCTTTAATCCAAACATCAATTCTGTAATTGTCAATGTCAGCATGCTCCGATCCAGAAACCAGACAATTCCTAGCACTATACCAAACGTGTAAACATTCGCTTTTCCAAATATAAACCAAAACTTCGATTTTATACAATTCGCTTTTTCTTACCGCATCCTTTAGAACAATCCCAGCCAAGTACATATGTATATGTACATAGCAACACAACGCAAGGTCGAGTTTAGAATATGAGTGAGCATGTGAATTGCGTGTACAAACTTCTTATTTCGTTTCAGACTCAAACTCTGTATTTGTTTGTACTTAATCATCAATTTTTGAATCGCCAAATTGAATTGTACTTTAATCTCATCAATAACATAAACTGTAATTAAACGTTTAATCTTAAGAAACAAACTTTGCCTAAGTCCAACATTACTGTCAACTCTATCCAGTATCGGCATGGGGAAAAATTACGAAAATAAAAACAATATTTTGCTATACAATAGATGTGTGGACGACATATATGTAGAACATTAAAATTTATATGTGCACTATGTACTCCAATTAACAATATTTGAAAGTAAATAAACTCGTTTCATGCCAAAGCAGAGCGTATTATAGGGGCTGCCTCAAGTATAGTATATGTAATAGAGTTTGCCTTCAACTGAATACATATGGATATTAATCGATGGAAAAAAATAATTGATGCGTAATCTAAAATATTTTCTATGAAAATTGTACACCCATGAAACTCATTTTATGCACAAAGGCAACAAAGAATAAAATTTCTTATCATGTTATCTAATTGAAATTATATAGGTATATACTTGCATATTCCTACCTGCTTTAATTGTAAACTCAGAGGTTTTACGATGCCACCACAGACTTTTTTCGCGTTTCACGAAAATGTAATAATTATCAGTTTGAAAAACTTCCATTTTCACGGGTCAAAAAATTACGCCACTCTGTATTTAACAAACTTTCTGGTTACTTTTTTTTTTATTCACCAGCTCATCTACTTGCATTCTTTAAATGTAGACCAACCAAAATGATAATTTAATCTAGCGTATGATTTCCAAGAAAAACTCGAAGCTATATGAATATGAATCAGTAAACAAATGACAGAAAACTATTTGTCAAAAGACACAGCTGATCGGTACTGCCACCCTTATTAACTAAGTTCAGCATTGCCTTTTTGTCCGCTTGTTCCAAAATTGAAACTATCAATTGATTTTGGTAATAAGCGCGGTAGGCATAAAGTTTTGGTAGGCAATAATTTTTATTAGATTTCTTTAGCATTTATTATTTCTTGATTGTTATTCATACTAGACAAAAAATTTATAGGTTAAAAGTTTTTCTTTAAAAATTGTTAAATAAAATTTATTTGACAATTGTAAAGAGTGCTTACGTTTTTATTTACAATTCCCATGCAAATCTGACAGTTTTTATACTCTTGCAACTTATTGCTACAGAATATAATAGTTTTGTTTTTCTAACGGTTGTATGTATCTCCTAAAATTAAAAGATATAGATATAGAGTTACGCATATACATATATGGGATCTGGATGACGGGATGAGTTAAAATCCGGGTAACTCTTGATGAAACTGCGTGTATACTCGTTTCTTGATAAAGACGTAAAGACGAGTTCGTAGATGGGCGTAATCGGACCGCTATCATACCCATAAACGCCAAGAACCGAAAATGTAGAAAGAGCTGTTACCAAGCTCTGAATTAAGATTTAGAACTCTAATTTGACACAGGTGATCGCAGCAGCAAAAACGTTCAAAAAAGGGGCGTGGTCCCGCACTCTAATTTAATGCTCATATCTCCTAAACCACTAAAGCTACAACAACTAGAATGAATGAATGATAACTACTAAAAGCGAAATAAATCATTAACTAAATACGTCAGAGACATTAAATTTTCCCACTAAGATGGTATGAGAGGGCTTTAAAAATGCCGGGGTCCAAATTAGACAATGGGAGTGGCACCGCCCTATTTTAGGTAAAATCACATATCTCGGGACCAGCTTAACCGATTGCAACCAAATTCGGCACATAATATTCTTCTAATATTTTTTTGTTATGGAGTGAAAATCAGAAATTTCGGCTTACAAGTGATTCCTTCAATATCAAAGAAGAATAGTGCCTTGGAAACTCGCCATCTTATAACAAAAATAGCAAAACTGTTCAAGCCCATTGGTACTGACCATAGGACCCAGGGCTTTTAGTTGACTTTATATCGGTCGATGTATGAGATATATAACTGAAATTTGGAGAGAATTCTTTTCGATATGTTGCTGAAAATGCTTCAATATTTCCCTCATATACCGAATATAAAAATTTTCGAATTGCTGTGTGATTTTTTACCGCATATATCCGCTAATACGTAATAGAGGCCATACACGGGCACACATGTGCGTTCGATCCGTGTGAATTCGTTTGCCCATACACGACACACAAATCCATTTTGCGTTCGTTCTTCACACAGTTAACATGTGCGACAGGCAAACGGAACATTTCTTCGAATTTATTTCTAATGTAGCACTTTTATCTATTTCTTTGTATTTCGTTAATAAGTTATTCCAATTTTTATTTTTCTCAATTTTATTTTTATATTTATCACTTTTCGTTTGCCAAATTGCCAATTAATTTTTTATAAAATCAATAAATTCAGATACGAAATCTATATTAAGGGGAGAGTCTGCTTTAGAAGCTTCAAACAATCGCTTAAATCTCTTTAAAAATTATCTAACAACAAACAGAGTTATAGATTGGAACTCGAAATGTTGTCGAAGCTAGAAGGGAAATAGTGTCCGAGCGTCAGACAGATACATACTCGTACAAGTATATGAGCGCTTGGGCAAAAAGCGAAAAGCGCGATTTCTCGGTTTTTTATTTCTACGATTATTCTTAATTGGCGGGCAAAGTTGGAATTGGGGCAAAATTTATTATCTTTGGCATAAAATTATCTTCTATTTAAACTAAAAAAATAAGAAAAGTCAAGTTTGAACATATTTTTAAACAAATTAAAGAAATTTTTTTTTTTTAGAATTTTCTTAGTTTAACTAGAAGATAAGTTATTAAAAAACATGAATTTCTTTGAATTTTTTGAAATGAGATTTTGTGCGCTTACAACGCCATACACGATAAACATGTTCGCGCACCGATCGTAAAAAATCAAACATTTTCGCGAACATGGATCGGTACGCGAACAAGCCCATACACGAGTAAACCGCATGTTTACACATACCGATCGAACGCACATGTGTGCCCGTATATGGCCTCTATAAGCTATCTGAATAAAATTGAGGGGGCGTATTTTCCTTGTTACGGTGCATCTTTTTGCTTATAACTAACAAACCTTACATATGTACCTGAGGGTATTTCTTTGACTTGGTTACACCCGAACGTAGCTCTTCCTTACTTGTTCTTCGTTAATCTAAATAAATAAGTGGAAGATTAAACTTGTCATGTGATCTCGCTGTTTCCATCAATAGTTCTTTTTTATTATTGGAAGCAAGTATCTACTAATAGTAGTAAAAATGTAGTAATATTTTTTGTTGACCTAAAGTAATTAATTCTATAAAATTTTAAAATATTATTTGGTTTACAAAATTGAAAATTTTTTTTTTCACTTGCAAAATAGAAAGAGTCTTTTTTGGGGTATTTTTGGACTTTCAATATCAAAGCTCGAAACTGCGCAACATTTTAATAAATTAATTTATTTTTTAATTGTTGTTCAAAACCAACGGACTCGTACTTTTCGGCTTTCTTTTTTTTTTGTCAAAGCAAAAATTTGACGTATCTTCAAATCTAATTAAAAGACTTCTTTATCGTACAACACTCAATTTAGGAAGACATGTGTATCAGATGGTAAGCCGTAAGATAAAATGTTTAGAATTCCCTATGTTAGTTCAATATTTTTTAATACTCATGGTGACTGCAAGAAGACAGTAAGAAGAAGAGCACGGGTCTATCAGCTGATTTGCACAATATTGTGCACAGGTGATTCTTGCATATAAGTATGGCGTTTAATAATTTAAAAAAAATAAATGATTTATTAAAATTTTCAAACTTTCGGTGTGTGTTGAATGCTTTCAAGCAATTACATAATGGCCAACAATATAACAAATATGAATATAAAAGCAATAAACAAACAGAAAGCAGTCGGGGCAGTATTTGGAGATCCAATTTTATACCGATAGCTGCTGTTTCAGCATTATCAGCTTACCTAGTTTATAACCAAAAGGACTATATTATACCACATGTATCTGCTTTCACATCTCCTCCGCTTTCAGGGCGACGAAAGCAATATAATTTTCTTGCTGACGTAGTGCACGCATGTGCACCATCAGTGGTATATATTGAAATTAAAGATATGCGCCAATTTGACTACTATACTGGAAAACCAGTCACTGCGTCAAACGGTTCAGGGTTTATAATCGATTCTAATGGACTTATACTAACCAATGCACATGTAGTTATCAATAAGCCGCACACTATGGTGCAAGTAAGATTAAACGATGGTCGTACTTTCCCTGGTGTTGTAGAAGATATAGATCAAACGTCTGATTTGGCTACGGTTCGTATTCAGTGTAAAGATTTACCAGTCATGTCTCTCGGGCAAAGCTCTACATTGCGTTCAGGTGAATGGGTTGTGGCTCTTGGTAGCCCTTTAGCTTTGAGTAATACAGTTACAGCCGGCGTTGTTAGTTCGACGCAAAGGCCGTCGCAAGAACTTGGACTGAAAAATCGTGATATTAACTATATACAAACCGATGCAGCCATTACTTTCGGAAATTCAGGCGGGCCACTTGTAAACCTAGATGGCGAAGCTATAGGTGTAAATTCAATGAAAGTAACAGCGGGAATAAGTTTTGCCATACCAATTGACTACGTGAAACTTTTTCTAAATCGAGCTGAAGAACGTAGAAGACAAGGTGTTAGCAAAATGGATTACCCCGCCAAACGTTATATGGGAATAACAATGCTTACGCTAACACCCGACATACTTTTTGAATTAAAGAATCGCACACAGAATGTACCAAGTGACTTAACCCATGGTGTTCTGGTGTGGAAAGTAATCATTGGATCGCCGGCACATACGTGAGTTATCGCCAAATTAAGTGCTTATTACATCTATAACCTTTTGCTCTTTTCAGTGGTGGTCTTTATCCGGGTGATATAGTTACGAAAATTAATGATAAGGAAATTAAAAATTCATCAGATGTTTATGAGGCTTTAGCATTGAAGACAAAGTCGCTTGATATAACGATTTTTCGTGGCTTGAAGAAGATGACTGTAAAAATTGTGCCAGAAGACCCTTAAAACCGCGTATATTTACGATTGTCTTCATTCATCACAATCAAATTTCCCATGGCCGTTAAAGTTCAACTGCACTGCCCCAGATAGCTGGCAGCTAAAAAATTGCCGCCATTATTTGCCTATTCATATATGTTTGTAGTAACTTTATTTTAAGCAGTAAATAGATTCATTCAAGAATGAAAGCAAACAAATATAGAAATAAATTAAAACAATGCAATTTAAAAGTTATTTGACCAAAACCACTACATACATATTTGGTATGTTCAATATCTGCTAATATCTAATCCACTTCCCATGCATAGACCGAACTGTCAAAATATCAGGAGCTCTTATGAAAGATAAGGAACCCCATTACATTAGCCGTAAATGGCTTTTGTAAACAAAATTACGTTTACTTACCAGTGATACTTATTGCTTAATAAGGATTTTAAGTTTTTCCTAAGATCACTAAAGTAATGTGTTACCGACTGCAAAAAACGCATTTAACCTTTGATTGCAAATATTAACTGTTAAACTAGATTAAGACATTTTAGGGAATAAAGAATCAAAAAAGTGTAAATAAATAAAAATCTTACCACCGATAAACTAAAAACTAAAAAACCTACATACAAAGAAAATATACATATATGTATGTACATAAGCAACGATTTTGCTTTATTTCTTATTGATTTTAAAGTCGAACAAGTAGGGAAGGGTTAAGATCAGGTGTAACCGATCATTTTATACTTTCGAAATTCCCAAGACCCAAAATAAATACATACGTTCAGGCTTTGGCAAAATTTATTTCATGTAGAAAGGGATTCTTTGTGACTTTCATTAAGATTTCCTACATAACTATGTCGTCGACGTAGTCAAGGAAAGACCTTGATGCTCCGAGGAGGCGATTCCGCTCCAGGCAGGTGGCTGCAAGGGTGACTTCTACGAAAACATCCCAACAGGAACTGCTTGGAGAGGAGTTCATTATGCTCCTTAACTGGGAGCATAAGCGTCTCACTATGTACATAGGTGTTCGATGGGAGACATCAAGGGGCATCCCGTCGTGGTCCGGAGTGCAGTATTCTGACAAGGCTGGAGTTTTCTCATCTGCGTACCGTGGTGGTGCATAATTAAAGGCCGGCCGGCCGATTGTCTTGTATGTTGCCAACGCCGTCTCTTTGTCTTTCCCTATGTGCTGACGTTCCATAAAGATTTTGTTGCGGCTCTGTACTTTGGCTATAATCGCGGTCATCGAGTTTCGAGATGTAGAAGTTAAACAGTATCGGGGAGAGGACACCACCCTGCGGAACCCTCTGTTTAATTCCTCTCAGTTTAGATGTTTCACCTCGAAATAGTACGGATGATTGACGACCGCTCAGGTAGTTCATGGTCCACCTATTCAGTCCTGGAGGACTCTCGATGTCTTGCAGTAGCGTTGTGTGGTTGACTGTGTCAAAAGCTTTTGAAAAAGTCGAACTACGAGGATCATTCTCTCACAGGGTGGTTTCTCATTCATTGTGCAGAATGTCGAATCGTCAATCTGTTCCACCAGCTCCATCCCCCTACCATCGTTTGACAGGCAGGAATGCCAAAGCGGTCGATATCTTCATCGATTAGACGATACTGCACGGTGTTTGCAATATGAAGGCTAGGCCAGAGAACTTAAAAGTATAGAGAAGGTGCAAATCGAAATCTGTATGATGGTTCGATTGCGCGGCTAACAGAGCTGATAGAATCACAATAGGGAATTCGCCGTTCTCGCTGCTATTTAGCAGAATTGAGCACGTGCAGTGGCAGAAATATGTGTAAAATGACTGAGAATAAATAAAGAGAATTGCTTTGTAGAAAAATATACAAAGTCACACAGAGAATGTAAAAAAGCATTCTCTGAGTGACATACATATGTATGCATGCTTTATTGTATTACATGAACCATTGTCACATATGCGTGATTATTTTGTATCAAATGAACCATTTTTTTCCGAAAAATGGTAAAATTTTTAATATTTTTTTACAAAATCGGGAAAAACTATTTTAATTTTATTTCTCTTTATTTTTATTTTTTAATTTTTAAATAAAGAAAAGTTTATTTCGACTCTTTCAAAGTGAAGATGTGCAAAATGAACTTCATTTCTTCAAAGAAAATGAATGACCTTCATGAAATATGCATATTCGCATTATTTCGTTATAATTTCCATATTCGTAGCAATTAGTGATGAGCGATATTTCACTACCGGTAATTTTTGCACTGTGATTGAAAAATCGCAACTGCGATCACTTTTTATAAATAGCAGTTCGCTTCTATGAACTGCGATTGCGATCGCAGTTCGAAACTGTGATCGCAGTTCGAACCAGTGATTGCGATCGCAGTTCGAACCAGTGATTGCGATCGCAGTTCGAAACTGTGATCGCAGTTCGAACCTGTGAATTACGATCACAATAGCAAATAGCAGAAAAGTAACAACTTTCTTCAGGGTATTGTATATATCGTATATGCTATTTTTCGTCATAGCGGTTTGAAGTTTTGAGTGTAACGTTCTTATAATTTTTAATAATGGCAGGAAATGTATCAAGGAAAAGAAGTGAAGTGTGATGTTTGAAGTGGTAGATGAAATATAATCAAAATGGAATATTTTAATTTGTTTTAATAAAATTTTTAATTTTACTTATTGTTAAAACCAAATTTGAAATGTTTTTGTGTTGAAAACAAGAATTATAACTAATTAATTTCAGAAATAATATGGAATAAAAAAATTACGGGTTTTTAATATTTTCCCAAAGATAAGGAAACTCCCGTTATTAATTTGGTCTTGAAAATAGTATTAGCGGGTATTCAAAACATTCTGATGGATTATGGAGTTTATAGTTTTTCTTTGAAAATATGAAAAGCGGATCATACCAACATACAAATGAACTATGCAATAAGCTCTAAGTTTCAGGTAGCCGAACCGCTCCAACATTTGCGAAAATGTAGTGAAAAGAAAGGCATAAAAACTTAACTCGAGTTACAGGAACCAAAAGAGAATTTTCCGCCAATAACGACAAAAGGTTCAGTCGTTTCCACGACAGTCGGGTGTACGTAAGTGGAACAGACCTGGACTTTTATTCGGCCAAACAGTGTCAAATTGGCAGAATCTGCCGCTACAACAACAACAACGACGTTCGAACGTCGACTTAGTTGCGATCGCAATAGCAATATAAAATCACAGTGATTTAAAAATAGCAATCACTGAAATCACAGTGATTTAAAAATCGCAATATCGCTCATCTCTACTAGCAATAGAATTTCTATGGCATATATGTACATACTTATGTATGTACAGAGAAACCTCTTCTAACGGACACCTCCCTTGGGAGGACATTTTTTCATGCACCAAGTTTTAAGTACGTTTGCCATGGTCGTCATCAAAAGGGGGGTCACTCATCCGAGGCTTGTTGTTCCTTTTCATTGGGGGTGTTTTTTTACGTGGCGGGTCCCAAACCCAGCGCACAACCCTATGCAGGGGATGTTTCGCCTTCTCACGTTAGCTCGCCTTCAAACGGATGTTCTTAGGCTACCCAGAGGATACTTGGTCAAAGACCGGAAGTCGTGAGCTGCTTGAGTCATATGCAAAAGAATCGTTTCTGGCCACTCCCAAATGAATGGCGATCAGAGAACTTTCCTCACTTGCGTGAACTTCTACACATGACTCCTTCCTCCTCTACACATGACTCCATCCTCCCGTCCTCACAGAAGAGGGAAGCGAGACGCATTTGCAGACAGAAGAAGAAAGAGGCCGAAATGCGTGAGTACGAACAGCTCGATAAGCTGGCCGACAGGGGTAATGCTCGAAAATTCTACGAAAAGATGCGGCGGCTTACAGAAGGTTTCAAGACCGGAGCATACTCTTGTAGAACCCCCAAAGGTGATCTAGTTACTGATGCCCAGAGCATACTTAAATTATGGAGGGAACACTTCTCCAGCCTGCTGAATGGCAGTGAAAGCACAACACCGGGAGAAGGCGAACCCGATTCCCCAATCGATGACGATGGAGCAGACGTTCCATTACCCGACCATGAAGAAGTTCGAATAGCAATCACCCGCCTGAAGAACAACAAAGCGGCAGGGGCCGATGGATTGCCGGCCGAGCTATTCAAACACGGCGGCGAAGAACTGATAAGGAGCATGCATCAGCTTCTTTGTAAAATATGGTCGGACGAAAGCATGCCCAACGACTGGAATTTAAGTGTGCTATGCCCAATCCATAAAAAAGGAGACCCCACAATCTGCGCCAACTACCGTGGGATTAGCCTCCTCAACATCGCATATAAGGTTCTATCGAGCGTATTGTGTGAAAGATTAAAGCCCACCGTCAACAAACTGATTGGACCTTATCAGTGTGGCTTCAGACCTGGTAAATCAACAACCGACCAGATATTCACCATGCGCCAAATCTTGGAAAAGACCCGTGAAAGGAGAATCGACACACACCACCTCTTCGTCGATTTCAAAGCTGCTTTCGACAGCACGAAAAGGAGCTGCCTTTATGCCGCGATGTCTGAATTTGGTATCCCCGCAAAACTGATACGGCTGTGTAAACTGACGTTGAGCGGCACCAAAAGCTCCGTCAGGATCGGGAAGAACCTCTCCGAGCCGTTCGATACCAAACGAGGTTTCAGACAAGGCGACTCCCTATCGTGCGACTTTTTCAATCTGCTGCTGGAGAAAATAGTTCGAGCTGCAGAACTTAATCGAGCAGGTACAATCTTCTATAAGAGTGTACAGCTGCTGGCGTATGCCGATGATATTGATATCATCGGCCTCAACACCCGCGCCGTTAGTTCTGCTTTCTCCAGGCTGGACAAGGAAGCAAAACGAATGGGTCTGGCAGTGAACGAGGGCAAGACGAAATATCTCCTGTCATCAAACAAACAGTCGTCGCACTCGCGACTTGGCTCCCACGTCACTGTTGACAGTCATAACTTTGAAGTTGTAGATAATTTCGTCTATCTTGGAACCAGCGTAAACACCACCAACAATGTCAGCCTAGAAATCCAACGCAGGATAACTCTTGCCAACAGGTGCTACTTCGGACTGAGTAGGCAATTGAGAAGCAAAGTCCTCTCTCGACAGACAAAAACCAAACTCTATAAGTCTCTCATAATTCCCGTCCTGCTATATGGTGCAGAGGCTTGGACGATGTCAACAGCGGATGAGTCGACGTTGCGAGTTTTCGAGAGAAAAATTCTGCGAAAGATTTATGGTCCTTTGCGCGTTGGCCACGGCGAATATCGCATTCGATGGAACGATGAGCTGTACGAGATATACGACGACATTGACATAGTTCAGCGAATTAAAAGACAGCGGCTACGCTGGCTAGGTCATGTTGTCCGGATGGATGAAAACACTCCAGCTCTGAAAGTATTCGACGCAGTACCCGCCGGGGGAAGCAGAGGAAGAGGAAGACCTCCACTCCGTTGGAAGGACCAAGTGGAGAAGGACCTGGCTTCGCTTGGAATATCCAATTGGCGCCACGTAGCGAAAAGAAGAAACGACTGGCGCGCGGTTGTTAACTCGGCTATAATCGCGTAAGCGGTGTCTACGCCAATTAAGAAGAAGAAGTTTTAAGTACAATTTTCAGAACAAATCGCCCTTCCTTAGGCGGACACTCTCTTGGTCGGATGCGGACAGTTCATTGCTACAAAGTTGGACGAAACCCCTCTACCAAGCGGACGAAGCTCTTATCGACGGACATTGACTTCTGTTTTCATAACAAATCAATCAAAAACCTCTCTTGGGCGGACGCGAACCCCTCGTAAGCGGACAAAATATGAGAATGTGTGTATGGCGTATGTATAAATAACAGATTATAACAAATGACTCCCCGAATTCAATGTAATATGTTTATGAAGTGCATGCTTAGGTTTTTTGTTCAGTGAATTGCGTTTAGTGATTGTGTAAACATTTATGTACATAATGCGTAAGATGGCGAGGTCAAACCTGAGCTTAAAAGAAAAAATTTAATTAATCAACGTTAGTGAGGAAAACAATTTGTCTCTCCGCGCATTGGCCGAAAGGTAAGTTTTAATATTAAAATCGTGCAAAAATTATTTAAAAATTTTTTTTTGTGTGTACAATTTTTTTTAAATCAAACACAATCGTTTAGTACTACAAAATTTAGTATTATTTCCCTGATTCACATATTTTTGCAACATAATTATAAACACACTGAGTTCCTGTTGGAATACGTTATTGAAAATGTGCCCAATTTTCGTTATCAGGTTCAAAAATGGAAAAACACAGGCTGCGCTGGTTATTAAAAATAAAGAAGAAATTCGAACAAAATGGATGTCTGGGAGCAATGTCGAATCAAAAAGGTCATTCATGAAAATCGATGGAAAAAAGTTGATGAAATGTGTTTAGACTGGTTCAATAAGGCACGAAGCCAAAACATTCCAATATCTGGACCAATAATCCAAGAAAAGACAAGAGAAATTGCCCGAAAGCTGGGGATTAATGATTTTGTGGCTTCTAACGGTTGGCTACAAAAATGGCGGAGCCGTCATAATATAACATTCAAATACATTTGTGGTGAAAGTGCTGCTGTTGATATGCAAAATGTGCAGCAATTTTTAGATAAACTACCATCATTTCTGATTGGTTATAGCCCTAGGGATGTCTACAATGCGGACGAGACAGGCCTTTTTTTCAGAGCTTTGCCAAACAAAACTTTGGCTCTTAAAAATGAAGTATGCCGTGGAGGTAAACTATCGAAAGAAAGGTTGACTGTCTTGCTTTGTGCAAATATGGCAGGGGAAAATGAAAAACCCCTTGTCATAGGGAAAGCTGCACGACCGAGAGCGTTTGCATCAATAGATTTAAAAAAGCTTCCAGTAAATTGGCAGTCCAATAAGAAAGCAAGGATGACGCGTGAAGTGATGACACAGTGGTTGAAAGAACTCGACAAAAAAATGGAGTTGGAAAACAGAAAAGTACTTTTGTTTTTAGACAACGCAGCATCCCACCCTCGAGATATAAGTTTGAAAAATGTTAAAATACTATTTCTGCCTAGTAACACCACTTCAGTTTTCCAGCCTTTGGATCAAGGAATTATTCAAAATTTTAAAATTCACTACCGAAACTCTCAGGTTAAAAATATTTTGGTAACCATAGAGACTGATTCGCCAAAAAAAAATATAAACGTTTTAGAGGCAATACATTTCATAAAAGAAGCCTGGGCAAATGTTCAACCCCAAACCGTAAAAAATTGCTTCCAAAAGGCAGGATTTGACTAAAATAGAAATCTGGCCCCTGAATTCGATCCCGAAGATGACTTGCCGTTATCAACGCTGGCTTCGATTTTTGAATTATCAAAAGCCCTTGGAGAGTGTACTCATTCAAATCCGGATGACTTTGTCCAAATAGATAATAATGCATGGACCGAAAGCTCAGACATAGAAACTATTGACGATAATAGTACTGATAACCGCATTGACTGCCGTTTCAAATTTAAAAAGATTTTGTAGCGACGACCTTATTGCATTCGGATTGTTGCAAAATTTGGAAAGCCATCTGCAAAACAATTTTCTTTTAAAAAAGCAAAAAAACCTAAGCCAGTCTACAATTACCCAGTTGTTCAAGCAATGAATTTAATATTTATATTTTTTATATATTACTTCATGTGAATTTACATGAAATTTATATGAATTTTTGAAGTACATAATACATACATACATAAATTCCTGTTTGAACAATGTTATATGAATTGTTAAAAAATTTATAAAATAGCTGGAGTGGGTAGCTGAGCTGAGCTTGAGCGGACACCTCTCATGGGCGGACAAAAGTTGACTGACGGTGAGTGTCCGCCCAAGGGAGTTTTCACTGTATATTATTTCTTTGGCACATTTGTATGTTTACGAAAGCAAATGCGAGCCACATACATACATATGTATGTACATGCAATCATAATAACAAGTGTCGCAGGCATCTTTCGCATCTCCGTTGTCACGGACAATCAATACCCGAAACTCAAAGAGTCACGCCCGGAACACATAGAGCGGGGCAGACTGCAAGCGACATCTGTCAAATATTAAAATACACACGTTCTTATGGACACAGTTATGTAGTTGTGCAGCTGTGCAGCGGGATGGCGCTTGCAGTCTGTCGCGTTCTATGTGTTCAGCACATCAATCTGTCGAAGCACTGACGCGACGAGACGCGAAAGAAACTAACAATCGATCATCGATTGTTACCGCTTCCCTTGCCACTGTAACAGCTTCGCCTACGAACTAGCGTAAATATGTATGCATACATACATATGTATGAACTTGCATACATACATATCGACGCTGATTTTTGCGAGCTATGGAAAAATATTTTAGAATTGAATATTATAAATCGACAACTCCGTTGTTGCCACTTTTCTGACTTCTTTCTGTGAAGAAGCATCAGAAAGTTGTTCAATTTATGATTTTTAGCTTTTGCCATCGTCGCGAAAAGACGCTTGTTGGCAAAGTCATGCTCGGGGAGATGTTACGGCGTCTGTTTATATGAATGAAGCGAGGTCGCTTGTAGAATATGCGCCTGCGTTTATGAATGAAATCGTTTTTGTTGTAAAATTTACTACATTTGGGCTTCGCCAATTGGGCTGCCATATTGACTTTTGATGCTTCTGCTATTTGAGCAGTTGTTTTTGTAGAACAATGCTTCAATTTTTTCGGTATGTGTAAACATGCGGTTTACTCGTGTATGGGCTTGGTCGTGTACCGATCCATGTTCGCAAAAATGTTTGATTTTTTACGATCGGTGTACGAACATGTTTATCGTGTATGGCGTTGTGAGCGCACAAAATCTCATTTCTCTCGTGTCGCCGAGCAGTGAAGATCGCGGACAATTGCAAGTGTTAAGGGGAGAGACTGCTTTAGAGGCTTCAAAAAATCGATTTTTTTTTTTTGAGGATTTTTTTGGGAGAGAAAGAAATAATTGATTCAAGCGAAATTTCTAGGCTTTATCGTCATATCGTTTGCTACATCTTTCACATATTTTTTGAATACGAAAATCTTTGATATTCTGCCTTTAGGAAGATGGCGCTACATGACACAGCTCGCATATGCATTTTTTCAGGAAAACAAAAAAATTCAAAGAGATTCATGTTTTTTAATAACTTATCTTCTAGTCAAACTACGAAAATTCCAAAAAAATTTACTTTATTTTTAAATTAAATATATTTTAAAAATATGTTCAAACTTGACTTGTATGCCCGTGTATGACCGCTATTAATGTAATGCCAAAATATCATAATTATGTTTACATGTCAATATTCAAATGCCGACGGCAAAACGCAAAAGCATACACATTGCATACATTGCGATTCCCAAGTGGAAAAATTCAAGCATGAAAATATCACAATGCTTTTGTTGGGAGATCATAAGGAGCATGCATGCATATGTTTATGTCTTCATATTCATATTCATCGCCAATTGGGCATATATTTATGTCTCTTCATATCTTGGGTATGTGAAGTGCTGAATAGAATACGAACGACAAACGACTCCTGTTTTTTAGAATACACACGTCTATGGACACTGACAGCTGCACGACTGAGCCGACGGTTGTCGTTCTCGCCTAACTTCAATGTTCTCCTATTTTTTTGCCAACGACAGGTAGGACGAACAGTAGAGTTGACAGTAGAAGGAAGATAGAGAGATGATGAAGCTCTCGGTGATGCACTAATATCGTAAAAGGACAATTATTCACAGTGTTAAGGGGAGAGACTTAGCGTATTTTCAAATAAAAGCATAAAATAGCTCTATTATATCCTTTGTAACGGGTGATTTTTTTGAGGAGAGAAAGAAATAATTTTCATGCATTAGTATTTGACTAGATCACGTGGGATTTCAGAACATGGTGTCACAAATTTTTGAGACGAAGATGCTCAGTATCTTTGACATTTCATCATGAATAGACTACTAACGAGCATCTCGCAAATCATTGAATTTATTACCAAAATCAGTGTTCGTTCGAAAGTGTTTCGCGCGCGTGTTTGTTCAGCGATGAGGCTCATCTTCTGGTTGAATGGCTACGTAAATAAGCAAAATTACTTTATTTGGGGTGAAGAGCAACCAGAAGCCGTTCAAGAACTGCCCATATGTTCCCGAAAAATGCACTGTTTGCCCGTGTATGGTTTTGTACGCTGTGGAATCATTGGACCGTATTTTTCAAAGATGCTGTTGGACGCAACGTACGGTGAATGGCGATCGCTATCGTTCGATGCTAACAAACTTTTTGTTGCCAAAAATGGAAGAACTGAACTTGGTTGACATGTGGTTTCAACAAGATGGCGCTACATGCCACACAGCTCGCGATTCTATGGCCATTTTGAGGGAAAACTTCGGACAACAATTCATCTCAAGAAATAGACCCGTAAGTTGACCAAGATCATGCGATTTAACGCCTTTAGACTATTTTTTGTGGGGCTACGTCAAGTCTAAAGTCTACAGAAATAAGCCAGCAACTATTCCAGCTTTGAAGACAACCATTTCCCGAAGAAATTCGGGCTATTCGGCCGAAATGCTCGAAAAAAGTTGCCCAAAATTGGACTTTCCGAATGGACACCTAGAGACGCAGCCGCGGTCAACATTTAAATGAAATATCTTCAAAAAGTAAAATGTCATGAACCAATCTAACGTTTCAAATAAGAACCGATGAGATTTTGCAAATTTATGCGTTTTTTTTTTTTTAAAAAGTTATCAAGCTCTTAAAAAATCACCCTATAATAACAATTGATAATTTAAAACAAAAAAATATATACCTATTTACTTATTTTTTGCATAAAAATTTCATTTTGAACAAAATATTAAAATTTCATTGAAGTGCAAGGTATTAGTATGGCCATAACGAAATTGTGTACATGCAAAATGGATAACGGAGTGCCGGCCATTGTTATGTTGCTGCATTCTTTCGAATGTTCATGTAGTAAGATGCACAACGCCATTTTCAGTTCACTGTCGTTCTGTCGTGTCGTAAGCATTGTAATCAGCATATCAGACAGAGAACATAATAGGGGTATTCTCTTGCTCTTGCAAGTTTGCAGATTGCAAAAATACTATACCGAAATATACAAGAGCACGAGAGCACCCATTGCAGAATCGGCTGATTCGGTCAATTTATTGTGAAGGACTATTATGCAAAACTTTTGTGAATGTTTATTGTGCATGACTCGTTTAACGAATATTGTAATTGAAAAAATAACAAAGCAAAACAAATTGCGAAAGATTAACGAATCTATTTTTTAAAAATGCCACAAACTTCTGAGAAACAAAAACTTGTTCATTTTATAATTGAAGAAGCTGCTTCTAATATGTTACTACATCTGGATGGTAATTGTTTATTTCACTTTTTTAAGCTTTAAAAAATCAAAAATATGAACTTTTAAGACGACAAAGCTATTGGAAAACTATGGATGAATTGGATGAAAGTCTTACAATTATCTTATCGAACCAACGCGGAAATTATCAAAATGTGTCTAAGTGTTTGGAATGGAGGACTAATGTTCTTGACTATTTAGACGAAGGACGTTACCAAAAAATGCTCCGAGTCTCAAGAGATCAATTTGCGTTGCTATTGTCCTTGATCAAAGATAGTGCACTACACTATTTGGTGTAGGAGATGGTGAAACGCTTTACAAGATTACAAAGAGAGTATTTTCGTCATTTTTGGAGTTAAAATCTAGATATATCATTTGGCCTGATACCAATGAAAGACAAAATATCGTTAAAACAACGTACAATGAGCTGCCGCATTGCATAGGGTATATTGATGGTACTGAATTGATTGAATTATTTTTCAAAAAGCCGAATCTATTCCATAAAGGCATAAGTTGTATGCGACAAGTTAAGGATTCGGCAAGTAGTAGCGGGACACTTTGGTAGTGTACACGATGCTCGCATGTTTCGTACTAGTGCTCTCTCCACTCAGGAAGGCTCACTTTTTTCTTCTTCTCAATGGCTAGCAGGATATTCTGCTTATCCATTGCTGACCACTCTTATCACGCCATTTCGAACAAATTCTCAACACATGGACTATTCAAAGCGTAAAGCATTCAACTTACGTCATAGCAGAAATCGCGTGAGGATTGAACATTGCTTTAGGATTCTAAAAGAACGCTTTGGCAACCTCAAAGAATTAAGAACACGTATTCAGGGCGAACAAAGTCATATTCTATGTTCCAACTGGATTATTGTTTGCTGTATATTGCATAACATCTTCCGAGCTACTTCTAACGATATTGAATATGTAGACAATATAGTTGTCGATAACGACGAAGAATCAGATGAATTTCCTTCACATGAAAATGGCCGCCGAATAACTGAGGCAAAAGCCAAGCGCATATCTTTGTACACAATAATGTTTTGTGATCAATAAAACGTTAATTAGTAATATATGTATGTTATACTACTAGTATTAGGTATACCAACTCTATTTTTGATATAACTATTTATATAAGTTCATACTTACGAAACGTAAAAAATTAATCTAACTGCCATGAATAATCATAAGTAAATACAAATGTTATTTAGTATATTTAATTGTTTTTATTTTCATATTTTTTTGCAATTTCAAACATAGCCACTCTTTCTTTCATTTCTAATTCTAACATTTTGAATTTTTCCTCAGTTTCTATTTTTTTCAACTCTATTTCTAATTTTTTTGACTCAATGTCTAACTTTTTTTCTTGAATTTTCTTTTCCTCCTCGAATTTATGTATATTTGTCAAACTCCAGTTTTTTCGCTTTCATAGCAATTTTTTCTGCTTGGATAGCTGCCAATTGTCCAACGGATGATTTCGGAGGAGGAATTGACCGTTGGCATGTTGATACCGGTGTAGAGATCAGTGCGATCAGAGATGCAGCATTTGATGGCGCAGAAGGTACACATTATTCCAAGAATTCTGCTTCGAATTCTGGTGCAGGACTAACTGGACATAACTGAGGCGAAGGAAGGTTGCTTTCAACCAGTAACGGTTGCGTGGCCGGCAACCGCTTTTCAAATATTTCCCTCAGCTGTTCGTAGTATGGACACATTTTAGCAATTTTTGCTGAAATTAGTAAAAACATGTTTTATTTAAAATAAATTTAAAATATCTGTATAATACTAACCTTCGATGGTTCTGCCGTCAGCTTCATCTTGTAGTTCTGCACCCGTTGACGCGAGCCAGTCATTGGCTTTACGGTACTGCGCTTTCAAATGTCGGACCTTCCACCGCACCAGATCCCATGAGACATCCAACTGCGAGTTATGTAAAACTCGTTATAAAACAATTGCGCAGTTGGAGCCTGAAATAATAGAAAACCGAATTAAATAAAAAATTAAAAAAAAACGTATCAACTTACCTCAAACTCCGCCTCTTCCATTAAAAACTCTATTATAGAGTGCACTTCACTCTCCTTCCACTTCTTGTTTGGCTGCTGCCTTTTCCTCTTCGCTGGGGTCGCAACTTCGCTATTCATATTTGTGGAAAACTGTAACAAATCTTTGTAATTTAAATAAAAATTATAAAATCTATTTAAAACTTACCTTTCTCAACAATTTAACGTCAAAATATGACTTTATGTAAAATGGCAACTACAACAGGGTTGCAATTTTATTTTTGCGTGACATTGCACGCAAATATACATGGGTTTTGGTCTGACATATTTCACAGCCCTTGCAAATATTTTTCTGCGTGTGTTTGTTGTTGTGCCGTTGTAAATCTGCATTTCTTGCACCGTGCACCGGGTTTTGCAAGGGCAAGAGAATACCCCTAATGTGTTTTGTACACATTTTTCGGTGTCAAAAATTAAACAAAATATAAACAAACAAAACGAAATTCTTCGTTAGGAGTCTCTTCATATTTTCTGCTTCGACATATGAACATATGTATATGCCACGTCATCATATGCCGTAAATACATATGTATGTATGTTTCTGTCTCTTCATATTCTCGGTTAGCATATGTGAGAGAATTGTAAAAAATGTTAAAATACCCGACCCGACCTACAATAGCGGCCTTTACACGGTCACACATGGGTAACAACATGTGTAACATCACACCAAGTTGTATCGTGTAAAGGGAAAAAAAACATGCTTGTCACACATGTTCAAAGTTTTAAACTTGTTTAATTTTTCTGCTGGTGTGTCCCACAAGTGTGATCGTGTGAAGGGCTGCATGATGCACGCAGTGTATTTTTTCAGTCGGAAAAAAGACAGTGTGCAGGAATGGTGTGGCGCATGAACGAGTATGTTTGGAAAGGGTTCTTTGAACTCTACCGAAGTTTTCCAGAACTGTGAGTGCTACAAAAACAAAAAAGAATGCAGCTTATGAAGTGCTTCTATCAAAATTAAAAGAAATTCATGGTAACGCTAGCTTGGACAATTTAAAATGTAAAATTAATTCATTTCATTGTATTCATTTGTAATGCTTTGTTCAAGATATTTCCAGTTCTTTTAACAAATTTGTATGCGAGCGTGTTGGTTTTTTCTTACGCCAATCTTGCACCCAAATTCGTTTTTTCTTGCCACTTCTTGCAATTTCTTCCTCTTCCTCCATTTCTAAAATTTCTTCAATCAGAAGAGCTGCCAATAATACGCGTGCCATGTTTACTCGTTAAAAGCTGAACGAAAATAAAGTTCACACACATGCATGACAGACTGCTTATTTGAACGACTTAAACGTCAAACTTGTGCATCAAGCCATATTATTCGCGAATAAGCATACTTTCATTAATTTGATAATTCTTAGAATTCACTTGTAAAGGCCACTAATGTTAACAAATGCGGTGAATTCCCTATTACGAATCTATCAAACGTTCCCAGCGAACCTGCACCTTCTCTGTACTTTTAAGTTCTCCGGATCAGTCACATGCTGAATACAATGCTCGCGACACGACACGGCATCACGACAGTGAACTGAAAACGGCGTTGTGCATCTTACTACATGAACGTATGTACACAAGACAACACAGCTCTCCATTTTGCATGTACACAATTTCGTTGTGGCCATACTAATACCTTGCACTTGAAATTTTAATATTTTTTTCAAAGTGAAATTTTTTATGCAAAAAATAAGTAAATAGGTAAATTTATTTGTTTTAAATTATCAATTGTTATTACATATGGTAAAATAGAGCTATAATAGAGCTATTTTATGCTTTTATTTGTAAAATAACATCAACTTTGTAAGAGCTATGAATAATTTTACATTTTACATATTTGTGGCATCACCACTCTCCCTCATCTCTCTACCTTCAATTCTATTGTCAACTCTTCTGTCGTAGTCGTTGGCAAAATTGGTACAGAATCGATTATCCGGGCAAATCGATTCTTTCGATTCTAATCGATTTTAAATTAAAAGGACAAAATTTATTTATTAATCACAAGGCATAAAATTGAATGAGTAATTCAAATCGATTAAATAAAACACAAAAATAGTTAAAACAATTATATTGTTTTTTTTTAAATAAGGTACAGGAACATTACATTTCATTTACATTTTTTTTTAAATAATTCAAGTTGTTTAAAGAAAGTTTAATAAATAGTTTTTAAATAAATTTAATATACATATGTAAAAAGACCAATAAGCTAATTGTCAGTTTAAGAAACCCATACATTTTCCGGGACAGATCTTAAAAACAGAAGCGATATTTAAGTGATCTGGCGTTAAATACATATTCGTAAAGTATACAAAAAAACGAGATTTTAAGACATTTCCCGTGAAAATTGGCGCACGTTTTCGGAAAACCGCTCTCCACCTGAACATTACCATTAATTTATCGCGAAAGTTTCTTGACCGTTTCTTAAGCGTTTTTTTATATGAAGTTTTTGCATTTCTTGACAGCTGGATACTAAGCTTATAACTTGAAACTGGTCACTTAATTAATGGTAAAGTCGAATGTCAAGAGATCGATTCTTAATCGACTCCGACTACTGAAGATCGATTCCGAAAACTCGAGTATTTTACGAGAAAACTCGATTCTCGAGTAGAATCGGAATCGAGTTTGCCATCCCTATTCTTCAACGTCCCACTGTCGTTGGCAAATATAGGAATGTTAGGGTGTCCGTTATTTACCAAGTTGGCTATTTCCCCTTGGGTATCGTCTAAATCGTTTCTTTTTGACGTAAAAACAATTTTGGAAACAAAGAAACATTTTTTCGATGCCGTTTAACCCCTAACGGACCACACTCAACCGCGGATTACAATTTTGTAACTTTAATTAAAATATATGTAAGTTAAATAAATAAAGTACGATTCGTAGAAGAGCCCCAATGTTTACAAATTTATTGTAACGAACCCTGGTCACGACGAGTATACCTCAGCAATTTATACCTGTAAGAAGCAGGGGCAGCAAAAAGCTTCGTTACAATTGGCGCCCGAGCAGGGACCCTGCGGATCATATAATACCAGGAAAACGTTTAGCACGGAAATGGCATGGCAGATCTCATGTGGTTAGACAATGTGTCCGAGGAGCAACTAATCTCCTTCGCGCAGAGTCTGGGAGTTGACCAGATAGGCACCACGCGGGAGATTCGTAAGCGCATAACGTGATGCCCGGAGCGATTGATGACGTCATACTCGGATTGGATACACTGGGGAACATGGGAGCTATAGTATCCTGCGAAGGTCACCAGGTAGTGCTGACAGCGTCAGATGCTCAGCAATCAACGGCCTCCCGCACCATGTCATCCGAAGCCGTAAGCAACGTGTCCCTTACTACACAAGACACACGCCTGCTAAAGCGCAGGATGAAGGGAAAAAGAAAACGTAAGCTTAAGTGGAGGAGGGGCAATCGATTCGAGACTTCATCGACCGCCAACCATAGAAACGAAGCGGCCCGCATACGTGACTTCTTAGACGAGGAACTTCGAAAATTCGAAAGCATGAGTGGAGTGACGACCGTGGCGGAGCATAAAATCACTATGACCGACGACCGACCCATCAAGCAACGATATTTTATAAACGCCGAGATCGACGAGCTGCTGTCGAAGGGATGTATCGAGCCGTCTCATAGCCCACACAGCGCGCCGATTGTATTGGCACGGAAGAAGAACGGTAAGTGGAGTTTATGAGCGGATTATCGGCAACTCAACGCCCGATCTGTACCCGACGCATACCCCTTACCTAAGATACAACACATACTTGATAAGTTACGAAGAGCAAGGTACATTAGTAGTTACCCTTGGAGCAAGGTAGCCGCCAATATACAGCCTTTACCGTACCTAGACGTGGCCTATTTCAATGGCGCGTTATGCCATTCGGCTTACGTTCGGCACCAGCGACGTTCCAGAGAGTACTCGACCAGGTCATAGGCCCTGAGGTGGAAACACACGCCTTCGCCTACCTTGACGATATAATCGTCATAGACTCTACATTCGAGCAATACGTACAGAATTTACGAAAGGTCACAGCAGAACAACCTTCGAATTAACACGTGATCAGTGACAAAGGTATCCACACCGATGGGAGCTGAAGCCCCCAACTAACGTGAAAGAAGTAAGTCAATATCTTTGGATAGCCTCCTGGTATCGCCGCTTTGTTCCCGACTTCGCGACCATGAGCCAGCCGCTCACAGTTCTCTTGAAGAAAGGGAAACACTGGAAATGGGAATCTGAGCAACAATTGGCATTTGAAAGCATCAAGCAAAAGTTAACGGAGGCTGCCGTCCTGGCATGTCCAGATTTCAGCCAGACATTCACTTTGCAGACGGACGCTAGCAACATCGGCCTTGAAGCTGTGCTAACACAGAATCTGGAAGTAGGCGAACGCGTAATAGCCTACGCCAGCTGAAAATTAAACGAGGCACCTCGCCATAGTCTGGGAAATTCGGAAAATGAGACCCTACCTAGAAGGATATCGATTTAAGGTGATAACCATCATATGTCACTGAAGTGGCTGAATTCCATAGAAAGCCCTTCCGGTCGTATAGCACGATGAGCTTTAGAATTACAGCAGCATACCTTTGATATCGAGTATCGTAAAGGGAAACTCAACCAAGTAACAGACGCACTGTCCCGACAGCCGCTAGAGACCATAAGGCAAGCGACGGCGATGGCTCCACAATGCAAATGGTGGTGAAAGCGAGTAGAAGAAGTTCGCGCAAACCCAGAGAAGTACGCGGATTACTTGGTTGATCGAATAATTCGGTTCGATTCGCGTCGAATAATTCCAAATTTCGAATATTCGCATGCCCCTAGAATAATGCGAATAATTCGAGCAATTCGAAATATTCGAAGAAGTAAAATCTTAAATAGATTATTCTATTGCAGTAATAGAACAAAATTGATTCTTTTTTCCACCACTGAATAGGATCATCCCAAGGATCAATATTTTCCGAATACATGTATTGAATAAGTTCTTGATCAATGTCTTTCTCAAGACGCAAAGTTACTGTTTCTTCTCTATTAGTTTGTCGCTGTTTCATGAAGTCCCAAAACTTCATCTTATCATCAGTTAAAAAGTAATCCCGATAACGAGGATCAAGAAATGTCCATTTACGATATAACGTATGTATCTTGTTCGATCTCACAAAACCTAATTTTTAAACTACGGATTATATTGGTTGAAAAGTTATACCCCATGGGCATCTGAGATTCGTTTTCACACGTTGAAATTTCTAAGTCCTCATCATTATTATTATCATCGTAATCACTACCTTCATCATTAAAGTTATTTAGACCAACGTTTGTCTCGTGATCGAAATTTAGATTTTCTAGAGCTTCTTTCATCCCTTGAATGATTGGCTCAATCATAGAGATCGTCGGGTATTTTGATCCACAAGAAATTTTAGTGGCCTCATTCAAAGGATCTAAGACGTTAATAATATCACTGATTCTCTTCCAGTCAGTGCCAGACAATCCAGTTACACTTGCACTTCGCGAAAGCGCAACAGATAATGGTTGCTGCAATTTTTTCATGCGCTCGAGCATATCGTAATCCGAATTCCAGCGAGTTGGTACTGATTGAATTAATTTTAATGGTGTTTTATCACTTGAAACCTTTTGAGCATTCTCAAAGTCTCGTCGAGCCGGGTCAGATTGGTGGAAGTGTGTTGTTATATGTCGTGCCTGAAAAAAAAATTGTGTTAAAAATATATTTTGAATATTTCTCATTAAATTTGATTCAATCATAAACAAATTGAGTTTCATAATTATTTTTAAGTTTGCAATGCTTTCAATTATTAGTACGATAAACTTTACCTTTTTTAATAATTTCTCAATTCCTTTGGTGTGTTTTTGGCAATCTTTTATAACCAGTTGAAGTGTATGCGCAAAACAATGGATGTGATTCCAACTACTTTGACGGATAGCATTACAGATGTTAGCACCATTGTCAGTAGTAAACAAAATTGGAACATTAGGAACATCTAATAAATTCCATTCCAACATCATTTCTTCAAATTTTAATTTAATATAATTTCCTGTGTGACGATCTTCAAGTTGCGTTAGGCCAATCATTAAATTTTTCAATTGAAAATTACTTGTCATGTAATGTACAGTTAATGATAAGTAATAATGCGCAGATCTTGACTTCCAGCCATCAGTAGTGAAAGATAAACTCATTAAGCCAGATGCTATATCATTCTGCAATTCGTCCATCAATTTTTGTTTGATTTTGATTGACAGAGACTACGGGAGCAAGTAGTACTTGATGGCGTATCATATGTAGAATCGAGTCTTTTTAATAATCTTCGAAAACCTTTATCTTCTACACAAGAAAAAGGTTTCAGATCAATTGCTATCATCTCCATACATAGTTGATCTAGCTTTGCTTTAGTAGGTGGCCCGAATTAAGAATAGTTTTTAATTATTCTTTAAAAATATATTTTCCTTCGATTCCTCGAAGGTTCCTTTATTTAAATGTTTAATATTAGTCTACACAAAATATTATAACTTATTATGTCTGAATTTCTGTTCAAACTGAGGACAAGAGTTGTATGCGCGTCACGCTTTTATAGCAGTGCAGTCAACTCGTATCGTCTTCCGATTGGCTAATTCCGGTGGCGTGGCATCTTGGATAATGTCATGCTTGTTGTTGTTGGTCACGTGGTGGCTGTACATTCTTGTAAGATGATGCCTCTCCATGTGTCTGTATGTTGATCACGTTGTATATGCGTGATGTGGTATTGGCTTGTTGTTGTTGGTCACGTGGTGGCTGTACATTCTTGTAAGATGATGCCTCTCCATGTGTTTGTGTTTTGATCTCGTTGCACATGCGTCATGTGGTATTGGCTTGCTATTGTTATATACACATATGTGTAGTGGTAGGTAATATGAGTCATACGTGTATGGCTGGGTGTTAACTCCCGAGTTTCTGACGTTTTGGCGATTCTTTAGTACTCTTACTTTCTTCTGCAACTATACCCTTTTTTCCTATTTCAACACATTTCTGATATAAAATAGGATGTGTCGAATATAAATGCTTTAACATACAGTGGATCACAGCCAAAATGATGCAGCACTGATATGTAGTAGCACTTGACAAAAAAAACAATTTCATCTTAAAAAAATGAAAAATTTAGCTATTTTGTTATTTTATATAAGCATGTATTTTCTTGTAAAACACGAAATCAACTCAAATTTAAATTTTTTCGGCAACGGTTAGCAAAAATTCACACACTTGCAGAAAATCAAGCTCACAGCGAAAGTGATGCACTGTAGTTTACCGTTAGTCGCGACGGCTTGGCGGGAATTTCCAAATGTCAGCTATTATGTAACATTAAAATAACTGAATTAGAAACAATATTTGATAGTTTTTGCATTCAAGTGTCGACATTTACACAGTGCAGATCAAAATGGGTCGTCAAACAACAGTTGAAGTGCGCGAATTAGTTTTAAAACATTATAAAGATGGCAAAACCCAACGAAAAATCGCAGAAGCAGTGAAATTGAGCCACGGAACTGTTCAACATATCATTGAACGCTACATTCGTGAAAATCGTGTAGAAAATAAAACTAAAAAGGCCCATAATAAAATTTTTAACGAAGTTGATTCTCGTTGGATAGTTCGGAAAATACGGGAAAACCCTCATTTAAGTGCTCCAGCATTGACAAATGATGTGGAAAAATATCTCGGAAAGAAGTGCCACCCGGAAACCGTGCGAAGAATCCTTAGGGAAGCCGACTTCAATGGACGCACAGCTCGTAATAAGCCATATATCAGCGCAAAAAATCGAAGTGCACGACTAAAATTTGCTAAAGAGCATTTATGTAAGGATGAAAGCTTCTGGACTAGCGTAATTTTTGCAGATGAAAGTAAATTCAACCTTTTTCGATCAGATGGTAAGAGCTACGTATGGAGAAAGCCAAATACAGAGCTTCATCCACAGAATTTGCGGAGCACTGTAAAACACGGTGGAGGGCATGTAATGGTGTGGGGTTGCATGTCCTCTGCTGGTGTTGGAAATTTTGCTTTCATTGACCGTACTATGGATAAAACTATGTATTTGAATATCTTGAAAGCAAATTTGTTACAAAGTGCCTCAAAATTAAATATTAGAGAAAGTTTTCGATTCTACCAGGACAACGATCCAAAGCATAAATCGGGCGTTGTCCAAAGTTGGCTTATTTGGAACTGCCCACATGTGGTACAACCGCCAGCACAATCTCCAGATTTAAATGCTATTGAGAATCTGTGGTCAGTTTTGGAGCGAGAGATTCGAAAATATGAAATTCGAAATCAGGCTGATCTGAAAACTGCTTTGGAAGCTGAAGGGAACAAAATATCCACAAACTACACAAACAAATTGGTAAAATCGATGCCTAGGCGCATGAAAGCTGTCATAGATAACAAAGGTTATCCTACGAAGTATTGATCAACCGAAAATTTAAGTTTTTTTTTTTAAAAATTTATTTATTTATTTATGTATTTGCTTATTTAGAGATTGCATCATTTTCGCTGTAAGGTAAAATTTAAGGCTGAATTCGTTTTTTTTTTGTTTTTAGTAAATGAAATAAGTGTAAAATGTGAGTTTTAAAAATAAAATTTAAAACAATACATCTGCCACTAATAATTGGCACTCATAAACAATCAGGTTTTGGCTTTTTATTTTTTATTAAGCATGCTTTAAAATTTCTCAGATGGCTGCATCATTTTGGCTGTGATTCACTGTAGGTGACGTAGTAGCTAGAAAAACATAATGATTAATTAGTATAGATATGTATATATGTGTACATAAGTCAGAAAAAAGCATCATACATGTTGGTAATTTTAATACTTTCGAGCAAGTATTGCATATTGCTTTTCGGTATCCTTCAGTATTGAGCTTAAAAAAATTCCAAGCAGGACTCCGATGTGTTGAAGACACAACCTCATTATTACTTCCCACACCAATTTCAGGTTCCACTTCCATAATCACACTTTCCTCTTCAGAATTATTGGAAGACATTTATTTAATTAAAAAAAAAATAACCAACGTTTGATTTTTTTGAAAATTTTAAACGAAAATGACAAATGTACGTCAGATGCATGACAGAGATTCAGATACTACTGGCGCTAATTAAAAAATCATGCAAATAGTCAAATATTAAAATTATTCGAATTACTCGAACTATTCGAATAATTCGAATAGTTCGAGTAATTCGAATAGTTCGAATAATGCGAATATTCGGATCGAATTTTCTGTTTTCCATATAAATTACATGGAAAAAAAATCATTTTTTTTGTGGTGGTTATTGTGCGGAGGTTTTATATGTGCCCCGATATCTGCTAGTAGGGATGGTAAACTCGATTCCGATTCTACTCGAAAATCGAGTTTTCTCGTAAAATAATCGATTT